>NC_059302.1:17921579-18286821 GCF_017591435.1 Portunus trituberculatus | reverse complement strand
GAGAGAGAGAGAGAGAGAGAGAGAGAGAGTTCTAGGTCTGAGAGGCGCGGGGACTCTGCGTCGTGGAATGCCCACAACCCTCCCATCCTCCCAAGGGTATAAGAATCAGAGGAGTATATATATATATATATATATATATATATATATATAATCTAAACTGAAAACTTCACATTTTATCTCTTGCTAAAACAGCTTCTAGGAAATTATATATATATATTTTTAAAGGTGTTCTGAGGGATCTCTGCCATATTTTCTCACGCCTGCAACTTTAACTACAGGTTGAACCTCCTTAATCCGGTATTCTTTCATCCGGCAACACCTGTAATCCGGCAAAATTTTTGTTTGCCGGAATTTTTTAATTGGCAGGAGTAATTTCCCGAACCGCCGCTAGGACGCGGCGGCGCTGTAGTGTATTTTGGAGCCTGGACATTCTGGGTCAAATTCGGATCAGTACCACGCTGCCGCTCATTGCAAGCATCCCCCCCTCCCCAGGTGCATAAAAAAAATTTCTGTAATATTTGCCCCTAAACATGGCTTCCAATCGACCAGGAAGTGATAGTATTGTGTGTGAACCAATCCTTGGTAGCGCGGGATACAATAGTTCCGGAAATATGCTAACACGTTAATCAGTGAGTAAAAAGTAAAGAAAAATAAAAGTAGCAGGGCGGTCAGCCCGCTGTCTTTACACTCCTCTTTCTTTATTTCATATTTCATGCTGTACATCTTCGCCTTTTCTTCCATTTCACCCCCCTGTCTATCCCCCCTAGCTTAGCTTAGCTTGGCACTTTTGTTTAGTTTATGATGCCATCCTTCAACATCATTATTTGTTCATGTACTGCACCCAAATACTGACCAGGTCTCCACTTTCCATATCCTATGATGCAACCATGTTTCCCTTTACGTAATCCATAAATTCTCTTACTGGTCCAATTACACCTACCTTTCCTGAAAGTTCACTAAAAGCTTCCTCAATATCGTCATGGTGTAAAAATGGCAAAGCAAGGACTTTTTTTTACAATTTTATAGTATTGTAGTATAATTACCAGTGTCTCCACATCCTCGATGTTGCCAGCCACCGCAAGAATCGCAATCTATGGCCTGGTGGTGGTCAGCCACTACTTGGTCACAAGCCAAACACTGCACCCTGTCAGTCATCCTTGCGTAGTGTGAGGTAAGGAACTAACAAGTTATGGGTCTCTTTATGTCAAAGGTAACTTTGTGTTTATGTTCGAATCATTCAAAACAGCCTAGCAAATGGTCCGAATGAGCCTAAATACATGATCTGAATCAGCCAAGACAGGTCCAAATCTGATCCGAATCAGCCACAGTCCGAATCGGCCACGGTCAGAATTAGCCGGCATTCAATAGAACTTCAACATAATCTTAACTTTAGGAAAATAAGACCCAAAAGAATCATCAACTATCAGACAATACAGTTTTTGTTGAGATCCAGCAACAATATCAGCTAGATCAGTTTTCAAAAGTTCAGCTAGATCTGTTTGATCTCCAAACTCCTTTTCCAAGTTTTCAAGGTATGGGTGAATCAGTTTTGTTGCACCAGCCTTTATTTCATCTGGAGTGAGTTTTGGCAGCTTTGAAAGAAACCCAAACATAGCTTTCAACTTCTTATACGCTATCTGCCTTTTTGAGAGAGCAGCAACCAAGCTGTCTACAATAACCAGAAAGGCACCAATTCTGAATTATTTCAGATGGCTGGATGGATTCTATGCTACTATTATCAGGAGTAGAACCATCATAGCGGTCATATTTGCAAATCCTTCATTTGTTATGAAACATCCTTGTAATAGTGATTACAATCAGTAAGAATTTTGGCCTGATCTTCAAAAGCTATGAAAAATGGTCAAAAAGCTTCAACCACAAGCTTAATTTAAGCCCTAATCTGATCACTGCAGGGAAACACTGGTTTTCTGAAATATTTCTGGAATCTGATCCCACAGTATGATCATAAGTCCTATCTTCAATGTTTTCATAGTTAGCAAGAGTCCTTTAGCCTGTTGTCTGCATTCAGACTTGATATCAGTATCCTCAGCAATGTCTTCCAACACATTCATGATAATAGAATAGCCTTTATAGAAAGCTGAATTTGCATCTGCTTAAGCAGACCATGTAGTATCGGACATTCTTTTGGGCAGCGGAGGGGGAGACTTATTTGACAGTGCCTTTGTGAGGAGGCCCCATTGATGAGTAGAAGCAGAAAAGAATGTTTATATATTTTCAACAAAAGCAAAAAAATTGACTGCTTCTGGACATTATTCTGCAGCAAATTTTCCTACCAAGTTGATGAAATGGATAAAACATGGAATATACTCTGCAAATTTACACTTTCCTTGATAATGGCCTGCAGTCCCTTGTATTTACTAATCATATCATATTACTAGCATTGTCATAACACTGGCCTCTACAATCTCTGATGTTGATTTCCCTTTCTTTAAAGAAATTTAGTAGGCTGTCAGCAAGATTTGCAGAACTGATCTTCTAACTCTAAAAACTTGATAAATCTTTCTACAGGTCCAGAAGGCAACACATACTACACAATCAAAGTGTGTTGGTCAATGTGTGCTAAATCTGGTGTTGAATCCAGTGAAATTAAATAATGCTTGGACTTTTTAGTTTCACTGATTATTTGGTCAAGCATCTTGGTGCCGATCAGACTAATAAACTCTTCACACACATCTTTGGACAGATATGAAGTATGACCCTTTCTTTTGTTCCCATGAATATTTATGTGCTTGCATAGAAATGGGTCCAAACTTGGCCAGCAGTTCTAACAGTCTAAAGGAGGGTTTCTCAACTGGGGTTCCTCGGAACCCTAATGCAAAAGGTCCCTAAGGGTTCTGCAAGAACAAGTGAGATAAGCTAATGCACTTTTGACTTTTTATTCAATTTCATATACGTAATATAACTAAATATGCAGAATATATTATTGGACATTGTAATATTATAATGGATTATTTTTCCTTCACCCATTTATTAAAAATTTATATAATAATATTTGTCATGTGAAATATGATGAAAATAAAATGAGAAATATATGGTATATAATTTTGTTTTTGCGCAGGGGTTCCTTGAGACGTAATTTATTTTAAGGGTTACGCAAGGGTAGAAAGGTTGAGAAACGCTGGTCTAAAGTAATTACCATTATTTGATATGCCAACAGTTTCATTACTTCCATGGAAAGGGAAATCTCATTCTGCTAAAAACTTTATAACTCCAGATTTTGAGTTGAGTAGCCCTGGATTATATGGCATACTACTATTGTAGTGAATCATGCTGTCATCCATCTCATTCATTCCATTTTCTATGCATGTGACACACATTCTCAACATTTTTAAGATAGAGTAATACATTTGTTTCCTTTCTTTTTATATACTATTTCTCTAACATATTACAACTACAAACATTCACTCGTACACCACACATACAAGCTCCTTCTTATATTTCACTACCTACTACACTAACGATTCACAAGTACACACATCATACATGGATACTCTTCATATCTTTCATATCATTCATCACATCCTGAAATAAAAAAAAATGTAAACCTCATGGTTCTAAAAAAATAAAAATAATCCGAAACTGAGTTGTCTCAGTAGACCACATTATTAGTCAAGATCACCCTACACCTTACACTATGACGTAATGCCAGATATATTATACCTTACCGAAGTGCTGTGCCTCTACAGACATTGGTGACCATGGAATGTCACTCTTCTTATTATACAAGTATAATGCTCAAATGAATTGTTCAGTTTTTATCAATTCCTCTCTTGACACTGTCTTCAGCTTCTTTCTCACTGCCCTGGTGTTACATGTCTTGTTATATTCTACGGTTATTTTCATGTCAACTGCCCTTCTGCTCTTACTAACTGCATACCTCCCCTACTCCCATGGCCTCGCTGCACAAGACTTTCTTCTTCCTCTCACCACTATTCAGTCCACCTTTCCAATGCAAGAGCACTCTCAATCATTCATGCCTTTCTCTGGTAAACTCTGGAACTCCCTATTTGCTTCTGTATTTCCATTTTCCTGTTACTTGATCTCATTTAATACGGAGGTTTCAAAATTTTTATCCCTTTCCTTTGGCTAACCACACAGGAACTGGCATTCCAAGTGAGTCTTTTCTATTATCTTTTGCCCTTGGCCAGCTTTTCCCTATTAAATAAAAAAATAATAAAACGCTTTCCTGAAGTAGTCTGAAGGAATAAAACAAATATGTCATCCTTGCTTTAAACACCAAGTATATTTGAATTCTTCCATAAATTACTTTTCTCTATTGATGACATTAGTAGTTAATGGCAGTAATATATCAGTCTGCCACAGTATGTAACTTGCTTTTTGTCATCCACATACCAATAGATTGCATTTTTTTTCTTATGGAGGAAGGACACTAGCAATGGTTATAAAAATTTAAATAAAAAGGCCCAATGAGGTGCCAGGCCCATACATAAACAAAACCATCAACCAAAGACAAAGGATAAGTGTTTTGAAACAGACTGAGGATGTTCAGTGTAGAAGAGGGATACAGTTGAATATCATTGAAGAAGAGGGCATAATTGTGTGGGAGGTTGTATTGATTTGATAGATGGAGGAGTTGAGTTTTTGAGGTATTGAACAATACCAAGTTTTTGGTGAGTTGTGTTTGGTAAATAGATGGTGGAGTTGAGTTTTTGAGGAATTGAACAATACTAAGTTTGTTCTGCCTGAATAAGAAATTTTTGAGATCATGTCAGATATTCTGTGGGTTCCCTGAGTGACTAGTTGGCAATCTATAAAGGCTTGGAAAAGTGCAGGGTGGTATTATCACCATAGGAGTGGATAGGACAGGAAATTTGATTTAGAGGATCATTGATCAATAATAGGAAAAGAGTGGGTTACAGGACAGAACACTGAAGAACACCACTATTAACTGTTTTAGAACAATGACTATCTACCACAACAGTAGCAATAGAATGGTCATAAAGGAAACTTGAGATGAGGTTGCAGAGAAAAAGATAGAAGTTGTAAGAGGTAGTTTGGAAATTAAGGGTTCATGCTAAACTCAATCAAAAGCTTTTGATATGTTTAAGTCTAAGGCAACAGCTAAAGTTTCACCAAAATCTCTTAAAGAGAATGACCAAGACTAAGTAAAAAAAAAAAGCCAAATAAATCACCAGTGGAGGAGACTTGACAGAAATCATACTACTAGCAACCAGATAGAAGATTGTAGAGTGGTAAATATTTAAGAATCTTCCTGTAAAGGATAGATTACAAACTTTAGATAGGCAAGAAATTGAAGCTATATGGGAGCAGTTTGAGGGATTGGAGTGGTTACTGTTTTTAGGAATGAGCTGAATGTAGCCAAAGTTTCAGCAAGAAGAAAAGTAGATATATTAATAGAGTTTAAAAGAGTTTGACTAAGGTGCAAACATGAATGCTTAGTTTCTAAGAACAACAAGAGGGACCCCATCAGGTTCATAAGCCTTCTCAGGGTTAGGTCTGTGAGAACATGGAAAATATCATTGAAAAAGATTTTAATAGGCAGAATTAAGTAGTTGGAAGAGATAGATGAGAAGAAAACAAGCCCTGAACCATCCAAAGTAAATTTTATTTCAGCAACCCACTGCCGGTGCTGGAGAGGCTACACATGAGATGCACGCACAAAGATCAAGGTACCGGAAGAGACAGATGAGGAGAAAACAAGCCCTGAACCATCCAAAGTAAAGTTTTCAGCAAAAGTTTGAGAGAAGAGTTTAACTTTAGAAATAGATGAGGTGGCAGTGGTGCCATCAGGATGAAATAAAGGAGCGAAAAATTAAGAAGCAAAGTTATTGGAGATGTTTTTGGCTAGGTCCCAGAAGTTTCAAGGGGGAATTGGATATTGAAAGATTTTGACACTTTCTATTAATGAAGGAGTTTTTATGATTATATACCATATTTGATGGCTCATAAGATGCATGGGCTCATAAGTTGCACCCAGCTTTGGCAGACATTGAAATAAAAAAAAAAGATAAATAAGCAGATTTATGCCCTTAATGTGAAGTGAAGGATTTCACCTGACATCCAAAGACTCGCATGCATTTAGATCATTATTACATCGCAATATTTTGTATTTAAAAACTTTAATATCTGCTAGTAGCCTACGTACCAATCCTGTTGTGAGATGTAAAGATGTACCTGTGGTATGGCGTTGCCAGTGACTGAGAGTCTGAGACGGTACAGGGCTAAAAATTAAAATTTTTCTTTTTTTATCATAACTTTTTTATGTGTGTGCAAGATAAGAATGTTAAAAGATAGGTGCAATTTTAATTCTATGGAAGTGTGTCTTACCTCAAGGAGTAACGGTATCACACTGTAAAGAAACCAATGAAGCTTGACTGTCAAGATCAAGATCACTGATCAGCAATCGCATGTCTTGTTTTGGTTTATACAATGCGTGGTGTATGGTCATTTAGGCAAATTCTTTCAGTCTGGTGTCATTCTAAGTGAATTACCGGTAAGTATGACTTATTATGTATTGTTACTTTAAAAGAGTTTTTTTTGTAGAGTAGTACCAATAATCACTTTGCTTACATGGGGGGAAGATGTCTGGGGTTTGGTTTTGGTGCCTCTATTGCCATAGATTACCAAACATTGCCTCAATATTGAACCTTGGCCTCATAGGATGCAGGTTGATTTCTTGAGACTTTTTTCTTGAGAAAAGGTGCGTCTTATGAGCCATCAAATACAGTAAAGTGCATAAAATTCAGGTGATGAAAGGTTTAAGTACCTTTTGTGGGCCACCTCTCTATCATTTATAGCACAAGAAAAGGGTTTGAAGACTTAGAACAGGTCAAGATGTGAGAAATGTACATATGCCTCCATGCCAGACACTATCACTCTTAATGTATAGATTCTTTGGATACATACAATGCAGTAATCAATGAACATTTATTGAGTATTTCATAATGTTCAGTCCTTCTTAATGTGTAAACATGTAGTGGCCTGCTTGGTCCCTCCCCGCTAGTAGCAAGGCGGGGTACTGTTCTCAATACAGCACAACCACATACATCCTTTACTTTACATAATATCACAAGAAAGCATTTTAGATTATCATATAGAGTATGAGTATATGTAGCCCTTCTAATCACAGACACATTTATGTAAGATGAATACATAAAAAGAACACTTCACATTTCCATGTCATTCCCATATAGAAGATAGAACAAAATGAAAATCAACATATAATTATTTTACATTATGTACAAAGATGTTATATTTCCTCAATAAGCCTCTTTGACTTGTCTTGTTTCAAATAAGGATCTGTTCTCCTCCCTCTATACAGGCCCACTTTCATACTTACCAAAATCTAATTAGCAAAAAATTTCACTTATAACTCCATATGAATGGATGGTAACCTGTACATTATATAAGAACTTTCAGCAAAATCAGAGTGTGCATTCATCCTTCTTTACCTAAAACACTAACACACAACATAATATTAATTCTAATTAGTTCATTCACATCTTTCATACACATGTGTAAGGAATTAAGGTAGAGAGAAAATTGGATACTACCACAGTGAAGTATATATTATACAGCTCACAGTAAAAGATTCAATAAAACTTTTATAAAATGAAGATTATGAAAATATAAATATATAAAATCACAATAGCACAATAACTTTCTACGGTGGGATCAGAATTCTGATCATACAACCTCCACAAGACTAGTTCTAAGCACTGGTTGTCCTTCATCATTTATTGAACAAGTCTTGACTGTGACATGTTGTTGCTTACCTGTTGTGGATAAACTGAAATATCAAAGCACACTATTATTAATGGAAAATCAGAGCATGTTCATGATCCCTACTTAATTCCATAACTCTTGCATCTCATACATCACCTCTGACATCTTATACCTTCAATGCCACCAAAGATATCTGATTTGAATAGTATGCAAAAAGAGATTGATTAAGTAACTGTGTGAGACACCAATCATTATGTAAAAAAATAAATAAATAATAAGGAAGAGTATCCATTGTTTGTCATTACTGATTTTAGTGCACAAGATTTCTTCAGAAAAGATGCTAACAACTAACACTTTCATGGTATGTTTAAGTTACAGAAAAGATAAAGAAAGATGGTTTATAGAAAGCTATCTCACCAATCATTATGTAAAAAAATAAATAAATAATAAGGAAGAGTATCCATTGTTTGTCATTACTGATTTTAGTGCACAAGATTTCTTCAGAAAAGATGCTAACAACTAACACTTTCATGGTATGTTTAAGTTACAGAAAAGATAAAGAAAGATGGTTTATAGAAAGCTATCTCAAAAGCTATATGTGAGTAACAGAAACTGAAAAGTAAGAAAGTTCACAAGTTCTTAACCCTTACACCCAATGAGGCATGATCATGGTACTGATGTTATACCGTATCAGACATGATAGTAGCACTTCTCAAATACCATGCTCATTTTATGCTGCAGAGTTTGTTTATGTTTGAGGCTATGCATCATGTCAAGGCCTGTCATTGTCCTATTGTATTCAAGATGGTGGACTCTTAGCCAATTACATATCAGCTTTTACAAGGATAAGTTTAAGTTGTGAAGGTGGCAGACATGACTGTGTTAAGTACACTAAGTATACTGTGCTGTACTTTGTCATTTTTCTATCAATTTCTAGGCAAGATAGAAGACATAAATGTATTTCCATGGGTAAGTGAGTACTGTTGAACCTTGATACCTTGGACACCAATAACTCGGATTTTGCAATAAGTTGGACTCTGACTGACCCATGGACTAAAGTCCGAGTTGAACTGACTGCATTTTTTTTTTCACTTTCTTTAATTTCATTTTCTATTGACATTATCAAAATTCTAATTCCAACAAAAAAATTGCATTTTTGTTTTAGTTTAAAATGATACCAAATAGAAGTCAATCAGAGTTTATACCGATTTTGCGAAAATTTGGGTGTAAAAAAACATTCTTTGAGATATTTGCTCATAATGATTTTTTCATAATTTCGTCCTTGTCTTGCTATTTGTATTCACCTGATTGACATGAAATTTTCAAACATGATTGTTTATTCAATGGTGACTTCCTGGAGCATGAGAGAATGATAATGCATCAGATCCCCGCTTCTCTAGAAAATATAATTTACTTGTACATTTAAAAAAGTTTACGGTAATCAATTCTCTAAATAGGCTGCAGCACATATTCATTGGTCACTTCCACAGCTGGGTTTGAAAGGTAGCCTGTGATTGAGTAGTGGCTGTTAATCCCACCATGAAGGGAAAGGGTTCAAGGGATGAGGAAAGTCAAGGAGGGATTAGGTAGTACCAGCCCCACGCTATCTACCCACAACTCTCTCTCTCTCTCTCTCTCTCTCTTTCATTATTATTATTATTATTATTATTGTATAGACACTCAGACAAGCTGGAGTAGGAGGTGGAAAGAAACACAGGTTTAAGGAGTTGAGTTTATTCCCGACTAGTTTCGCTTGTGGCTTCTTCAGGGGAACTGAGGAAGCTCTGCTTGCAACCCAGTATTTATACCTGGGGTGCTGATCGTGTGTGCACTGGTGACACCCATACTGCTCGTTGATTGGCCTGATTTGTCCCTTGGAGTGCAAATTAGCGCCGCAGCCGTCACCTAGATCACGTCACCCGTGCGCTTATTGATGTTGTTGTTAGTGGAGGTGTACAACGATTCTAGCACCTTTCTTGTCCTCTTTTCTATGCCAGATTGTATGGCTCTTGCTCCTTTCCAATTCGGAAGGTGGCCAGCTCATAAAACGGAAAGAGGAAAAAAAACTACTGCCACTTTTAGAAGAAAACCCATCCATTCCTAAGATGAGAGGCCTGCCCAAGACCCTAAAACCAGGAATTCCCCTACGCCCTATCACCTCAGGTATAGGGAGCGCTCCTCATCGTCTGGCGAAAGTACTTGCTAAACCACTCTCAGGAGCACTTGGAAGTGTGAGTGAAGCCCACCTGAAAAATTCGAGTGATTTGATCGAAAGGATAAAAAGTGTTAACATGCGCAACAAGAAAATAGTCAGTTTTGATGTGACGTCTCTTTTTACTAATGTTCCAGTGGAGGTTGCCCTCAAAGTAGTGTCGAAAATGCTAAATAATTTAAGTGATGATGTCCTTCCAGTGCAAAAATCGGAATATGTGAAATTAGTGGAATTATTCGTTAAATTTAACTTGTTTTCTTTTAACAACTTGGAATACCGACAACATGAAGGTCTTGCTATGGGGTCCCCGCTGAGTGCAGTGATGGCCTCTCTGTTTATGGAAATGCTAGAAAGTGAGCACTATTCACGTTTATTATCTAAATCTAAGAAGTGGTACAGATACATGGATGATGTTTTAGTGATTACAGACGTGAAAACAAAAGTCAACAATCTAAAAGAAAAGATGAATGATGTACACCACAAGATTCAATTCACTATTGAAGAAGAAAAGGACTGTGTAATTCCATTTTTGGATGTGTATATCATAAGATCAAAAAGTAGTGCATCATTCAAAGTTTACAGAAAACAAACGAACAAAGACGATTTTGTACACTATCTCAGTGCACACGACATCAGAACAAAAAGAGGAATAGTAATACAGGTTGAACCCCGCTTTAACGGCACGCGATTTACCGGAATCCCGTGTTTAACGGCAAGAATTTCCGGTGGGAACATAGTGTTGTCTTTAACGGCATTTCGGCATTTACCGGCATCGCCTAGTACCGATTCCGCCGCACCGATGTACCGGCGCTGGTGTGCCGCTCCAACCCACATGCAGTTTCCCGCCACAAGCGTTATTTCCCGCCTAGACAGCATAGAGAGAAGACGTATTCGTTTACTTTCGTCCTAGTCTTTGTTAGTTCGGTGATATATTTTGGCAAAATGGCTTCGAAAAGGCCTGCAGACTTTGGAAAAAGTGGTCCAAGTGAAAAGAAAAAGCGTTTGTCATTGACTATTGCACAGAAAGAACATTAATTTTTGTTTTCTCCTAACCTAACTTTTTATTTTCTGTTATTTTCTTATATTTTTAGTATTTATCGGCTTTAACGGCAAAATCGATTTAACGGCAACGGCAAATCCCCGAGCTTGCCGTTAAATCGGGGTTCAACCTGTAGGTTTCTTTCTCCGAGTGTACAGAGTCTGCAGTGAAAAATATCTAAGTGAAGAGGTTAACAACATCACCTCCACTTTCATAAAGTTAGGATACCCAATGGGCCTTCAGGTGGAGTTGAAAGAAAAAGCAAAGAAAATATACGAACGAAGCAACAGTGAAAAGCTCACAAGAAAGTTTATAGTCGCACCAGTCTGACTTGGCTCAGGCTCTGGGGAAAGTGCTTCACCAGGCCGGCTATACAGTGGTTACCATGGGAGGAAATCGGATAGGGGAAATGCTAAGGCCTGGCATTCAGAAGAATAACGAGGATAGTGTAGTATACCAGATACCATGCAACGGATGCGACTCGAGCTATTATGGCGAAACTGGCAGAGGATAAAGGAACACCAGGCCGACTTGAGGCACCATTGGCCGTCCAGTGCACTGGTGAACCACGCTGATAAAGCTGGCCACCTTCCGAACTGGAGAGGAGTGAGAGCCATACAATCTGGCATAGAAAAGAGGACAAGAAAGGTGCTAGAATCGCTGTACATCTCCACCAACAATAACATCAACAAGTGCACAGGTGACGTGATCTGGGCGACGGCGGCAGCGCTAATTTGCACTCCGAGGGACAGAGGACGATAGCGCGCAGATTCAGGCCAATCAACGAGCAGTATGGGTGTCACCAACGCACACACAATCAGCACCCTAGGTATAAATACTGGGTTGCAAGCAGAGCTTCCTCAGTTCCCCTGAAGAAGCCACAAGCAAAACTAGTCGGGAATAAACTCAACTCCTTAAACCTGTGTTTCTTTCCACCTCCTACTCCAGCTTGTCTGAGTGTCTATACAATAATAATAATAATAATAATGAAAGAGAGAGAGAGAGAGAGAGAGAGAGAGAGAGAGAGAGAGTTAATTACTACTGCCTGCATCTCCTTTCCTTCCTCTCTCATCACTCTTCCCCTTGTGTTTTTAGAGGGAGAGAGCAGGTGAGAACAGGATAGCAGGTCACAGACACAAACCAATTAGGGCTCGTTTTATGAAAGAGGTTGACAGACACGTGTCCAACAGTGTAGAAAAAAATGAAACACAAAAAATTGACAATTCATTTTGGTCGATTCCCTTAAACTTTTTCCGATGAAGGTTTGGAAGGAGCCATCAGTAGCGTCACCACAAACTGCTGTTTTACGACTGAACTGGACACTCTGAGTCGTTATTAGTGTGTTGAAGTGAGATAATGATACTGTGAAGTAATTATTACTCATCCTATCCAGCTTTATACCTCTATCTCAAAATAATCTTTTGTAATTGTGTTACTGTGAGAGTAATGTGATGTATAGTTGTGATGATGAGGGTAGTGAGAGAAAAAATGTTTGAAAAGATCATAGCAGTCTTATGATATAGACAAAGGGTGAAGAAGCATGGCAGTGAGGCATGGGGTGAGGCCAAGGTCAAGGAAGGGGAGATAACACACAGTGACAGAGGGGAGGTGAGGGTTCAAGGTCAAGCTGTCAGCCATAACTGTTCACAATTATACATTTGTTTCTTATTGTCTTCTTTTCTTGAAGTTTGAGATTCAAATTCTCATCAAATTTATGCCTGTAAGGACATTATTTCCAAAAAATTAGAGTGCTAAATGACGTATGACCCTTCTTGACGCCTAGCCACATACCGAGTCACTGAGTGACAGAGAGAGAGAGAGAGAGAGAGAGAGAGAGAGAGAGAGAGAGAGAGAGAGAGAGAGAGAGAGAGAGACATACCAAAGGTTGAAATTTGTCAAGAGAGAAAAACATTCATATAAATTCTTTTGCATAGACACAAGCATCAAGTGATACAAAATTTTCTAGGACATAAGTCATGCTGTGATGCAACTGAATTTGACATTTAAAAATTACCTCCTGATGGGAAGGGTATTTAACTATCAAAAAATAAACTATACCATGTGGTAATTTAGGGTCTGAAGATTTTGAAGAGACAATAATCCTAAAATAAATCCTGCACTGTCCCCCTAAAGTCTGGGTTGAACTGCCCACTCATTTCTTTCTTTCTTTCTTTTTCTTTCTTTCTTCTTCTTCTTTTTTTTTCTTTTTGTGTGTGTGTGTGTGTATCTGTGTGTGTGGTGGGGACGGGGGTTGGAATTCGTATAAGTCGGATATTCGTGTTTGTCAAACCAACCTTTACCCCTATCAGTCTGAGTTAGCGAGGGTCAACAGTAATTAAAAAATATATCATGATGCATGACAATACTAAAAACTTATAATTTTTATCTTGTTACTGGTTTAGATAAGAGTGCATGGTGCTGGCATGATGGAATTGAATGAGGAGGATGTGGTGATGCTCATTGTTTCTGACCTCAAAGAAGTTGAATTTTCATTATGTTACATTTTGCTTACTTCCGTGGTTTATTTTCTATAATGAATTTAATATATCAATGGAAAATTGCTTATCTTAGATATTGTATGTAATTCATAAGCTATGTTGTTGTGTTTTTACAAAAAAAATTGATGGAAATAAAAGAATACCTTTCTAAATTTATCTCGTTCTAAAACTTTTTACCACTGTTTAACTTTTTTCATGCACATGTAAGTTACATTTGTTCAGTAATCATTTTGCTACAGCAAAGAGCAGCTCCTCAGCTTTTTAATGATATATAATTGTACCAGTGTTTGCTAAAATAATTTCACAGAACATTAAAGGACCTAAGGAACTCTACCAATTGCTAACCATTTTTTATTGATGTATCATTAAACAGCCAATTAATTTTATCACAGGGTATAAGGGTTAAAGGCTGATAATGATGATGAATAATGATGTGAGGACAAAAATTTCTCCTATTTTTTCATTACTTACATCTCCATTTGTAACATATAGTAAAGAAATAATACAAAAACAATACTAAAAGATCTCAAGTTAATTCCCTTACCTTTTTCTTTCAGTCCCATTCCAAAGTTTCTATAACACCTCACTAAGAAAATGATCAAGACAGTGTGCACCACCAAGCTCCCAGCACTAGCAGCATATCGACAATATGCTATTCGAATTTCTTTATGTTCTTCATGATTCAAGGCAGTCTGTGGGAGATAAAAGACATATAAAATAAATTTTGCACCAAATTTTCATGAAATCCAAAACTACTCAAAACTTGACTAGTTACATATAATACTGTATATATATATATATATATATATATATATATATATATATATATATATATATATATATATATATATATATATATATATATATATATATATATATATATATATATATATATATATATATATATATATATATATATATATATATATATATATATATATATATACAGGAGTCCTCAGGTTACGACGGTCTCGACTTACAACGTTTCCTGGTTACGAACGCGCCCATAAAAGCATAAAAAATAATATTAGGCGTCATTCCGTCTTATGTGGTCTAGCGTCGTAAGCGACATAAACAAACACGAACTCGTTTTGGGCGCGCGGCAGAAGAATACGCTTTTTTGTGGTTGTAGGGCGAGGAAGACGGCATCTCAAGTCTCTGTATATTCGCCATTTTGGTTGTTTGCACCGTCTCTCTCTCTCTCTCTCTCTTGGTTATGGCTCCCAAGCGTAAGGCAGACTCTTCTGATGGTAGTGCATCAAAGAAGAGAAAGGCCATCACCATGGAAGTTAAAGTGGACATTATAAAGAGATCACAAAAGGGAGAAACACCAACAAACATTGGCCGGTCGCTTGGCCTTAGTCGTTCCACTGTGGCTACCATCATCAAAGATAAAGAGCGCATTATGGAACATGTGAAAGGATCTGCTCCTATGAAAGCGACAGTGATAACCAAGCAGCGTAGTGGTCTAATTATTGAGATGGAAAGATTATTGGTGCTTTGGTTGGAAGAACAAAATCAATGGCGTATTCCAGTGAGCCTTATGGTGATTCAGGAGAAGGCGAAAAGATTGTTTGAGGCACTGAAAGAAGAAAAGGGGGAAGGAAGTGAAAGTGAAGAGTTTGTGGCTAGTAGGGGTTGGTTTATGCAATTTAAGGCTCGGGCCAATTACCATAACCTTAAAGTTGCTGCAAGGTGAAGCTGCTAGTGGTGATGAGAAAGCAGCAAGTGAATTTCCTAAAGCGTTGGCTGAGATAATTAAGGAGGGGGATTATTCTGCTCATCAAGTGTTCAACGTGGATGAGACAGGCTTATTTTGGAAGCGTATGCCTGACCGCACTTACATCGCCAAGGAGGAGAAGTCAGCACCAGGTCATAAAGCCAGCAAGGACAGGCTAACTTTACTTTTTGGGGAAATGCTGCTGGCGACTTCAAACTGAAGCCCTTGCTTGTGTATCAGGCTGAAAATCCAAGGGCACTCAAGGGCATTTGGAAGAGTCAACTACCAGTCATTTGGAAGGCAAATAAGAAGGCATGGGTGACACTTGCGGTGTTTGAGGACTGGTTCATCAACTATTTTGTGCCAAGTGTGGAGTGGTATTTGGCCTCCAAGGGTATCCCTTTTAAGGTGTTGCTAGTGCTGGACAATGCCCCTGGACACCCTGCCCACCTGGGAGACTTTAACCCTAATGTCAAGGTGGTTTACCTTCCACCTAATACCACGGCCCTGTTACAGCCTATGGACCAAGGAGTGATAGCTTTGTTCAAGGCCTACTACCTCCGAAGGACAATTGCTATGGCTTTACAGGCAACTGAAACCAACAAGAATTTGACCCTAAAAGACTTTTGGAAATCCTACAACATCCTTGATGCCATGAAGAACATTGCTGATTCCTGGGAGAAGGTTAAGCAAACAAACATGAATGGTGTTTGGAAAAAAACTGTGTCCTCAATTTGTGGGTGATTTCCATGGGTTTGAGAACACAGTTCAGCATGTTATTAAGAATGTTGTTGCCCTGAGTAAGGAAACTGATTTGGAGATACATGTTGATGATGTTACAGAGCTGCTGGAATCTCATGGAGAGGAGTTATTTGCTGAGGACCTGATACAACTGGAGAAGCAGATCATAGAGGAAGAAGCACCCACCCCAGAGCCTAGGGCTTTCACAAGGCAGGGCTTGGCAAGAGGTTTTGCTGAGATGCATCAAGCATTGGCAACTTTTGAGACTATGGATCCCAACTTTGAAAAATTCACTAAGGTTTCCAGAGGCATCATGGATTTGATGCAATGTTACAAGGAGATCTTGGATGAGAAGAGTTTGCTCTCTGTTCAGACTAACCTGGAGCAGTATTTTAAGAAGGTAAAGAGGCCTGCAACAGATCCTGTACCCTCTACCTCAGCTGCCACTACTACTCCAGACTCACCTGCCCCAGAATCTCCAGCACCTTCTGAATGTTCTGCCTCACCTCCAGGCTCACCTGCCCCAGTTTCTCTAGCACTTGGAGGTTCTGCCTCACCTCCAGACTCACCTGCCCAAGCATCTCCAGCACCTGAAGGTTCTGCCTCTCTTGATTCACCAGCCCCAGTATCTCCAGCACCTTCTGCAGCTTCCTCTACACAATAAACCTGTCTCTCCCTCTCTTGCAATGCCTCCTTCCAGTGTGCAAGCCAACCAAAGGAATAAAGGTAAGATTTTTTTTTTTTTTTTTTCCCGATGTTCCGACTTACGCCGAAATTCGGGTTACGACTCGTGTCAGGAACGGATCAACGTCGTAACCCGAGGACTCCCTGTATATATATATATATATATATATATATATATATATATATAGTATACACACAGGTAACTCGATTTACGCATGTTTGATTTACACGTTTTTGTTATAACGCGACCGGAAAAATATTATAACTAATTCAATTTGTGCGATCGGTTTGTTTATACGCAATTTGGCCCAACCACATTTTCAAACTGAGCGCCAGACGCAATTTCAAACTGCGCGTCAGAGAGTTCTGCAGCTGGCCGATAGGTGGGAGCTCTGGGGCCGGATCCAAGAAGCAGGTTGTTGTCTATGTTGGTACAGACAACCTCCATAGCAACCTCCTGCTCACATACCAACCTTTGTAAAATAGCATCCACAAAGATTTGTTGCTGTTGGCGGGGGGAGAGGCCAGGAAGCCTTAGTTTACAACCACATGTGTGGACGTTCAACTATCAGGTATTTTTTTTAGTATTAAATCAAACTTTTGCATTCAAGTATTGAAAAGTTTGACTATTAAGACTATTGAGTCCCCACTGTACTTTTTCTTTGCATGGTATGAATCAAGGTTTTACTTTCCGGTACAATACCCACATGGCTTTAAAACCTTATGTGTTATGCTCCCCACAGTAGAGGTAATATGATGATGTAAAATTTAAAAAGTATAAGAGACTTACCATAGGTCAG
The DNA here is from genome assembly GCF_017591435.1 of Portunus trituberculatus. NCBI lineage: Eukaryota > Metazoa > Arthropoda > Malacostraca > Decapoda > Portunidae > Portunus > Portunus trituberculatus. The sequence continues at coordinate 18,269,399 of NC_059302.1, read as the reverse complement.
TCAGTGTATGCTTGTAATTTTACAATTACCTCTGCTGGGGGGAGAGCATTCACATGCTCTCTTCTCCCATCCCCCTTGCTACTTGTGAGTCACTGTTATTGTGTTTAATAATTTTACTTTCATGTCATAGTCTTTAAAGTCTGGTGAGCGGCACTGTGTGGCATTATCTCATGTGAAAGCTACCTCCCTCCCCCAGCAGGGGTGATCTTCGTAAAATTACAAGCACACATCGACTGACCTACAATGTCTCATATAATTTTTTTATTTTTTCTTGTAAATCTGCTCTGTCCAGGCATTTGTTTTTAGGAGGAACAAAAAATTATCAGCATACCCATATATCCATCTGTTTTCCATCTCCCTTCCATTTTCAGCACTTCAACTTCATCTTCTCCCTCACCAATGTCAGTTCTTTCTTTAACAATAACATCAATCACCTCCTGATTTATTTTTTGCAATTTTTCATCCATATTTACATTCCCCTTATGTCACATAATGCTGAATTACTAATCAACTTTGTTTCTAAAATCCTTATGATATCCAGCTGTTGTTCTCTTAGGACTTAGATAGTCTTCAATTTCCTTGGCTGATGATCTTAGTCCATTAATATGTCTGTATATGCCACTTTTAACTTATCATTTATTCCTGGTCTTTTCTGATGTACACTTACTTAATTTCATGTCCATTACTCTCCAATAAAAGTTCTTTTTCTCTTCCTTTGTTCTTAATTAATTTTTTCCTTGGTTTCTTCTCTTACTTCCTTAATTTAGTTAGAACATCTGCCTTTCCACCAAAATGAATTCAATGAGCAGATGTCTTTAATTAATTGAGTGAAGACATCATTGCTGATCAATGAACTACCATAACAAGAGTGTGTGCATGTGGCTAATTGAATGGATAAACAAAAGCAGTAAAATAGGTAAATGTTGAGAACAGGAAGAATTTAAGTTCACTAATTTAATTTGCAACACTAGCTCAAGAATTTCACAATTATACTGTGTGAGGCTCGAAACTTCATTCAGATAATAAAAGGTAGGAAATAACTCACCTGAATGATTGCCAAGAGGACATAAGCTATGTGGCAAGGACTTAAGGTCATTGTCAAACTGAAGAAATATCTGCTTTCCAAACGAAGCTGCAAATGAAAGTTTCAGATAACTACATTAATATCTTTCACAGGCTATATAAAACAACATAAGAAAGACTGACAATTATCAGTTCCCAATGCCTCATTCCTGCTTCCCAGAAAAAAAACAGGCAATATTGAGTAGCAATGATAGTACAGTATCATAGGTATGGACGTCTCCAGAATTGATGAAGCAGCCTTCCTAACTTTATTACTTGCTAAAGCAACATGTCAACTCAATAATTATTATTTCCATTGCAAGAACAAAAACTAAAATGGTTCTACAACCCTTTGTGGTGTGATAATTTTCTGCACATGTGGTGTCTCAGTATCTGAGGATAAAGTACACAGGCTGTTGTAATCAAAACTAGGCCAAAATTACAACTAACTTCCACACAATACAAATGTCTCCCAAGTCCACTATGAGACAAATCATCCATCATAGCAAAAATCAATGGAACCTACACAAGTGACAGATTTCGTCATACCAAACAGTTTGAAAGTCACACAAGGAGAGGAAAGAAACTTTCTTTTGTTGAATATGAAGACAGATGATGGAAATGCAGATGATTAAAGTGAGGGTGATAAGGCCAGGGGGTCAATCATAGCTTTTAGTACATAAGACAATTACTTGGAAATCTGATTTCTTGATGTAACATTCAAAACTTGTCCTCAACTTTTCCATCAACTGTACACTTTGTTACATGTCCCATGGAGAATTTTTCTAGATGTTTATATTTTGAAGATTGATGAAAAGTATGGAGAAAGGTAAAAAGGATAGGAAGAGGTATGTGGAGGAGAGATAGGAAGATGGCAGGTCTAAAATTCATGTCAAAGGCAGTTGTAGCCACTGACAATGGGTTATTTTATAAAGCTCAACCACCAGATGGCTCTTCAAGAGATAACTAAGCCAAAAACAAGTTTATCCTGACTGTAATTTATCTACAGTTATAAAAGCAATTAAGTGTCAAAGTAACTTTATGCACAAGTTGGATAATGAAAAAGCTTCACAAGAAAAATATAGGTAAGAGAAACCATTTTTTCCCTTAATGTATTACCCTGAGAAATGAAGGCAAAGTTGGTAAAACTGGCACTCTCATCTAAGCCTTTTTGACATTTATAAACAATACAAATGCAAGATCAGCTCTGTCAGGCCTCTCTAGATATTTGATTCACATTAGAGTATAGAAAATAAATATACATTTTAAGTGTGAACTTCTCTTTTGGTGGAATTTTAATGTTGATAATAGTGAACAGATCAACAGCAGATATCTGAGTTCTGAGACAATCCATCATTAAAAATCATATATGACTTATATTTATTTGGATTTCACCAGAGCAGGACCTAATCACATTGGTGAAGTTGCTGTCTCCTGACATTCACACAAACCATTGATCATCATGATTCACTGTTTCCATTTCCACACACCCCATGTGATCCTGCACTCCTAGCTTGCTACCCTGTGTCACCACCTTTACCATGCCCACCCTGCTGGCAGTGGCAGGTCTTGGATTAGGGACAGTCTCCTGTTAAATCTTCAATGGCAAGATTTGTCCTACTTTGATATTTGTCAATAGAGACTAATACATTTTAAATGAGTACTTTTCTAGCTGAATAGTGCAAACTGATTATGCTAAACAGGTAGACAACACAATATTAGTTTAATCTTATTTACAATAGTAAGAACAATGTGAATATGATTGCCAGATGTTAAACATTCTTGCTCTAATTTCACGAGATATATCACAGTAAACAGTTTCCGGTGCGCTACTAAGACACTATGATATTACTTCACTTGTACATAATGATAAAATGCCATATAGCTTCATAGTTAAGTACAGAAAAATCACAATAGTAAACACCTTAGTTGGCTCAGCTATCTCTTAATCACCTAGTGACATTTGGTGACCACTGATTTCATAAATACCCTATTGCCATGAAAAAACAGATGACATATCACTTTCATTAGAAATCTAGGTAAGAAAATTGCTTCACCAAGTCTGGAGCTGTTTTTACCAATATATATGTAAGTTAGAGCACAACTAATTAAGTAGAAGAGCATCAGCCTCTCACCCCTAAATATGCAATAACAGCCCATGCCAGTAGCAGTGGTGGTCCGATGGTGAGGGTCAGAATCTCCTGTAAACTAAGCTTGGTGATGCTGTGCCGCAGTGCCAGAATGATTACACTGCCCTGAGCAAAGAAAATATAATTCATCAGAACTCTTCCTTCCATTCATAAAGAACAAAAATGTCCTTGAGTAAAGATTTCCAGCTTTTTAGTCTCATGAGGTTGAATACAGTTTATTTAAGGAAAAAAGTTCCTTTTCCCTTAGAAGCCACATGTGATTTTTGAGATTCTCATGTTTCTCTTCTAAAGGCTAATAATAAATTAAAATCTCAGTTGAATATGTATGTTTCTCAACTTCTGGATGCCTTAAATATTACTGATAATGGAGAAATATGAAACATAAGAAGCCTTGATACTTACTACAATCTGTGCATCAAAGAGAATGAGAGTAATGGTTGTGAAGAGTGTTTTACATAGAGCTTGGATTGAGGTATCTGCCCCAACTGTTCTGAAGATGAGGTTTGCAGACTGCCAATAACGAAACCCAAGAACTAAACCAACTGATCCCATACTGGTTCCAAAGACTATAGTCAAAACAAGTCGCACCTGTTAGGAATAAACAGATGTTATTACAACATATCAAGCATCAAATGTTTTACATATTTCACAGAGCTTCAGTATACACAGAAAGTCTCGATGCCACAGAGCCAACGTCTTTTCTGTTTGCGGTAAGTGGTTGATGTTCACAACTATCTTTCCTGGAAGCCAAGATGTTGTGATGCTTTAGGAACACTAACTGGCAAGCTTATACACTCTCTTGAACACAGGCAATGGTGTGTGAGTCACCTTCATTAGCTATTCAGTTGAGAAGAGAGAGCATGGTCTGTCGTCTGGTGTGCCAGACAAAGGTTAATCCCATCCTCTCAAGATGCCTAAAATGATAAAAAAACAAGGAGAAACATATGGAGATCTCTACATTTTACAAGGATGGCAACAATCTCCCATTTATTCCCACTCAAAAGGGAGTTAGGCTGAGGACATTATATTGTTTGGTGCACCATTTCAAGGACATTGGTGAGGCTACTACAATCACACAGCTTTCCATGTCTGATAGGCCTCATAAGATTACTCTGAAGACCCATGCACTTATCTGCGGCAGGTTGCTAAATAACCAGAGCTGGTAGTAAGGAAAATCCAAGAAAAAAACTTATGAGGCCTACCAGACTTAGAAAGTATGGTGAATGCAGTAGCTTCACCAACATCCTTGAAAAAATGCACCATCCACAATGTTGTCCACAGCAACTCCTGTTTGAGTGGAAATAAATGGAAGACTTTGACCAGCCTTGTAAAGTGTAAGCATCTCCTTACATTTTCCTTCGCTCATACTCATTTTATGTAAATTGGTAAAATGGAAGGAAGCAAAATATTAGCGCACTTAGCCTTTATGTGCCACACCAGACAACAGAGCATGTTCTTTCTATATCAGCTGAACAGCTAACAGAAGTGATACATACTGTTACCTATTCCCCAGAAACCATAAAAAGTTTTCATTTAGTATTCCAAAAGTTTCAGGGCATGTTGCCTTCCCAGGAAGAAAGTAGTGAGCCTCTACCAGTTACCATGAAGAGAAATGGTGTTTGCCCCATAGCATAAAGACTTTCCATGTGTACTACAGAAAAATTTGTATTTTCTATAATCACATATTATTACTATTATTTCTCTATCACTGTACTTTTACAGGACTGAGTCAGGCTCACTATTTATTTTAACTCATTAACAAAAACCTAAAGGAAAACATAGTACTGAGTCAAGCTCATCACTTATAAGCAAAACCTAAAGAAAAAACGTATCAATTATAGAAACATACCAGTTTGAAGATATCAGATGATGAAGATGGTGCATTGGCAAAGTTCACAACTATGTAGACAATCAGGAATCCACATGAAGCAACAAATGCCAGAACTTCAAATGCTTGCTCTCGGAAAACACCATCAAGGATGTACAGTATGCAGAATGCTGAAAATGTGTGATCTATTACAACTTCTTTAACTATCAAGGATGTACAGTATGCAGAATGCTGAAAATGTGTGATCTATTACAATTTCTTTAAAGTTTTGAAATCAAATTATTATATAAATCCTTTATGAATAATATCAGAAAGAATGCCAAAAAAAGAATGGATATACAACAGGTATCCATAAATGTATAGTTACTCACACTAAATTTTATCATATAAAAGTTTGATAATACAATAAGAAATTTGATAATCTTGTTTACTCTCTTTTACAAGATGAAGACTAGTAAAAATTCAAAATTAAGTTATGAAAAAGCTTAACTTACTAATTAAATTATGACACCTTAACAAAATCATAAGGTGTCAGTACATCATAAAAATGGTTTAGAGAAAGTACTGCAAGGATATTTTAGATCTATGCTATGTACTGTACCTCTCGTGTCCAGGCAATCCTATGTTAGTAAGATTTTTATTTTGTGATGATGTACTGCATTTGTAGTGTTTTGTACATGCTGTAGACATTCCCAATGTTTGGATAGCCCATTAACTTACCGGAATGGAAAACAAGCAGTATTGCAAACACATAGTCTGCTTCCCCAGGCTTAGAGAACCAGAGTCTGTATAATGCCAAGGCAATTGTAATTATCGCTGAAGTGAGGCCACCAACAAGAAGGATCCACTCAAGAAGAATGAGACTTTGGCAAGTTCGAATCTGAAAATTGGGTTAGTGCTCAACATACTGATAAGGAGTTTTAAATGCTTAGTATGCAATGGAATTTACAAAAAAAATACCCTAATAACCCAAACTGCAATATAAATGCATTAATATGTTATATATGTTCATGGACAATTCCTGCAAACTATAAAACTAGCAGATGTTAAGGAGCATAAACAAGGATTAGTTCTAAACTATTGTATTTCTTCATTAAGATTAATGCATTCTCTTCCCAAGCATTTATCTTCCTTCTGTACAGTGTGATCCATAATAGTACACATCATGTGATTGTCCTCCCTGTCAGTCACCACATGCCACTCACGAAAAGGACAGTCTCAGCAGCAACAATCCAATGCTTCAAGAATACAAAAATTACAAGATAAATTATTAATTCTTGAATGCCATGAAAAAAAGAGATTACTTGTTGTCCACAGCATTCACAAATGTGGTGATAACTATTAACACATCATATATTATAAGGACAAAAGCTGGTAACAACACTGGTAAATAACAAAAGATTTAAAGAAAGGATTAATTATTTGAAAACTTATGGCATCATCTTTATAAAAAAGTTAAAAAATCTAAAGCTATCTCATATACAGAGAGTAAACTTCACCATCACCAATCAGTGACACACTTCATCTTTTAAGTGACATATCAGTGCATATGTGTATTTACTTAGTTGTATCTACCTAGTTGTATCATACAAGGTTCGAGCAGGGCTCATAGTGTCCTGTTTCCATGTCTCCATTTATCTAATTTTTCCTTAAAGTTATGCACATTATGTGCTGTAACAACTTCATTATTCAATGCATTCCACTTCACTGTTCTGTGTGGAAAACTGTATTTTCCAATATCCTTCATACACTGCCTAATCCTGATCTTCTTTATATGTCCTCTTGTCATTCCATCTTCTTCTGTCACCAGCACCAGGTCTTCCTTGTCTATCTTTTCAATGCCATTGACTATCTTGTACATTGTTATTAGGTCCCCTCATTCTTTTCTATCTTGTAAGGTTGGTAGTCCCATTTCCTTCAGTCGTTCTTCATATGTTAGGTCCTTTAGTTCTGGCACCATTTTTGTAGCAATCTTCTGTATCCTTTCAAATCTTCTTATATCATTTTTAGCACTCAGAGACCACACCAATGCTGCATATACCAGCCTTGGACATATCATACTTGTGATGATTTTTTTCATCATATCTATGTCCATGTTTTGAAATGCCACTCTTATGTTAGTCAACATTTTATGATATACCAAATATCTTGCTTATGTGTTTTTTGGGGCTCAGATTTTCCTGTATAATCACTCCCAGATCTTTTTCCTCTTCATTCTTCATTATTTGTTACTCTCTCATTAAAAGTTCCATACTGGTCTTCTTTTGCGTTCCATTATGTGACATTTCTCGGCATTAAACTCCAATTTCCACTTCCTACTCCATTCATAGATCTTGTTTATATCTTCCTGTAACAGCAGACAGTCCTCCCTGGTTTTGATAACTCTTAGTGCCTTTGTATCATCAGCAAATAAATTAATATAACTGTTTACCCCAATGTGAATGTCATTTACATAAATCTGAAACATAATGGGGGCTATCACTGACCTTTGTGCCACTCCGCTTGTTACTTTAACCCAAGATGAGTATGTATGTCTGATCACAGTTCTCTTCTCCTATCCTTCAAATAATCTCTTGTCCATTCTAGCAAAGTTCCTTGCAGTCCTCCTATGTTCTCTAGTTTCCAAAGTAGTCTTCCATGAGGGACTTTATCAAAAGCCTTTTTTTATATCCAGGTATACTGTGTCCACCCATCCATCTCTGTTTTCCAGTCCTGCAATAACTCTTGAGTAGAAGCTTAATAAGTTTGATACACATGACCTCCCTGTCCTGAACCCAAATTGTCTGTTCGATATGACTTGTTCCTCTTCTAGATAATTAACCCATTTTTCTTTAATAATTATTTCACACAATTTACACAAAACACTTGTAAGTGACATTGATCTGTAGTTTAGTGGTTCAGTTGCCTTTCCTCCTTTAAATATTGGTATTACGTTGGCTCTCTTCCATTCTAGTGGAACTTTCCCTGCATTTATTGAACTTTTAATTATTTCCAAAACTGGATCCAGTAGCTGCTCTTTACATTCTTTTAACACACAGCCTGATACACCATCTGGCCCCATTGCTTTTCTGACATCCAACTTATCCAATAATCTTCCAATATCCTTCTTGTGTACTGCAATTTCCTGTAATCCTTGGCAATGCAATGTCCAATTAGGTTTAGTGAAATCTTCTGCAGTGAACACCGTTTTGAAGCTCTCATTCATTATTTTACATATTTCCCTCCCTGTTTGGTATGTCTTCCCTCCTTTAATTATTTTTTCTATTGTTTCTTTGTTCTTCATTTTACCATTTGCTTTTATTCACCACATCTTTCTCAGTTTCTTTCTTCCTCTCCCCTTACTCTAATATATTAATTTCTCGCATCCCTATACTGCTGTCTGTTGTTGTCATATCTCTGTTTTATGAGTTTCTTCCAAGCTTTATCTTTTGCCTTTTTAGCTTCTGTGCATCTAGCATTGTACCAAGCATGTATTTTTTTCTTAACTCTATAAAAAGGTATATACATATTTTTTTACTCCTTCATTATATTTCTGTAAGAATATTTCATATTTCCCTTGTATTGTCTTTCCATACATAATGTTTCTCCACTCAATATCAGCAAAAAAGATCCTTAATTTTTCAAAATCTGCTCTTGCATAATTTAATCTCTCTCCTTTGTAGTCATCTCTGTAACTTATCCCATCCTCCTCCTGTATTTGCATATCTAATGCCACATGATCACTTCTTCCCATTGGACTAAGGTATTGTATGATTGGTGGTGGCTCTGGCTTCTTTGTGAATACTAGGTCAAGCAATGATGGTTCTTCTTCCCACCTGTACCTTGTTGACTCCTCCACCCACTGGTCCATTGAATTAACCACAATCAACTGTAACACTTCCTCGCTTCACTGTCCAGCATTATCTATTACTTCCATCTCTCTCCAGTTCATGTTTTTACAGTTAAAGTCTCCAACTAAATGTATTCTTCCATCTCTTCTTATCATGTTATCTAGGCACTTAACCACCTCTCTTTGCATATCTTCATGTTCTTCAGTTCCCCATGTATTTGTCTTAGGTGGCACATATGTAACTATGATTTTTCTCTTCTTCAATTCCTCTGTTTTGATTGTTACTCCCATTACTTCCACTTTGTCCTCACCATATTGCTGTCTTGAACTTGTTTGATAACAGTTTTGGCCAATTCCCTCTCTTCACGTTCTCTCTTGAAATTGTTTGGATTTTTTTTCCTTCATCCCAGAAATCATGAAGCTTTTCCTCTTATCCACCGTATCTCACACAAGATCCTCTTTCTCCTTAATTACTTGTATTACAGCGACTTTTGCATTTTTTTCCTGGTTTTTCTCTTTACTACCTCAGAAAATTTTTATTTTCCTCTTTCTGTTCTTGCTTCCATGCATTTCATAGTTTCTTCAGCTTGTTTTCACCCAATCCACCTTCCACCCTGTCCACAATCCCATCCTGTACCTTTACCTGTAAGCTCCTTAAGGAGTTTTCGTAGTCTTGACATGTGGCTTTTAGTACATCATTTTGTTTCTTTATTTCTTGTATCTCCTCCTTTAATCCCTGATTGATTGCACTGACCTTCTCACATTCTACTAATCTAAATTACAGCTCTATGTTTTCCGTTGTCAGTCTGTCCTGTGCGTCCATTAGACTTGACATCACTTCCTTCATGTACTTTAACTTCCTTTCTACACTGATCAACCTCTTCATACTACCTTTTTCTTCCTTAAATCCAGAAAAATTCTTGTCCATAATATCCTCAGTCAGTCTCCTTAATCCAACAGGTGTTTCAATGTACCGCTGGTTTCCATACGATGGCATATGTTTTGATTCTGTCATACGCCTGGCAGCACTACTCAGTTCCATCTCTCTCTCTCCTTTTCCTTCCGTACATACAATTAAAAAACTTATTTAATATGGAGACAGGAGAACCTATGGCTCCCTCCCCCCTGTACATATGTCTAAATCAGGCTCCAACTCCTGTTGTAGTTTTTCCCTGGAAGTTGCTCAGAGATGTCTTGCCAGCACAGTGTCTATGCAGTGTGTGTGTGTGTGTGTATTTACCAAGTATACATAGTTGTATTGTACAGGGTTCAAGCAGGACTCATAGTGTTCTGTCTCCATATCTCCACTTATCAATTTTTTTCTTTATACTTATGCACATTATGTGCTGCTACAACTTCATTATTTCATGCATTCCACTTTTTCACCGTTCTATGTTAAAAACTGTTTTTTCAAATATCCTCTATACACTGTCTCTTCCTAATCTTCTTTGCATGTCCTCTTGTCCTTTCAGTTTCTGTCACCAGCACCAGGTCTTGCTTGTCTATCTTTTCAATGCCAATAACTATTTTATACATTGTTATAAAGTCTCCTCTTTCTCTTCTATCTTGTAAGGTTAGCAGTCCCATTTCCTTCAGCCTTTCTTCATATGTTAGGTCCTTTAGTTCCGGCACCATCTTTATAGCTATCCTCTGGATCCGTTCTAATTTTCTTATAACCATTTTTCAAGCTTGGCAACCACAACAATGCTCCACATTCCAACTTTAGACATATCGTACTCATAATTTTTTTTTTTATCACATCTATACCCATGTATTGATATGTCATCCTAATATTAGTCAACATTTTATACAGTGTTCCAAATATTTTACTTATGTCTTTTTCGGGGCTCAGAGTTTCTTGTACAACCACTCCTAGATCTGTTCCTCTTTAGTCTTCATTATTTATTTATCTCACATCAAACAGGTCCATATTAGTCTTCTCTTCCTTTCCTGATCCCATTACATGGCATTTCTTGGCATTGAATTCTAACTACCACTTCTTACTCCACTCATAAATTTTGTCTATATCTTCCTGCAGTAGCAAATACTCTTCTCAGGTTATAATTACCCTTAACAATTTTGCATCATCAGCAAGCAAATTAATATTTGCTTGCTGGTTATGCCATACTGTATGTTATCTATGTATATCGGGAACATAATGGGGGCTAACACTAACCACTCCACTTATTACTTTACTCCAGGATGAGTATGTATATCTAATCAAAGTTCTCATCTCTCTAACCTTCAAGTAATCCTTTATCTAATCTAATATTTTCCTCTCAGTCCTCCTACATTCTCCAACTTCCAAAGTAGTCTGCTATGTGGGACTTTATCAAAAGCCTTTTTTTTATGTCCAAGTACACAGTGTCCATCCACCCACCTCTGCTCTCCAGTCCTTCTACTACTCTTGAGTAGAAACTTAGTAAATTTGATACACATGACCTTCCTGTCCTGAACCCAAATTGTTTGTTCGATATAACTTGTTTTTCTTCCATATATTTAACCCATTTTTCTTTGATAACAATTTTGCATATCTTTCTCCACAGCACTTGTAAGTGACACCGGTCTGTAATTTAATGGCTTAGTTGACTTTTCTCCATTAAATATTGGGATTATGTTAACCCTCTTCCATTCCAGTGGAACTCTCCTTTTCTTTAATGAGCTGGTAACCATTTCCCAAATTGGTTCTAACAATTAATATTAACATTCCTTCAATGCCCAGCCTAACACAACATCTGGTCCCATTGCTTTTCTGACAGCCAAATTTTCTATTTCTTGTTTGTGCAATATGATTTCCTGCAAGCCTTGACAGTGCAATGTCCTATTTGGTTCTGTAAAATCCTCATCTTCAGTGAACACAATCTTAAAGCTCTTATTCATTATTTTACTCATTTCCTCTGTTGTTTGGTGTGTCTTCCCTCCTTTAACTATTTTCTATTGTTTCCTTATTCATCTTACCATTGATGTGTGTGCGTGTGTGTGTGTGTGTATTTACCTAGTTGTATTTACCTAGTTCTAGTGTTACAGGGCCTGGGCTTTATGCTCGTGTGGCCCCGTCTCCACATCTACACTTATCCAATCTTACTTTAAAAGTGTGCACACTCGTTGCAGACACTACTTCTTCCTCTAAACTGTTCCACGTCTCAATACATCTCATGGAAACTATATTTTTAATATCTCTCAGACATCTTCCCTTTCTCAGCTTTTTACTATGCGATCTTGTGCTTGGTGTCATATTCTTCTCTCAGGATCAGTTTCTCATTATCCACTTGGTCCATTCCGTTGATCAATTTATAGACTTGTATCAGGTCTCCTCTCTCCCTTCTTTGTTCCAAGGTTGGTAGATCCATAGCCTTTAGTCTCTCCTCATATGTCATCCCTTCAAGTTCTGGGACCATTCTTGTAGCCATTTTTTGTAGCCTCTCCAATTTCCTTATGTGTTTCTTTTTATGAGGGGTCCACACTACTCCTGCATATTCCAATCTGGGTCTTATTATAGTATTTATCAATTTCTTCATTTCTTTGTCCATGTAGTGAAATGCTACTCCAATATTCCTCAGCAAATTATATGTTTCTCTAAAAATTCTATCAATATGGCTTACTGGTTGATTGTTTTCTTCCATCGTCACTCCTAAGTCCTTTTCCTTTTTGACTTTCTCCAGTTCTACTCCATCTCCCATCTTATAGATTCCCACAGGTCGTATTTCACTCTTTCCCATTTCCATGACATGGCTTTTGTTCACATTGAATTCCATTTCCCACTTCTTACTCCATTCCCAGATCTTATTTAGGTCTTCTTGCAGTATTTCACAATCCTCCTGTGTGTGTGTGAGTGTGTGTGTGTCTGTGTGTGTGTGTGTGTGTGTGTGTGTGTGTGTGTGTGTGTGTGTGTGTGTGTGTGTGTGTGTGTGTGTATATATATATATATATATATATATATATATATATATATATATATATATATATATATATATATATATATATATATATATATATATATATATATATCATCTTCTACAGAGCATTTTTCTCATTGGCACACAAGGAAGACGAACATGTGATAACAAGAATTGTCAAGAATATAAAACCAACTGACCCAGAAAGAAAACTAAAGCTGTAGAAATATTACAAGAACAGGAAAGCCAGCCATCTCCTCCTGAAAAACAGCCCAGACACCAAGAAAGAAGAAATGCAGATGTCACATGTCGTGTATAGGTTCACTTGTAACCAAGGAAACTGTGAAGTCTTGCCTACAACCTATATTGGCATGACAACCATGAAGCTCTTGTGATGACTAACACTATTCTTAGCATCCGGAGCTCCAAAAAGTCACCTGTAGCAAGAGCACAGCATCGTCATCACCAGACACATAATACAAGACAACACCAAAGTCATCGATGGATGCCCCGATAACACAAAACTAAAAATCATAGAAGCTCTCCTCATTAAAGAAAACAGTCCCAAGCTAAACATCCAAGCAGTAGATCTGCAAGTGCTGTCAAGCATGAGACGATCAAGGTAGACCAGCCTGACGGAGTCAGAGAGAGATGAGATGCACAAGGAAGCAACCAATCAGCATCACCACAGCTCAAGGCTGGCCTCAACTGCAGCTGGCAGATGGATATAAAGCCAGCAAGACAACACAACCTGTCATTCTTACTTCCACCAGAGATTTCGTAGAACCAAACAACTAAGCGATACTGGAAGGATTAAGAAATACTGTGGTGTATAAACAGAAGATTAGTAAACAACTAAACTAGAAAAGGTGGACGTAAGAAAGGCAATGGAGCCATATGGAGTGTCAGGATAGACAATGAGGGAACATAAAGAACAACTGGTGGAACCAATCTGGGATGTGATCAACAGCTCTCTCATGGAAGGCAAGGTACCGAGGGAGTGGAAAAGAGCAAATATAGTCCCAATATACAAAGGAGGAAAAAAGAGGAGTCCCTAAATTATAGACCAGTGTCACTGACTAGTGTTGTGTAATCAAATAAAATCAAATAAAAAAGGTTAAAACATCTAGGGGTAAATGAAATAATAAATAACTCCCAATTTGGTTTTAGAAAAGGAAGATCATGCATAACAAATTTACCAAGCTTTTATACAAAAGTAATAGATGACGTGTAAGGGAGAGATGGAATGGTTGATATGGTGTATTTGGATATTGAAAAGGCTTTTGATAAGAGTACCACATAGAAGACTTCTATGGAAAATAGAACACATTGGAAGAATACAGGGATATATCTTACAATGGATGACAGACTACTTTAGAGATAGGGAAATGAGGACAATGATAAGAGACACCCCATCAAATTGGAGTACAGTTATTAGTGGCATACCACAGGGTTCAGTGCTGGCACCAATTATGTTCCAAGTATATATTAATGATATATAAGAGTGTTTAAGTAGCTACTTAAATTTATCTGCAGAGGATGCAAAACTTTTGAGAGTAATAAGGAACATTGAAGACTGTATGGAATTGCAGAAAGATATTGATAAGATCTGGGAATGGAGCCAAATGTGGAAATTAGATTCTAATACCAGGAAATACCATGTAATGGAAATGGGTAAAAGTAATAGAAGACCTATGTGGGAATACAAAATGAGACAAGAGATTATAATGAAAAGGAGTGATTATACAACACACCCTGATACCATAAATACACATAAATGGGTTATTTGCTTGAACATACAAAACATTAACAAATATCAGGGTACCATTAAATTACATGGATAAGAGTATGATGAAAAGATCATAACTACTATGATAAGGCCTAGACTAGAATATGCAGCAGTGGTGTGGTCACCATACAGGCAGATGGACATCAGGAAACTAGAAAGAATCCAAAGGACCACAACATAGATGGTGCCAAAAGTAAAGGATCTTCCCTATGAAGAAAGTCTGAAGGAAATGGAACCACCAACTTTGAAGGATAGATGGGAAAGAGGAGTTCTAATAATGATGTATAAGTTAGTAAACCATATGGAAAAGATAAATAGACAAGACTTGGTATCACTGACAGAGGATGGAGATAGACAAACAAGAGGACACTCCAAGAAAATCATGAAAAGTCAGTGTTTAGTTTTCTACAAAGGATGGTGAATATCTGGAACAAACTGAGTGAAGAGACTGTAGCAGCAGAAAGTATGCACAAATTTAAGGAAAAGTTGGATAAATATAGATATGGAGACAGGGCACTATGAACCCCACTTGAACCCAGTAACTAATATACAACTACGTAAATACACACACACACAAAGTTCCATTATACTTGGTACCAATTCTAACATGTAGACTTGATTTATAAAACTATTGTTTTACAAATCATTAATTAGGATCTAAAATATTCGTTATAAACCTAGCTCTCTTCCAACTCCAGTCAAGCCCATTAATCTTTCCAAAGTAGGATGACCAGACATCCCCGGTTTCTGGGGACAGTACCCGGCTACTGCTGTCCCCAGAAATGTCCCGGTTTTCTGTAACTGAAAGATCAGAACCTAGGGGTAGGTTTTGATAATTATGTCCTTTTATCATTACTCTATTAGAATGTCAAGAATAAGGAGAAAGCCTTAGTTTCCGTGAAGACAGTGAGGTGTATGGCGGACACATTTTAACAGCTAATGGGTGTTCATGATCTCAGATATTTCATCAGGTAGAGATTTTTTTTTTCTTTGCAACTTGGGTAAATAAGGCGAGAGACACTTTTGATTACTGGTTTAGAAATGGTACGGATAGTGTTCCCATTTTAGTTTTTCCAGTGCAAAAACACTACATGTTTTTACCTCCCTGAACTGAAAATGTCCCCGGAATTTGTCTCAGAAATCTGGTCATCCTATTCCAAAGCAAATAACTTAATCAAGCCAGAACTACACAAGCTAACCACCTACAAGAAGCAAATCACTGCTATGCATGTAAGTAACACAAAATAATCTCTCACATACATTTCCAAACACTGTAGTTCGCATGGCATTGACACGTGGTATTCCTAAGTCTTCAAAAGTGATGGGCCGATTCCTTCCCCATTCAAGCTGCTGCTGTCCATCACTTGGTATCACTTGAATGTCAGGTAATGTATCCATGGCAAACCTGTAAAGTATACATAAGTACTTTCAGTGATAAGCTTCAACAAAATCAAGAGAATTACATGTGTTATAGGAATCCACACATGGAGATTCATTACTTCCTCCATACATAAACACTGTTTACAGAAGAAAATCATGAAAGTACAAATGAATATATAACGATTGTGGGATAATATCTATTAACCCTGTATACACCATACAGATGTGTGGCTGGCTTACATCATCACTATATGCCTGACATTTATATAGAGAACCACGAGCATAATTTCAACATGATACACAGTATTGTAGAAAGACAAGGGATTCCCAGATAAGATACAAATACCAGCATTGTCTAATATCCAGATTCATCCAAGAAATCTTCACATAATATATATATATATATATATATATATATATATATATATATATAGAGAGAGAGAGAGAGAGAGAGAGAGAGAGAGAGAGAGAGAGAGAGAAGGGGGAGGGAGGGGCACTGGAGAGAAAGCTCTTTAACAAACCTCCAGGCTGCAGGTTACAAGCGACAGGATGGAGAAAGGAAAACCAGAGATACAACCTTGGCATTATCACCGTAAGATGTACTGAATAAATATAACTCTTCTAAACTAGAAAAAAAAAAAACGTACAAAAATCAAATTTATACTTAAAAATTTCCTTCGTCTATATCTAGGTTATACTTGGTAGAGGCGAGTAGGTTGAGGCAGAGGTTAACTTTGTTATTGTTGTAATGTTGTTGAGGGAGGACAGAGTAAGGCCGCCTCTATAACGGTTCCTTGATATTGATTTTGATCTTGATGCTGCAGGTGGCTCAGGATCGCTCCAGAGCCAGTTTCTCAGAAAACCAACGATAAATATTAACTTTCACTTCGCTGCTTTTATTGCTTAGCTGGCGTCGCCAGGCCACGGACATCGCAGCGGCTGAAAGCAACTAATTTTTGCGTTGTTATGGCGCAAAAAGATAGTTTGTGTGTAAATCAAGGTGGTTATATTGAAGACGCCATATGCTCCTATCCCGCTGTACTAAAAAATGAATAAATAAATAAATAAGTAAAGCCAGTGGGCGGAGCTTATGAGACGGTGAGTGGAACTTACGATCGTAACTTAACACTGTTGACTGGACTTTGAAGGAAGCAATGTACAAAGATTATAACATTTCTTAACATTTTATGAATTGTTTCATATCTCTTGGCCTTAAGCAATGGGTTAATTTCTCAACTTTTTACCCATCGGGTAACACACTAGATTTAGTATTTACATCTGAGCTTGATAGAGTGGGAACTATTACCTCACTCTGCCCTATGCCTGGATGTGGTCATGTTCCTATATTACTTGACTATTTCTTTTCTACTAACTTTGACTTTGCTACAGTTCCCACTAAGAGAGCATGGAACAAAGCAAAATATAATAAAATCAATACATTTACCTTTCCAATGCTGACTGAGATTTTGAACTTGCATATCTTTCATCTGATTTAATGTATGAAAAGTTTCTTGACATTGTCACACCTCTTATAGATTTCTATGTACCACTAAAGCCTTCCAACCCCACTTTTAAAACCTTCAAGCCTCCCCAGCAGTTAAAAAGAGAGCGAAACAGATTATATGGTCATCAGACAAATTACAAAGGGCTACAAATGGTCGTCGCTCCCCTCAAGCTCAAATTGCTTTAAATAATTTCAATCATGTTAATTCTCAATTCAGAAACTTCCACATTATTTCCCTAAAAGAACATGAAGAGGCTCTTGTAAAAAACTTGTGTCATAACCCTAAAGCTCTGCACCAGTATGTGCGCAAGAAAAAAATTTGTGCCCCGACAGTAGGTCCTTTAAAGTTAACAGATGGATCATTAACTACTGACTGTTATCAGATGGCTGAGTTATTTGCTGACAGTTTTGCCTCTGTTTTTGAGAACAAAAACTTGTATCCTGCTCCTCACCAACATAGCGACTCCCAAATTGCACATATTGACACAACAGGAAGACATTCGTCAGAAACTCTCTCTACTAGACCCTAACTCCAGTATGGGCCCGGATGGTATTCACCCTCAACTGTTAAAGTCTTGCCCAAATCTAACTTTTCCACTCTTTTTTTATTTTTAAGAAGTCAATGTCAACAGGCATATACTTCCTAGGAAGTGGAAAGTATCTCAAATTACCCCTATTTTCAAGGCTCCCGCCATCAGCCATTAAACTATAGACCAGGGGTTCTCAACCTGGGGTACGCGTACCCCAGGGTACGTGAGAGGAATTTTTGGGGTACGTGGCGGGTTTCTCAAAATGCTTCAGTTTTAAATAGCAGCAAATTCGTTTGTAGTATACAATGTGTCCTTCACTAGAACCAGGACACGTTAACAACGTTAACAAGGAAACTCTTGGAGTTATATCACTTGAGAGGAAGCTCTCTTGGATTACAGTTGCCATACAACCTTGCAAACCTATAATATTTGCTCCGATTTCTTATTTTATATGTTATTCACACACACAGTGACTTATTTATCACTGTTACTAGTTACAAGTTGCAACTAGCTGCAAGCAACACTAGTTCACTGCCATAATGATCGAAAATTGTCTGATATAGTTCCTTTTTGGTAAATGCATTGCATGTTAGTCACATATAGTGTCTCCCTGTGAGGTACCAGTTCCTATCGACACTACCTCATAGAAACATACTAATATTAATTAAAAATTGTGTCTGCTCCACATATATAACACAATTTAAACTTAATAAACTAAGTCAATAAACCATGCATTTATTGTTACCCTTCCTGACGCTGCATTGTGGGTAAGGGTACGTGATCAATACTGAAAGACTTCGAGGGGTACATCACATTAAAAAGGTTGAGAAGAAGAAGAATTAACCTGTGCAGAAGCGAGGTGAAATGTGTGTTAAGGTTCCGTGCTGTATTTAATTAAGTCTCTAGAAATGAAAGATCTTGGTACACCAGACAATTATGTTTTGCTCTATATTATGATGTCAGTCGTATAAACTCAAGTAACTATAAAGAAATACCATGGTAGAATAAGAACAGAAAAATACTGGTAGGAGTAAAACCCTGGCAAATCAATAGATACATCGTAATACAGTGTTTAGAGACGATTACTCTGTACCGCGAGACGATACTGACTCTCTCCTGCGAACACTGAAATTGTGACAGTTTGGGTCCTCTCCTATTGATATTAATCAAAGTATTGCGATTTATTCACAATAGTAATATATTACACTCCGACGGAACACGGGCCTAATGTGTTTGAGATGTGGCATTTTGTTATAGTACATTTCGCTCTATATAGCGACTGTTTAGGACTAAAAAACTGTAGCTTCAGGTAGATATTCAATAATGTTATCTATCGATTTTCAGTCTTAAAGTAGGGAAAATTACGAATATTGATGCATTTCTTTTATAGTCCTCCTTGCTTCTCGAAAAGGTGCACGAATTTAGAAAAGGTTGAAGAACACTAAACTGTACCCTGAAAAAAAATACAGTAAAAGAGATAAGATAAAATGACCAACATCTCTATTATTACGGAGGCTAATAATAATACCAAGACTAATTAAGTAATTCAGAGATAACGAAACGAACGACGATCACGAGAGCTTCCACGATAACAGTGTGTACGATAAGATTTGATTCCAGATTCCTCGATAGCGCTCCGAGTTTCCAAGATAACAATGGCATTCCAGTTTCCTCGATAGCGATGCAAGTTTCCAAAATGACGATGCCTTTCCATGATAAAGATGCCCTTCCAGTTTCCAAGATAATAATGCGAGTTTCCACGATCAAGATGCAATTCCAGTTTCCACGGGAACGATGCGGGTTTCCACGATGTCGATGCGGTTCCAGTCCTCACGATGCGATTTCAAGACACAATATTGAAGTCCACTTGCCTACACAGGTACTGGGACGAACCCTTTCACCCGTAAGGATCCACCCAACACCCTTGAGTGCGAGTAAAGTGACGCTGCCACCTTCCTGCGCTGCAATTGAAGTCCACTTGCCTACACAGGTGCTGGGATGAACCCTTTCACCCGTAAGGGTCCATCCCACACCCTTAGGTGCGAGGAGAGTGGCGCTGCCACCTCACTGCGACGCAATTGAAGTTCACTTGCCTACACAGGTACTGGGGCGAACCCTTTCACCCCGTAAGAGTTCACCCCAGACCCGTGAGTGCGAGGAGAGTGACGCTGCCACCTTACTGCGCCTCACACGGGTAGCCATGAGCATAACCCGCCACACTCCACTCCCCAAACACTGTCAGTGAGTCCTTTTCACCCCGTAAAGGACCACTGGTACGGTCAGTGCCTGGCTCATGGCGCACAGCGTGCCCTCGTTCATGGCGAGTTGTTCAGCCCGATGTCATTATAAGCAGAGGTCCTGTACACACCACTCACCACCAGACTCTATGCAAGGAGCCCTTATCACCCTTAAAGGCCCCTCACGGCATCATCTGATGGACGGTAGACACGGCACCCTGCTTAAGGCGACGCCTTGCCTAGTATGAGGCGCTGCAAGTTGACAACAATCAGTGAGCTTGAAGCCGCGAAGGAAAATGAGTCCACGCTAACAATGGGATTCCACGACAGGTTGCGATTCCAGTGTCCACGGTACAGATGTGTTTGTTGAGGATAACGATCCGTTTATCGAGGCTAACGGTGCGGCGATGGCGATGGCGAAACGATCCAAAGTATTATTACCTACACAGGTACTGGGACGAAACTTTTACCCAGAAAGGGTCAACCCCAGTCCCGTGGTTATGAGAGCAGTGACGATGCAACCTTGCAATGCCTCACACAGGTCGCCATGAGCAATGACCCGCCACACACCACTCCCCAAACGCTGTCATGAAGTGAGTCCTTTTACCTAACCTAACCTAACCTAACCTAACCTAACCTAACCTAACGTAAAGGACCACTGGTACTGTCAGTGCCTGGCTCATGGCGCACAGCGTGCCCTCGTTCATGGCGAGTTGTTCAGCCCGGTGTCATTATAAGCAGAGGTCCCGTACACACCACTCACCATCATATTCTATGCAAGGAGCCCTTATCACCCCTTTAGGGCCCCTCACGGTACCATCCGGTGAGTGGTAGACATTGATCTCTTGCTTATGGCGACCCTTGCCTAGTGTGATGCGCTGCAAGTGGACGACTAGTAGTGAAGCTTGAGGCCACCAAGGAAAAGCAGGACCTGCAGCCAGTTCCCTGCCTTGGGCCCCAGGCCGGACCCGACGGCCACCTCCTTCCCCCGTGCGGCGCCCAAGGCCGTCACGGCCCTCAAACATCTTTAGGCCGAAAGTTCTCAATCGTCGTTTTAATTTTGATTCGAATATAAAATCGTCGATGGTAAATGAAAAATAGCTTTGGTGTGAAAGTGTGCAAGAGTTAGCTGATTAATGAAACAAGGTGAGGCAGCTTTGCTCCGGAGTATTTAGTGTACTTTGCATGTTGCTGCCTTGAATGTGTACGTGTTTGTAGGTAACTGGATAGAAACAGTAGACCAATGGTAGTTGTGTAGCTATTGGGGAACTTTTGAAAATTAGTTAAGCTTCTGGATAGAGTGGATGAGTGCACACAGGTTTGCGTGTCTTATACATAAACTGCCACTTGTAAACATAAATTTTTCTATTTCATGCTCTTAGAAAAAAGCAAACTTAGTTTTCTTTATTTCCCTGATCACAATGACGTGTAAATATCAATGTTCCAATCATAAGGAAACACTAGGAGAGGACCCAAACTCCCGTTGAAGTTGCCAGATTCAACAGATATCGTAATATTTCATAGAAAAGATGGTCAACTGCATATCGTATATTTTTGGATATTCTTTTGTCACATAAGGAGATATCAAGATAGGTAAAGTATTTCTAAACATGTATCTACGACAAAAAACGCTATAATAGTAGAGTTAGGTTATAACTATGCATTGTGTTTTTTATATACCATCTTGCTCTATTCCTGGAACAAAGATTACTTCTTCCTCAATTGATAGCTCGAAGTTAGTTTGATATTTTCTTTCCTTCTAGGTTAGTAAGTAGACTACAAGACACCATGAACCTATGAAGCCCCGTAAATGAGATTATTTTCATAACTTAGAAATCAAAGTCTGATAATGAGATTGTCTATTGCCAACCAAACCGTTCTGCATAGACGTCTTCAGCGTCATAGAGACCTAATGATGTTAGCTCATGGACAGTGGCCATCCTGACAGCGCGAAACCACAGGGGGTTCATAAGAAGATTTCCAGGGGTACTTAGATGGCTGATCTAATAAAATCCTTTGCAGTGCCATTGCATATTGAGTTCCATGTTCCATGTGACAATACTGGGGGTACTGGTAGATGGTCTTATAACTCAGGGGGTTCTTAACGATAAAAAGGTTGAGAACCCCTGCTATAGACCAATAAGAAGCCTAACATCAGTGTATTGCAAGACTCTTGAGCGCATAGTGGTTGACGGTCTTACAGAATATCTTAATAGTGATGGCATTTTATCTACAGACCAGTTTGGCTTCAGGAGTGAGAGATCAACTGAAGACCAACTACTGCTTACTTAGCTACAACTCTATCACATCATGGCTAGACAGTGGATATACAGTAGACTTAATTCTGTTTGATTTTTCTAAAGCGTTTGATGTTGTCAACCACACTATTCTCCTACAAAAACTTTCCTGTCTTGGCATCTCTGGTGTCCTCCTACAGTGGATCAAAGACTTCCTCACTCAGCGAACAATATCTGTCTCTGTTACAGGCGTCCCAAGCAGTCACAAGTTAATCCCCAGTGGAGTACCCCAGGGTTCAGTTCTCGGTCCTTTACTTTTTATTATCTATGTAAACCACTTACCGTCTTACATAAAGAGTGATTGCAAAATATTTGCTGACGATCTAAAGATTTATCTGCCCATTCGTAACTTGCCGCACACCCATACAGTTGTTGACATATCTAACTCCTGGGGGCTTTCTTTAAATATAGATAAGTGTGTCACACTGAGATTCAACAGAGGCACTTTTCCAGAACAAGACATAGGCCCATATAATACCTACTCACTCAATAGTGCAGATATACAAAAGGTAAATGTCCACAAGGATCTTGGTGTACTGGTTGACACTTCTTTACGCTTCCACATGCACATAAAAACCACAGTTAACAAGGCTGCAGGTCTGGCAGCAAATTTACTAAAAGCAACTATTTGTAGATCACAGAATTTCATGCTAAATCTTTTTATTACACATGTAAGACCACTACTAGAATACTGTTCATGCCTATGGAACACATGTTATCTTGGAGACCTAAAGATGCTAGAAAGTGTTCAGAGGTCGTGGACTCGACACATAGACGGAATGACTGGACTGTCCTACTAAGAGCGTTTGTTGGCTCTTGACCTCTACTTTTGTGACGTCACGCCGCCTTCTTATAAATCTAACCTCCTTGGTGTAAATGCATTGGATATATAACGTTAGGTATGTGTAATTCACTACGTACGGTTAGCTGCTGGTCACGCAGCCAGCCTTTCCCATTACGGAGCGAGGTCATGGATCATAGACCGATCTTAGATCGGGTAGGACTGGGACCACAAGACACTCGACACACCGAGAAAGCGAGGCCACAACCCCTTGAGTTACATCCCGTACTCTTTTACTGCTTGGTGAACAGGGGCTACACATTAAGAGGCTTGTCCATACTCCATTTGCCTCGCCACTTTCCGGGATTCGAACCCGGACCCTCCTCGGTTGTGAGCCGAGCGTGCTAACCTCTACACTACGCGGTGTATTTACCTAGTTGTAGTTTTACAGGGCCTGGGCTTTATGCTTGTGTGGCCCCGTCTCCATATCTACACTTATCCAATTTTTCTTTAAAACTATGTACACTCTTTGCTGACACCACTCCCTCACTCAAACTGTTCCAAGTCTCAACACATCTTTGCGGGAAACTATATTTTTTAACATCTCTCAGACATCTTCCCTTCCTTAGTTTCTTACAATGCGATCTTGTGCTTCTAATGTCATATTCTTCTCTCAGGATTAGTTTCACATTATCCACTTGATCCATTCTATTAATCAATTTATAAACTTGTATCAGATCCCCTCTCTCTCTTCTCTGTTCCAGGGTTGGTAGATCCATTGCTTTTAGTCTCTCCTCATATGTCATCCCTTTAAATTCTGAAACCATTCTTGTAGCCATTTTTTGTAGTCTCTCCAATTTCCTTATGTGTTTCTTTTTATGGGGGATCCACACAACTCCTCCATATTTCAATCTAGGTCTTATTTTAGTACTAATCAATTTCTTCATCATTTCTTTGTCCATATAGTGAAAAGCTAATCCAATATTTCTTAGCAAATTATACGTCTCTCTGAAAATTCTATCAATATGGCTTACCGGTTGATTGTTTTCTTCCATTGTCACTCCCAAGTCCTTTTCCTTTTTTACTTTTTCTAGTTGTACTCCATCTCCCATCTTATAGATTCCCACTGGTCGTCTTTCACTTTTTCCCATTTCTATGACATGGCTTTTGTCCACATTGAATTCCATCTCCCATTTTTTAGTCCATTTCCAGATCTTGTTTAATTCTTCCTGTAGTATTTCACAATCCTCTTTTTGTTTAATGACTCTGCACAGTTTCGCATCGTCCACAAACAGATTTATGTAGCAGTTCACTCCCTCTGGCATGTCGTTTATGTATACGAGAAAAAGTATTGGCACCAGTACTGACCCCTGTGGCACTCCACTGTTTACTGCTCTACACTTGGACTTCATATCTTTAACTATCGTCCTTATTTCTCTCCCCCTTAAGTAATTCTTCATCCATCTCAATGTGCTTCCTTTTAAGCCACCCTTCTCCTCTAACTTCCATAGTAATCTTTCATGTGGCACTTTATCAAACGCCTTTTTAAAATCTGAATAAATACAGTCAATCCATCCCTCTCTCTCTTGTACTTTATCAACTATTCTAGAGTAGAAACTCAATAAGTTTGTTACACACGACCGTCTTTTTCTAAAACCAAATTGGCTATTTGATAATGTTACGGTCACCACACGGCTGCAGTTAACTGCTACAGCTCACTAGAGCAGTGGTTCCCAACCAGGGGTCCATGGACCCCAAGGGGTCCATGGAAGAATTTCAAGGGGTCCATAGAGATTCTACTTATTTTTAAATTTATTATACTGGAATTAGGAGACATGCGGCTCAGAATAAAATTTATACTACTGTTCACAATCCTTAAAACTGAATGCTTAAATGTTAGAATTGCTCTACATTAGCTAACAGTATCAGCGGTGTCAAACTCACGGTCCATGTGACAAATTTGGCCCTTGGGATGGTCATGAGTGAAAGATCAGATTATTGAAGAGATAAAAGCATCCCCCATTTTTGCTATACAGGTCGATGAATCCACTGATGTAGCAATGGCGTGCCAGCTGTTGGTATACTGCCGATACCTGTTCAAAGGCATAATAAAGGAGGAATTTCTTTGCTGTCAAAATCTTGAAACATCAAGTACGGCCACTGATGTGATGAATGCTGTCATCGTTTTTGACAAGCATGGTTTGAGTTGGAATAATCTTGTTGGAATCACAACTGATGGAGCTCCAGCCATGCTTGGGTCGAGGTCGGGTTTCAAGCAAAGTAAAATCCAAAGCACCAAATGCAGTTGGTGTGCACTGCTTCATTCATCGGGAGGCTCTGGCTTCTAAATCGCTTCCTTCTGGGCTTCTCACAATTTTCACTGGTATTGTCAAGGTCGTGAACTATGTGAAAACTCTGCCCTCAACACGAGACTGTTCCAGCAACTGTGTCATGACATGGAATCCGAGCATAGTTCCTTGCTCTTTTATACATCCGTCAGGTGGTTGTCTGCAGGAGATTTTGTCCCTTCTTCTCTCTTCGCCAGGAAGTTGAAATGTTTCTTGATGTACAGAAAAATGTGACCTGTTGGAGATATTGAAATCAGAACACTTTGAGCTCCGCCTTGCTTATCTTGTGGACATATTTGAAATCTTCAACCAGCTGAACTTGAGACTCAAGGAAAGGATTCAAACTTGCTCAGCCACTGTGACTCAATACATGCATTTTGGCCAAATTGGAGCTGTATAAGAAGAGAGTGAGTGTAGGAAAATTTATGATGTTTCCATCATTGAATGAAGTTCTTGCTGATGGTCAGTTTTCAAGTACCTTGTCCAAGGAAATCATGGACCACTTGTCTCAGCTAGATGATGAATTTCGCCGTTACTTTCCTGACTTGAGCCCTCAGCATGCAGGATTAGCAAAAAATCCTTTCTTATGTCAGGTTGATGATGTGTTAGAAGACGCACAAGAAGAGTTCATTGAGCTTCTCCATGATTCAACAGCCAAGAATGTGTTCCAGTCAAACTCCTTGTCTAGCTTCTGGTGTTCAATGATGGAATCATATCCAAAAATAAGTGATCTGGCAGTTCGAGTTCTTTTGCCTTTTGCTTCAACCTACCTGTGCAAAGTGGGTTTTCTTCATTACTTGCAATAAAAACAAAATCAAGGAACAAGCTGTCTGTGGAAGATGACTTGAGGTGTGCACTGGCTGCCACTGAGCCAAGGATTCATGAGCTGGTTGCTCAAAACAACCACAAAAGTCCCATTGAGAAATATAAAGTGACATACTTTTCGCAACCAATGAAAAGTTTCATTCACTGCTGTTTTGTGATTTTTGTTGTATTCATACAGTTTTGTGATTCTTTTATTCATACATGTGCTTGCAAGCTCAAAAAGGGCAAATATTATAAAGATAGTTTTGCACACAATACCTACAACTATAACAACATTAACATAACATTTTTCCTATGTGTTTTACTTAAATCAAAAAGTGCTGAACGGAATGTTTTCTGATTTCATATAAATAGGCCTACATCTTAATCAGCATAACAATAGAAGGCATTTTACATTAATATATTCATTTCTTGCAGAAAAATCTTTTATTAATTTTCTTGGCTTAACCTATTTCGTTGTAGGGGGTCCACAGGTGAAACAATGACTGGAAAAGGGGGAACGGGACAAATAAGGTTGGGAACCGCTGCCCTAGAGGGAGCAGTGGGTGGACCGTAATGTATACTAATATAGATGGGATACTGTCAAGTAGATTGGAATTGCAAGATTATATGATAGTGGAGAAGCCTGATATAGTGTGCTTGACTGAGACAAAATTGCATGAAAAAACAAAGATAAATTTGGATAATAAATATAATATATGGAGAAAGGATAGGGAGAGTAAAGGTGGAGGAGGGGTTATGATTATGACGAAGAAATAAATAAATGTGGATAAGGTTTGGTATGGGAAGAACAACGCAGAAGTGATAAGCATAAGGATAAAAAGTGATGGAAAAGAATTAATAATCATGGTGACCTATGTACCTCCTAAAACAAATTCTTGGACATTAAGGGAATACGACAATATGATCAAGGATACTTTACAGAGTGTGTATTATCTGGAAAAAGAAAGGTGATAGGCTACTAGTAGAAGATTTTAATTGTAAGGAGGTGGATTGGGAAAATCTAGTAAGTGGTGCTGGAGAGGAAGCATGGGGAGAGAGATTTCTTAATCTAATGATGGAAAATATGATGGAACAAAGGATGAAGGAAAATACTAGATATAGAGGAGATGATGAACCGGCTAGACTGGATTTGGTGTTAACAAGAGAAGTGTACCTATGTGGAGATATACAATACAAGTGTCCTTTGGGAAAGAGTGATCATGTGGTTATGGAAATGCAGATAGCAACAACACAGCGAAGGAAGGATGAGACATACAGGAGTGGTAGATTGAATTATAGAAAGATGGACACAGAAAGTTTGAAAAATTATTTCAGAAAATTAGATTGGGAGATGTTACAAATCAGAGAAGTGCAAAAAAAATATGAGATTTTTATGAAATATTATAAAGAAGGAGTTATGAAATTTGTACCAAAGTATAAACCGAGAGAGGAAGGAAGAAAGGATTGGTTTAATGCAACTTGTGTTAAGGCTAAGGAAAAGAGAGATGTGGCTTGGAAAAGATGGAAAAAGAGCAGGAATATACTAAATAAGGAGAATTATAGAGTGGCAAGAAGGAAAATCAGAAATACTGTATATTAAGATACATATATTAATAAAAAGGAGTTAACAATCATTGGAACATATGTACCACGAAAAATAAATTCATGGACAAATCAAGAATATAGAGACATGATAGATGACACAATAAGGAGTTTTACAAGAATCATTAAAAAAACAAGAAAAGTGATATTAGTAGGAGATTTGAACTGTAAGGAGGTGGACTGGGAAAATTATGAAAGTGGTATGGGGGAAGAAGCCTCGGGAGATAGATTCCTGAACCTAATGATAGATAATTTGATGGTCCAAAGAGTAAAAGAAAACACAAGATTCAGAGGAAATGATGAGCCGGCGAGATTGGAACTAGTTTTTACAAGGGGTATACAAATGAAGGATGATATAAGATATAAGTGCCAATTGGGAAAGAGTGACCATATAATATTAGAAATAGATATAGAAGAAGGAAAGGAAGATAGAGATGAATCATACAAAGGAGACCGATTAAATTAGAGAAAGGCTGATATTAAGAACCTCAAGAGCTATTTTAAAAAACGTAAACTGAGAGATGGAAAACTCAGAAACGGTTCAAGAGAAATATACTTATTTTTCGAAATATACAAAAACAGGAGTCAGGGAATATGTCTCGAAATATAGACCTAAAGAAGAAGGAAAGAAAGATTGGTTTAATGCAAGATGTGCTAGGGCAAAGGAGAAACGAGATGGAGCATGAAAAAGGTGGAGAAGAAACAAATCCAGAAAATAAGGAAAACTTCAAAACAGCAAGAAATGAATATGGTAAGGTGAAAAAGGAAGAAGAAAGGAACTATGAAAAGGACATTGTCGAAAAATGTAAGGAAAAACCAAAATTGTTCTACAGATTAAATAAATGGAAAAATATGACAAAAAGAAACAATAGAAAGGTTAAAAGGGGAGAACGGAATGGTGGAAGACCCAAAAAGTATGGCAGAACTGTTAAATAGAGTAAATTTCAGGTGGTCTTTACTAAGGAATCCAAATTTGAAAGACCACAGGGTAATAGAGAGACTGTCCATATGAAAGAGATTAAAGTAACCAAGCTTGAAATAAAAAAGTTGATGACGAAATTAGATGAAGAGAAGGCAATGGGACCGGACAAAGTCTCAGGCAGAATACTGAAAGAATGTAGGGAAGAACTAGCAAGTCCTATATACAATATCATAAAATGCTCAATAGAAAATGGAACAGTACCAGTGGAGTGGAAAAGAGCTGAGGTGGTTCCCATATATAAGAGCGGAAGGAAGGAAGAATCTTTAAATTACAGATCGGTATCACTAACTAGTGTAATATGCAAGATGTGTGAAAGAGTAATAAAGAAGCAATGGATTGAGTTTCTTGAAGACAACAAATTATTATTGTGAGGGGCACTGCCTTGTTTCCCCTTTAATTTATTATTTTATTATATGCCCATTGTATGGCGGCCCAAGCGGGGGCTGTCGCTGTTCCGCTGTGCGGCCAACCACCCTCTCTTTGTTTCCACCATTTTGTTGTGCCTGCGAGCCTCGCGCCCTCGCCTCAGTACCAGCCAGTCTTCAGCGGAGTTAACACGTACGCTCTCGGCACAGTAAGAGACACGTGTGGCTGGACTGTGCGTTAGCAGTACTCATTAGTCATCGGTCTGGGAGTTGTGCCCTCCTGTTGAGTAGCTGGCTTGCTACTGGCTAGACCGTGACTTAGAGCAACGGGCTTGTTGCTCTAGGATAGGTGTAGTAAGTTTGGCTGCATTTCTCGTGCGCTCGTCCACTCGTGGTGTGGCGGCGCGGAGGAGAGACACGTTTTGTCTCGTCCTGTTTGTTTTGTTGGTGGCCGTGGTCACCAGTGTGGTTTGGTGGGCGGCTGTGTGCCCCCACCATCTGTTGTGTAGTATCAGTAGTATACTGTTTATAGTACCAAGGTAGCCTTCAGTGGAGATTGACACGCACTCTCGTGGTCTGGCACAGGGTAGGGAGATTCGTGTTGCTGGGCTTCTCTTGTTGCTCACTAGTCATCGGTCTGGGAGTTGTGCCCTCCCTTGAGTAGCTGGCTTGTTACTCGGTAGACCGTGGCTGTAGAACAACGGGCTTGTTGTTCTTAGAGAAGCGTGGCAAGTTTGGCTACACTTCTTGTGCGTTCGTCCACTCGGGTGTGGCGACGCGGAGGGACGCGTTATTGTTTCGTCCTGTTGTTGCTGTTGGTGACTGTAGTCACCAGTGGGGTTTGGTGGGGGGCCCCCATCATCTTTTGTGTAGTATTAGTAGTATACTGTATTGTAGTGGTTGTAACCACGCACACTATTGAATGCTGAGAGGCTTCATGCTGGCCAGTGGTGCATAGTTGTTGTCCGTCAGACTTGTCGGTGACGAGTATCTGGACTCCGTGTATGGCTGTTGTCACACGTAGGTGGTGTCTGGGCTTGTGTGTACACCACCGGATGTGCTGTACACATCATATATTGTAGTAGTCGTAGGCTAGGGGTGTCAGTCTGACAGGTGTTAGGAAGCAGTTGTCGTAGTAAGATAGTATAGTAATATATACACTGCGCGTGTTGTCCCAGTTTGTGAGTATCACAGTCTGTGGACAAGGCGTGTGGAGAGGCATTAATACTTCATAGAGAAGTGGGTGGAATTGTCCTTGTGGGCGGTTTCTCTAGGGGGTATTAAGGCCTCGCCCTGTTACACATAGCACCTACCATTTATAAATTCTACTTGGTTGGGTACAGGAGGAGAAGGAGTTGCTGAGGAGATTACCTTACAGTGGGGGAAATTATACACTGTTGGCGACCTTGAAAGAACCTGAGGGTTACGGCGGCTGTGAGTTATAGTAGTGGGGACTCTGTGCAGTTTTATAATCCCCACTCTACTGACCGTAACAAAGTTGGCGATTTTGCCAGAATAACACTCTAGTGCAGCGGTTCCCAACCTTATTTGTCCCGTTCCCCCTTTTCCAGTCATTGTTTCACCTGTGGACCCCCTACAACGAAATAGGTTAAGCCAAGAAAATTAATAAAAGATTTTTCTGCAAGAAATGAATATATTAATGTAAAATGCCTTCTATTGTTATGCTGATTAAGATGTAGGCCTATTTATATGAAATCAGAAAACATTCCGTTCAGCACTTTTTGATTTAAGTAAAACACATAGGAAAAATGTTATGTTAATGTTGTTATAGTTGTAGGTATTGTGTGCAAAAACTATCTTTATAATATTTGCCCTTTTTGAGCTTGCAAGCACATGCTCAAGTCAGGAAAGTAACGGCGAAATTCATCATCTAGCTGGGTTCCTCCGTATTCCTTCTTTCCACATACCACTTTCTGACTCTCTCTCCTATAACTCTCCAAAAAAACTTTTCTCTTTCCTCCTCAGACCGCTCATAATTTTTCCTTCTCGCCTCTTCCACCAATTCCTTATATCTTCTCCTCTCTTCCTCATTTCTATTCTTTCTCACAAACACCTCTTTACAACCTTCTATCTCTCTTAACTTTGATGTTCTATATAGGATATCCTCCGCAGATTGTTGTGACTTCAGTACTACTTTAATTGGTCTGCTCACTCCCTCCTTATACGGACCCAGTCTATGGATCTCCTCCACTTCTTCTTGTAGGTCTTTTTTTTCATCATCATTTAGATTTTTGAACAGATCTCTTACTGTTTTTAATTCTTCCTTAATTCTCTTAGGCTTATATGTTATATTTTGTTCTTTCATCCCAAAAATTAACACATTCTTCTTCTTTTCTGCTATTTCCCTTATCAATGTTTCCTTATTCTTCATTACATTAACCAGTTCCTTGGACCTTTCTTTTTTGTCTTCCTTCAACTGATCTTTAATTATTTCTTGTAATCCAACCATCTCTGCTTCCCTCGACTCAGTCCATTGTGTTTTCTTCAGTTCCCATTCCCTTTCAAGACTTTCATTCTGCTCACTAAGCATTTCCTTAAAGTCATCTTTCTCCTTTACTACTCTATCCATTTTCTCCTCCAACAGTCTCTTGTATTTTTCAACCTCCACTTTCAAGTGCGCATTCTCATCCACCAATCGTTTTTCATTTTCTTCCAGTCTCTTAACTCTTTCCTTCAAAGCCTTGCGGAATTCTCTATCCTGCTCCTCCTCACTCCTCTGAAATTTTAATTCCTTCACTAACTCCTCAAATCTCTTCTCCAACATTACCAATCTACCTTGCAATGTTGCCCCTGTTGAAGCTGGACTCATGCTTTGACTGGCCACTTTCGGCTTTGCTCCCTGGGCCTCATCAACATATTTTGAATTTGGTAATTTATTCCTTACCGGTCTATCCATTTTTTCTTACTCTTCCTGGGAACATGTGGGTGTGTGGTCACTGGGGGCCAGGCCTGGTAGCTACGTGTGTGGTTGGATGCGTTGGTGGCTGCTATGGCTGGCCTTTGTGGGTTCCCGCTCTGTCGTTTGGAGTGTGGAGGTTCTCCCACCTCCGATCACTCCCATGTACACGCCACCAGGCTACGTTCACTCTGTACACTCGTTCACTCCCTCTGGTCGCCCCTCAATAGTAATAACTATTCTCACTCAAGCACATTGCTTAGCGTGTGGAGTGTTAGTTAGATGCCGCTCTTGCGCAGGAGGCACGTGTGTGTGTGTGTGTGTGTATTTACCTAGTTGTTGTATTTACCTAGTTGTAGTTTTACAGGGCCTGGGCTTTATGCTCGTGTGGTCCCGTCTCCATATCTACACTTATCCAATTTTTCTTTAAAACTATGTACACTCTTTGCTGACACCACTTCCTCACTCAAACCGTTCCAAGTCTCAATACATCTTTGCGGGAAACTAAATTTTTTAACATCTCTCAGACATCGTCTCTTTCTTAGTTTCTTACTATGCGATCTTGTGCTTCTAAAGTCATATTCTTCTCTCAGGATCAGTTTCTCATTATCCACTTCATCCATTCCGTTAATCAATTTATAAACTTGTATCAGATCCCCTCTCTCTCTTCTCTGCTCCAAGGTTGGTAGATCCATAGCCTTTAGTCTCTCCTCATATGTCATCCCTTTAAATTCTGGAACCATTCTTGTAGCCATTTTTTGTAGTCTCTCTAATTTTCTTATGTGTTTCTTTTTATGGGGAGTCCACACAACTCCTGCATATTCCAATCTAGGTCTTATTTTAGTACTTATCAATTTCTTCATCATTTCCTTGTCCATATAGTGAAATGCTACTCCAATATTCCTTAGCAAATTATACGTCTCTCTGAAAATTCTATCAATATGGCTTACCGGTTGATTATTTTCTTCCATTGTCACTCCCAAGTCCTTTTCCTTTTTACTTTTTCTAGTTCTACTCCATCTCCCATCTTATAGATTCCCACTGGTCGTCTTTCACTTTTTCCCATTTCCATGACATGGCTTTTGTCCACATTGAATTCCATCTCCCATTTTTTGCTCCATTTCCAGATCTTGTTTAAGTCTTCCTGTAGTATTTCACAATCCTCTTTTGTTTAATGACTCTGCACAGTTTCGCATCGTCCGCAAACAGATTTATGTAGCTGTTCACTCCCTCTGGCATGTCATTTATATATACGAGAAAAAGTATTGGTGCCAATACTGACCCCTGTGGCACTCCGCTGTCTACTGTTCTCCACTTGGACTTCATATCTTTAACTATCGTCCTTATTTCTCTCCCCCTTAAGTAATTCTTCATCCATCTCAATGTGCTTCCTTTTAAGCCACCCTTCTCCTCTAACTTCCATAGTAATCTTTCATGTGGCACTTTATCAAACGCCTTTTTTAGATCTAAATAAATACAGTCAACCCATCCCTCTCTCTCTTGTACTATTCTAGAGTAGAAACTCAATAAATTTGTTACACATGACCGACCTTTTCTAAAACCAAATTGGCTATTTGATAATATTTTGTTGTCTTCAAGAAACTCAATCCATTGCTTCTTTATTACTTTTTCACACATCTTGCATATTACACTAGTTAATGATACCGGTCTGTAATTTAAAGGTTCTTCCTTCCGCTCTTATATATGGAAACCACCTCAGCTCTTTTCCACTCCACTGGCACTGTTCCATTTTCAATTGAGCATTTTATGATGTTGTATATTGGACTTGCTAGTTCTTCCCTACATTCTTTCAGTATTCTGCCTGAGACTTCATCCGATCCCATTGCCTTTTCCTCATCTAGTTCCGTCATCAACTTTTTATTTCAAGCTTGGTTACTTTAATCTCTTTCATATAGACAGTCTCTCTATTACCCTGTGGTCTTTCAAATTTGGATTCCTTAGTAAAGACCTCATGAAATTTACTATTTAACAGTTCTGCCATACTTTTGGGTCTTCCACCATTCCGTTTTCTCCTTTTAACCTTTCTATTGTTTCTTTTTGTCTTATTTTTCCATTTATGAATCTGTAGAACAATTTTGGTTGTTCCTTACATTTTTCGACAATGTCCTTTTCATAGTTCTTTTCTTCTTCCTTTCTCACCTTAGCATATTCATTTCTTGCTGTTTTGAAGTTTTCCTTATTTTCTGGATTTCTGTTTCTTCTCCACCTTTTCCATGCTCCATCTCGTTTCTCCTTTGCCCTAGCACATCTTGCATTAAACCAATCTTTCTTTCCTTCTTCTTTAGGTCTATATTTCGGACATATTCCTGACCCCAGTTTTGTATATTTCCAAAAATAAGTTATATTTCTCTTGAACCGTTAATGAGTTTTCCATCTCCTCCCAGTTTACGTTTTAAAATAGTTCTTGAGATTCTCAATATCAGCCTTTCTGTAATTTAATCGGTCTCCTTTGTATGATTCATCTCTATCTTCCTTTCCTTCTTCTATATCCATTTCTAATATTACATGGTCACTCTTTCCCAATGGGCACTTGTATCTTATATCATCGTTAATTGGTATATCCCTTGTAAAACTAGGTCTAATCTTGCCGGCTCATCGTTTCCTCTGAATCTTGTGTTTTCCTTTACTCTTTGGACCATCAAATTATCTATCATTAGGTTCAGGAATCTATCTCCCAGGCATCTTCCCCATACCACTTTCATAATTTTCCCAGTCTACCTCCTTACAGTTGAAATCTCCTACCAATATCACTTTTCTCCTTTCCTTAATGATTCTTGTAAGACTCCTTATTGTGTCATCTATCATGTCTCTATATTCTTGGTTAGTCCATGAGTTTGTTTTGGTGGCACATATGTTCCAATGATTGTTAACTCCTTTTTATTAATATGCATCTTAACATACAGTATTTCTGATTTTCCTTCCCCAAACTCCACTTGATTTACCACTATCTCCTTCCTTAACATCATCATGACTCCTCCTCCTCCTTTACCCACTCTGTCTCTCCTCCATATATTATACCTTTTATCTATGTCTATTTTTATTGCCTCATTTAACTTTGTTTCCACCAGGCATACAATATCTGGTTCTTCTTTCTTTATGTAATCTCTTAATTCTAATTTACTAGATAAAATCCCATCTATGTTTGTATACATCATTTTAATCTCTTGTTCTTATCATTTTTAGTTAAACTTGCTCCATTTTTTTTCTCTTCTTTCTCTTTTATATACCATTTCCTTATCCTGTCTCCTATAATTCTCCAAAAAAATGCCTTCTTCTCCTCCTCTGACCTTTCATTATTTTTTTTCTCTTGCTTCTGCCACCAGTTCATTGTGTCTCTTCCTTTCCTCTTCGTTTCTATATATATATATATATATATATATATATATATATATATATATATATATATATATATATATATATATATATATATATATATATATATATATATATATATATATATATATATATATATATATATATATATATATATATATATATAAACATGTTTTATTTGCCTTACAAGTTCATAACCACAAGAGAATGCAGAGAAGAATAGGAGGTGGGGGAAGCATGGGAGAAATCTTCATAAGTTACTTCTGAAAACGTTTTCTATGAAAATGCTCGCTCCTAACAGATGGCAGCACCGTCGCTGTCCTCCAAACTTTAATCCACACCACAACTTCCTCCTTGCATATTCCTTGTGACTGACTGACTGTTTGATTCTTGTAACAATGTTCGTCCTCCCCCGCTGATGGACACTCCATCCCTCTCCCCTTTACTACCTGTGACCTACGTGCCATCTGTTGCGGGCTCCACTCCCTAATCAATTCCTCCAGCCCTCCCATTGAACCCATATATCCTCCCTAGAATCCTTGCCCTGGGCCATCATGCCTCTCCCTCACACAGCACTGCCTCATCCCACCACCACCACACTGGTTTGTCTGGCCACACAAATGTTGTGAGCTGTCTAAGAATTCATTTCATGACTCATTTACCATCACAACTAGCCTATTATCATTATACAACTCAAAAATAAAGCTTGACAACACTATTTCTAGATATTATTTTGACACATGCAGAGGTATGAAGTTGAACCAGCAGATTTATAAGCTCTGTGACATCACCACTCTATATATCCACAATACCCATTTGTGTCTATCATTCCCCACAACTAATATTACCTATCTAAATATAACATTACATTCAATAATTATATGAAAGTGTGGAGTATAAGGATTTTTGTGGTGGATCCTTAAAAAAAAAAAAAAAAAAGGATCTTAGGGTCTCACTCTGCCGCAACCAGTACACTTATTGTTTTTCTTTTTCTTTTTATATATAAATAATCACTGTGAAATGTGATTATAATCATAATTGAATCATAATTATGAACAAAAAGAAAAAAAATAATAAAAAACAGCAAAACTCAAGTATTCATAATCAAACCATAATCAGAAAATGAAAAATTAAAGAAAAGAAAAAGTAATCATAATTCAGTCATAATAAAAAAAAAAGTATTCCAGACCATAATTAAAATCAAATCTTAATATTTTTTTTATGATTACAGTATGCCCATGTCTGGTCTTAACACTCTTCTTATTAACTCACTGATCCTGGTCTTCTAACTCAGTGTTCCTCTACTTACTTACGTAATTCCAACTTGCACAGTGATTTCCAGACTTTTATATTCCAACTTAACCTCTTCTCTATGGGCAACATAAGGTGGCCCCTGGCCCCATTTCCGTGCTGAATTGGGGCAGGGAGATACCTGACTCAGAGGCAGCTCTCTCTCTCTCTCTCTCTCTCTCTCTCTCTCTCTCTCTCGTCAATCAGTCATGACAATCATCTCTCTCTCTCTCTCTCTCCCCAATACAGAAATATAGATGATGGTAAGTGATTTTTCATATGTACATACAATAAGAATAAAACCCACACAAATTTTATAGAAAAAAAATGATAGTTTGCCTTCTCAAAACCATTCTCTGAAAAAGACAAACAAAAGAAAACGTTAATTTTTATGGTAAACTATTTTATTGTTACCATGAAAAAAAAAAAAAAAAAAAAAAAATACTATTTCCAGCATGGCACATCAGTACTTACCATGATATAAGAGAGTCATACACCTTTGTAATAATGATGAAAGTCAAGTATGCCATCATATCATATACGACCTATGTTCTGAGAGATCTCATACAGTATCCAGGAAAAAAAACATAACATCTTAGCAGAAAGCAGCCATGATGCAATATGCACGTCATTGAATGTCACGAGTGCCCCAATGAGGCAAAATATTCGTCATCGTGTTGAAGGGGTTAATACTGACTTGTATTGGCTCAATACTTACTTCTATAAAATATTTGATACATCTAGATAATTCTACTACATTACAGAATCTTTTTGGTCATCTTTGTCACATAACATAAAAACTACAGTTATGCAATACACAAATATAAGCTTAAACCATACAGAACAATGCTAGATTAGGCTCCACCCACCTGTAGTAGGAACAAGTTGGAACAGCTTCATGCACTCCCTCCCTCTGGTGACAGCTCCTGTCTGGTCTTCCGGAGAGTTTTTCAGGTTCTTCCCGGCATAGCACTACTTTTTTATGTCTCTTAAAGACTGACTCTCTCCAATATTTGAATGTCCTCTTGTCTATCCCTTCCATCAACACTAAGTCTTGTCTGTCTGTCTTCTTTGTGTCTCATATATTGATCTCCTCTTTCTCTTCTTTCTCACAAAATTGGCAGTCCTATTTACTTCAGCCTTTCTTTGTTGATCAGGTCATTCAGTACCAGTATCATCTTTATAACAATCCCTTGGATTCTTTCCAACTTCTTCATATTACTTTTCATGTGCAGAGACAACAACACTGCAGCATATTCCAACCTAGGTTTAATTCTGATATTGATGGTTATGATCTTCATCACACTTTTGTCCATGTAATGAAATACCACTTTGATATATTCATTTACATCTTGTATGTTGAGCCAAACATCCTGCTTGTATGCCTTTCTGGGGTCATATTATCTTGAATAACCACTCCAAAATCCTTTTTCCTTATTATTCATTATGATGATCTTCCGCATTGTATAGTTCCATGCAGATCTCTTACCCTTACTTATTTTGATCACATAGCATTTTTTAACATTAAATTCCAGTTTCTACCTCTGGCACCACTTATAAATCTTGTTAATATGTATCACTTTGTAACTCCAAGCAATCATCATGTCTCTATTATTCTCAACAATTTTGCATCATCAGTAAAGATTCATGTGACTACTCATCCCATCCTCATTATTGTTACTATACATCTGGAACATGATGGGTGACTCCTGTGCTACATCACTCCTTCAGAAGAGATGTCCCTGATCACAATTCTAATTTCTGTCCTTCAAGTAGTCCCTAATCCAGTTTTGTAATGTCCCTCTCAAACCTCCTATATATTCCATCTTTCACAAGATTCTCATGCAGAACTTTATCAAATGCTTTCTTGATGTTCAAGTACTCTGCATGTACTTAGCTATCTTTTCCTTGTACTTCATCTAATTTCTCTTCTATGTAAACCTAATAGGTCTGTCATGCATGATCTTCATTTCCTGAAGCCAAATCGGTAGTTTATTGTAACTTTATTCTCCAAATACTATACCCACTTTTCCTTGATCACATTTTACGCAGCTTGTCCACAACACTAATTAATGACACTGGTCTATAACCTAGTGGCTTAGTCTTTTTCCTTCTTTGTATATCGGCACTATGTTTGCTCTTTTCCACTCTTGGTACTCTTCTCTAGATCAGTGAGCTACTAATCATAACCCAAATCCACTCCAAGAACTGTTCTCTACACTCCTTTAGTGTCCAACCTGATAACTGTCTGGGCCATCCCAGGGGGCTAATCACACACCTCCATGTGAATTTCTCTCTACATCCATCAGGCTTAAGAGAGCTAAATAAATTTAGGTGTCCCTCTGTCCGGTGTTCTTACCTTTGCCTTTCAGTACTCTCTCTAAGGGGCAACAGAGAGTGTCTATTACCAGATTGTCAAATTGTGTTTCCTCTCTCTCCTAAGGAGGAACCATCTCAGTAAATGTGCTTTCAGGGTGAATTGACACTGTAACGCTTCGCTAGAGTGGTTAGGCAGGACAGTATGACCCTAAAAAGCTCCTCCCTGGCCAATCCTCGAGTAACAGACATAAAATTTAGTAACTAGACACTTTGTTCATGTGTCTAGCAGTATCATATACTTCCACACCTGTTCCATCAGACAGTGTCCAAAGTTCCAATACTATGAACATCGGCAGTGTCTGGTACACCTCTTGGTGCTCCCTTCTGATGTCATCAGTGAGCCTTTCCATTTTCCATTTTTAACTGGTAACAGTGTTTGTCTGACGGACATGGTTCAACTGTGTGGATGAACTCTAGCCTGATAGGTATACAAAAAAAATCCATACGGAAGTGGCAAGAGAAAGTAAGTGGCAGAGGACATATGATTACCATGGTATTTGGGGTCAGTCTGTATCCCCAAGTCCACACTAACACAGACTTAAATACCAGTGTGTTGTCAGTGGACATCAGCTTCAAACATTGTATGCCTTTTTTTGCCTGATAAATAGAGCAGAAACTGTGGTATACAACTTCATCTGGTACCACTGTTTGTAACTTTATTCTCCAAATACTATACCCACTTTTCCTTGATCACATTTTACGTAGCTTGTCCACAACACTAGTTAATGACACTGGTCTATAACCTTTGCTCCTTTCAATGCTTACGATATCATCCTGCTTTGCCTTATGATATGGTAACAGTGTTTGCCTGATGAACAGTTTGACCAAGTGGACATACCCTACCGTTGAGACAGACAGCCAAGTTTTACTGGACAGGGGAAAACAAACACACTTCCACAGTGGTCTTACAAACATTTCACATTTTATTAAAATGATAAATGGGTAAATGGATAGTAATAGTATAGATGGTCTTTTCCAGAAAAAATAAAAAAGTCTTGGCCATTTAACTAGTCACCAGTGCTCTCTCTTTCTCTCTTATGTCACTATATTATTCCCTCACCACCACTATCATCATCATCAGGAGAGAGACATGAATATAGTGGTAGCTTAGTAGTAGTAGTAGTAGTAGTAGTAGTAGTAGTAGTAGTAGTAGTAGTAGTAGTAGTAGTAGTAATGGTGGTGGTGGTGGTTATAGTGCACACTTAGTGAGTGTTTTTATATAGAGAGAGTGAGAGGGGAGTAAGACAGAGGTTATGAGTTATGAAATTTAGCAGACACAGGTAGTAAAGTGAATGATTACACAAAATTTTCCCTCTCAGATTTTCTTGATGTATTCATTGTTCCAGGAGAGAGTTGATCCTTCCACCTCCACCTTGTCATAATACCATTTACGATTTATTCTGGGGAGAAGAAAAATCATGAATGAGGAAGTGCAAAGCAAATGTTGACAATAATAATGAAAATTATTTTTTCTTTAATGATTAACACACACTTCTATTCATGTTTTTAATGAACACTGCCTGCCTGCTTAAAGGTGAAAGCAGAGACCATAATCTTACCTGCACTCCTTGCCACACTTCCCTGACCCACACTTGATGCATGGGAAATGGCATCCAGTACAATCCTCAATCAAGCAGTCACACAAATCCTTCCCTGAGGCAATCAGTGATCCATCAGAGCCATGGAAGGCTGTTATATAACCTCCTCTCCCTCTGAAGAAACAAAATTAATTAACTTATTAATAATGGTATTGTATAATGCCATTGTAAAAACACCCCCTCCCCTTTTCTTTTGTCCCTTTTGATCATTCAGTATGTTTTGAATAATCTGTTGGCATAAATAAATAATTACTATATTGACTAAAAATAAAATCTCTTATGACATAACAGGAAAAGATACCAACTTACTCTGAAAAGAATGATCAAATTCAAGCCCTGAATACTGATGAACCTCGATAACTCAAACCCTGATAACTCAGATTTCGCAATAAGTCACACTCTGACTGACCCAGGGACTAAAGTCCGAGTTGAACTGACCACCCAATTTTTTTTTTTTTTTTTTTTTTTTTTCTATTGACATTATCAAAAATCTAATTCTGACAAAAAAAAAGCATTTTTGTTGTAGTTTAAAATTAAATCAAACAAAAGTTGATCAGTGTAAAAGAAACACTTTTCCGAGATATTTGCTACTAAAGATTTTTCATAATTTCATCCTTGATTTGGTATTTGTATTCATCAGATTGACATAAAATTTTCACACATAATTGTTTATGCAATGGCGACTTCCTGGAGCATGAGAGGATGATAATGCATCAGATCCTCACTTCTCTAGAAAATATTATTCACTCATACATTGCAAAAAGTTTAGGATAATAATTTCTCTAAATAGGCTGCAATACAGATTCATTGGTCACTTCCACAGCTGGGTTTGAAAAGTAGCCTGTGATTGAGTAGTGACTGTTAACCCCACCGTGAAGGGAAGGGACACAAGGGATGAGGAAAGTCAAGGATGGATAAGCACCAGCACCACGCTATCTACCCACGACTCTCTCTCTCTCTCTTTCATTATTTTTGTTACTATTATTATTATTATTACTATCATCATCATTATTATCAATGAGTGCATGCACGTACACACACACACCGAGAGAGAGGGGATCTGATACAAGTTTATAAATTGATTAACGGAATGGATCAAGTGGATAATGAGAAACTAATCCTGAGAGAAGAATATGACATTAGAAGCACAAGATTGCATAGTAAGAAATTGAGGAAGGGAAGATGTCTGAGAGATGTTAAAAAATATAGTTTCCCGCAAAGATGTGTTGAGACTTGGAACAGTTTGAGTGAGGAAGTGGTGTCAGCAACGAGTGTGCATAGTTTTAAAGAGAAATTGGATAAGTGTAGATATGGAGACGGGGCCACACAAGCATAAAGCCCAGGCCCTGTAAAACTACAACTAGGTAAATACAACTAGGTAAATACACAGAAAATGGAACAGTATCAGTAGAATGGATAAGAGCTGTGGTGGTTACCATATATAAGACCGGAAGGAAGAACCTTTAAATTACAGACTGGTATTACTATAGTCCGGCTCAAATATGAAGGCTGCTCAGGGGGGAAACCTAACGGTGATTCCCTGGCTGCGGCGTCGCCAAGCATCGTAGCACATGTTTCGATCTCATTATTAGCTTACATCTTAATAAACCGTTATAAAAGTGTATTCCTCTAAATTTCTAATAAGGATGTATAGAGAGCTTTGAATATTGTTTTAGTCTAATGAAGACAATGATTTTGTTTAGATACAACAAAATGTAGCACCATTGCTCTCCAGCATTGCTACTTTTCAAGATTGGACATGGGTGAGGTCAACCTCCCTGACGGCTGATAATCCCCAGGTCAAATCGAGTCACTCTTCCCCTCCCTGTCGCTCAGGATGGAAGGTGAATATCTCGTCCGCGCTACTCGCCATCACAACCTTCATAGTTGAAAGAAAGAAGTTATTTACAGCATCAACAAGTTCTGCTTAGAGGAGAAGGGAAAGGGAGCACCTATAATTGATTTCTCCAAAGCTATTGCCCAGACAGCAAGAGTAACAAACGTCAGTGAGAGAACTGTTTGACGAATCTGCTCTGGCATCAATCAAGCCTGCGAGACACAGCCTGCATTTTCATCACCCCAAAAGAATCGCTCTGCAACCGT
This sequence comes from Portunus trituberculatus, assembly GCF_017591435.1. Taxonomy (NCBI): domain Eukaryota; kingdom Metazoa; phylum Arthropoda; class Malacostraca; order Decapoda; family Portunidae; genus Portunus; species Portunus trituberculatus. The sequence continues at coordinate 18,226,371 of NC_059302.1, read as the reverse complement.
GACAAACTTGGACGATTTCGACATACGTGTGGTGAGGAGGACAGTCTTGAATTTCAACGAGAGGAAGGAAATGCCTACACTGAACAAAATAAAGGAAGAACTGAAGGAGAGTATTCCCTTCAATGGAAGCAAAGAGTCTGTGCGCAGAATTCTCAAAAAAATAGGGAGAGCGAGAGAGATGGGCGTTTCTCCACACTTCAGTGTTAATCCTACAATTGGGGCTGCGACGTCTGGCGACGCCACAGCCGGGGAATCCCCGTTAGGTCTCCCCCCCTTAACGGCCTTTATATTTGAGCCGGACTAAAACTAGTGTAATATGCAAGATGTGTGAAAGAGTAATAAAGAAACAATGGATCGAGTTTCTTGAAGACAACAAATTATTATCAAATAGCCAATTTGGTTTTAGGAAAGGTCGGTTGTGTGTAACAAATTTATTGAGTTTCTATTCTAGAATAGTTGATAAAGTACAAGAGAGAGAGGGATGGATTGACTGTATTTATTTAGATTTAAAAACGTTTGATAAAGTGCCACATGAAAGATTACTGTGGAAGTTAGAGGAGAAGAGTCGCTTAAAAGGAAGCACATTGAGATGGATGGAAAATTACTTGAGGGGGAGAGAAATAAGGACGGTAGTTAAAGATATGAAGTCCAAGTGGAGAGCAGTAGACAGCGGAGTGCCACAGGGGTCAGTATTGGTGCCAATACTTTTTCTCATATATATAAACGACATGCCAGAGCGAGTAAACAGCTACATAAATCTGTTTGTGGACGATGCGAAACTGTGCAGTCATAAAAAAAAAAAAAAAAAAAAAAAAAAAAAAAAAAAAAAAAAAAAAAGGATTGTGAAATACTGTAAGAAGACTTAAACAAGATCTGGAAATGGAGTAAAAAATGGGAGATGGAATTAAATGTGGACAGAAGCCATGTCATGGAAATGGGAAAAAGTGAAAGATGACCAGTGGGAATCTATAAGATGGGAGATGGAGTAGAACTAGAAAAAGTAAAAAAGGAAAAGGACTTGGGAGTGATGATGGAAGAAAATAATCAACCAGTAAGCCATATTGATAGTATTTTCAGAGAGACATATAATTTGCTAAGGAATATTGGATTAGCATTTAACTACATGGACAAATAAATGATGAAGAAATTGATAAGTACTATAATAAGACCCAGATTGGAATATGCAGTTGTGTGGACCTACCATAAAAAGAAACACATAAGGAAATTGGAGAGACTACAAAAAATGGCTACATGAAAGGTTCCAGAATTTAAAGGGATGACATATGAGGAGAGACTAAAAGCTATGGATCTACCAACCCTGGAACAGAGAAGAGAGAAAGGGGATCTGATACAAGTTTATAAATTGATTAACGGAATGGATCAAGTGGATAATGAGAAACTAATCCTGAGAGAAGAATATGACATTAGAAGCACAAGATCGCATATTAAGAAACTGAGGAAGGGAAGATGTCCGAGAGATATTAAAAAATATAGTTTCCACAAAGATTTGTTGAGACTTAGAACAGTTTGAGTGAAGAAGTGGTGTCAGCAACAAGTGTGCATAGTTTTAAAGAAAAATTTGATAAGTGTAGATATGGAGACGGGGCCACACGAGCATAAAGCCCAGGTCCTGTAAAACTACAACTAGGTAAATACACACACACGAGACACGGTTGAGGAAGGAAGCGGTGCTGTCGCTCTGAGCATCAGCTGATCCCCACTACCTTGTGTTTGTGTTTGCAGAGGCCTGGGCAAGTAGTGTAGACTCATTTTCATGAATACATTGTTAGAGAATCATGAGTAAGGAAGACATTATATCTAAATGCAGGTATGAGACCAGGGAAAGAATGGAAGAGGATGAACATGTTGATGACGGTGAAAAGGCATTCAAAGGTTTTGATACAGCAAATACTATTTAAGAGAGTGTTGACTATTGAACATAAGTTAGATAAATGGATAAAGGAGAGTATGGGAATTATAGAGAACAAAGAACAGGAAAGTTTCAGAAATTGAAAGAAAGGATAAAAAGAGTGGAAGAAAACGAAGCTAGGCTAAAAGCAGAAAATGAGGAACTGAAAAAGGAAGTAGCTAAGGACAAGAAACAGATGGAAGAAGGACTCAGTAAAACCGAGAAAAAGAGGAACTGAAAGATCTAGTAAACAAAGAAGAGGAAAGAGTACAAGACATAATTAAAAAAGAAATAGATGCATGGAGAGTCCAAGATAAGAAAGACAAGGAAAATTTTCAGGAAGTGTTTCAAGAACAGTTAAAAGAAAGAGATGAGAATATGGCAAACAAAATGATAGGAGTCCTTAAAAAAAAGAAAATCTAGTAAGGGAAATTGCAGAAAAAAAAAAATGTAATTATTTTTGGCCTGAAAGAAAAAATGTAAAATATAGACCAAGAAGGGAAAAAGAGGAAATGAAATCAGTCAAAGACCTACTAAAGAATCTAAATGATGAGGATAGACAGAACTTAGAAGAGGAGGTAGACGAAATCCACAGAATGGGACCACATCAAGAAGGAACAGTGAGACCAATACTACTAAAATCACAAGCAGCAACAGAAGAAATACTATATGGAACGACAAAACTCAGAGAAACAGAAGGTTGCAAAGATATATATATATATATATATATATATATATATATATATATATATATATATATATATATATATATATATATATATATAAAGAAAAATAGAAATGAGGAAGAAAGGAAGAGACACAACGAACTGGTGGCAAAAGCAAGGGAAAAAAAATAATGAAAGGTCAGAGGAGGAGAAGAGGGCATTTTTTTGGAGAATTCTAGGAGACAGGATAAGGAATTGGTATATAAAAGAGAAGGATGAGGAAAAAATGGAGCAATTTTAACTAAAAATGATAAAAACAATAGATTAAAAATTATGTGTACGAACATAGATGAGGTTTTATCAAGTAAATTAGAATTAAGAGATTACATAAAGAAAGAAGAACCAGATATTGTATGCCTGGTTGAAACAAAATTAAATGAGGCAATTAAAATAGACATAGATAATAGGTATAATACATGGAGGAGAGACAGAGTGGGTAAAGGAGGAGGAGGAGTCATGATGATGTTAAGGAAAGAGTAGATTTCAACTGTAAGGTGGACTGGGAAAATTATGAAAGCGGTATGGGGGAAAAAGTCTGGGAAGATAAATTCCTGAATCTAATGATAGATAATATGATGGACCAAACAGTAAAGGAAAACACAAGATTCAGAGGAAACGATGAGCCGACAAGATTGAACCTGGTTTTTACAAGGGGTATACAAATGAACGATGATTAGATATATGTGCCCATTGGGAAAGAGTGACCATGTAATATTAGAAATGGATATAGAAGAGGGAAAGGAAGATAGAGATGAATCACACAAAGGAGACTGATTAAACAACAGAAAGGCTGATATTGAAGACCTCAAGAACTATTTCAAAAACGTTAACTGGGAGGAGATGAAAAACTCAGAGAGGGCCCAAGAGAAATATAATTTATTTTTGGAAATATACAAAACAGGAGTCAGGGAATATATGCGACCAGTCTCCTGTTAGTGGTGTGTGATCTGTTTTTTTTTTTTTTGTTTTTTTTTTTTTTTTTACGGTAAGGCCTATAGCGCCTGTAAGCACACTTGAAGAGTGTATGGGAAGCGCTGTTCAGCTTCCGCCCATTAGTGGCGCAGGCAATTTTATTTATAGTGGTACCCATATTAGGGCCCATATCACCGCCCAAGCTCATCTTGAGTGTAACCACCTAGAACCTGGGTATCATGGTGATATGTAGGTAACTTTAAACCACTCGACAAATGGCAAAGTGTTGGCTTCTTTATGTAGTGATGGCTTTCCCAGCTTTCCCTACGGTTTCGGCTGGTTGTGTTAGTTCTATCCTTGAGGCCTTCGTTATGAAGGTCTCAGAAGTGGAGGCTGAGTTCCATCGAAGGATCTTGGAGGTGCGGGAGGAGTTTCAAGGCTGAATCTCTGACCTGCAGGCTGAGTTCTGCCGAGTGAACTCAGCTACTGAGGGAGTGGAGGTTCCTGCAGTCTCCTTACCAAGTACTGAGACAAAGGGCCAGGAGGAGTGGCGAGTGGTGTCCTCAGATGCAAAGAGGAGAAAGGTCCTCAGGGCGACACAGCGAGTGGAAACGAAAAATTCCTTCACTGTGTTGGAGGAAGTGGAGGAGAAAGAGGAGGCAGGAAGCGATGAGGTGAGGAGGGTAGAGGGGTCCCTACCTGTAGGTAAGATAGTACTTATAGGTGACAGTCAGGTGAGACATTTGGAAATGGCATTTTGTGATAAGGACAGGAGGAGGATGACAAGAGTGTGCCTACCGGGGGCAAGAATTGAGAGGGTAAGTACTCAGCTAGACACATGTTTGGCGGACGGGACCAAAGCCATTGTTTTCCTCAGTGCGGGGGGAAATGACCTTTGTAAGGTAAGAAGTGAGGAGCTGTTTAGGAGATTTAAGGAGGCTTTGGCTGCCATTAGAAATAAGGATACAACCCCTGTGGTATGCGGTGTGTTGCCAAGGAGGGGACTGGGAGGTGAATGGCTGTCCAGGGCTATTGCATTAAATTGCAGACTTGCAGATCACTGCAGGAGCAATGGATGGGCATTCATCGTTAACTGGGACCTCTTTTACAGCAAAGACACCTTGTATGCCAGGGATGGAGTGCATTTATCACTCCAAGGTGTTCGGGTTTTGGCTGGAACACTCGAATGCGAGTTAAATGCACTCTGGCGCTTTTTTCGGTGGACAGGAGAGGGAAGAGCATCGGTGATCCACAGGTAAGAAGGAATAGGCAAATCTAGAAAAGTGACCAGCTTAGTAAACGCGAAAAATAGTTTAAAATTGTATTACACAAACTGTAGAAGTATTTCAAATACGATAGATTTGCTGAGAGGAGCAGCTGGTGTTGAAAATTTTGACATAATTGCTTTAACAGAAACCTGGTTAGATATATCAAGGAGGGTATTTGATCAGGAGGTGAAAATTGATGGCTATACACTTTTTCATAAGGACAAGGAAAACAGAAGAGGGGGAGGAGTGGCCTTGTACATCAAGGACACACTGCAATGTTGCATAAACAGCAGAATTAAGACAGACAGCAAAACAGAGTCTCTATGGGTAGATATTAAGGAAGGGTCTCAATCAGTAGTAATGGGTTTAGTGTACAGGCCACCAAATGCTTCAGACCAAATAAGCTCTGCCCTATGGGAAGAAATAAATAGAGCAGCCAGGTACAGTAAGGTATGTGTGGTAGGGGATTTTAACTACACTTAACCCTCGGCTATCGCGCCCAATTGGGGCCGAAATAGCCGCCATACCCGAAAACGCGATAGCCGAATTGATCTTGGCGGGAAGACGGTTTTGGCCAATGAGCACTCAGATATTCCATGACGTCATGGCGGGCCGCGCGATAGCAGGCATCTGAGGTCGCGATAATGAAATTTTAGCAGCTTTTCATGGGTGCGTGATAGCAATAAAACGCGATAGCCGAAGTCGTGATAGCCAAGGGTTGACTGTATAGAAACGTTGATTGGAACTTGATGGTGGGTAACAAGGAAGTAGATGAGTTCCTTATGATCATACAAGATAATCTTTTAAAGCAAGTCATTTTAGAACCCACACAGGGAAATAATATCTTAGATTTAATTCTGACAAACAGGGAGGAGGCAGTTACACAGGTTGAGGTTGGTGGTTAATTAGGTAACAGCGATCACAAAGAGATATGGTATAAATTGAAAGGGCATGAAACTTTTAGGAAAAAAAAAAAAAGAAAAGTCCCTGACTTCAGGTAGGCTAATTTCTAGGACTTACGGGAGTATTTACAAATCACTTGGCAGGGACAAGGCAGATTTAGTCAGGTAGAAGGAAGGGGTGAGCAGAGAAAGGGGGGGAGGTGCAAATTCGGAGTGGGACAGAGAGAGAGTGAGGCGGAGAGGGGAGCTGGATTAGAACATGGGAGAAACCCCGGTCAGCTGAGGATTGGTGAGATGTATACCGATTTCCTAAGTAAAATAAGTGACAGTCAGTTACCCAACATTCCATATAGAACAATAAAACCACGAAACAACGATCCTAAGTGGATGACAGACAGATTAAAACAATGTATAGGGCAAAAAAGGAATATATATAAGACACTAAGGGCAGGAAATGAGGCTTTAAGACCACTATACCATGAATTAGTAAGAACAGTTAAGCGGTTAATGAGGAAATCTAAAAGTGAATATGAGTTGAGGGTAGCCAACCAAGCAAAGACATACCCCAAGGAATTTTTACAGTTATACAAGACAAAGAGTAGAGAAGAATTAGATCCATTAAAGACAACAAATGGAGAAATGGCTAGTTCAGCGGAAGAGATTAGTAGAATTATGAACGAGTATTTTTTAACTGTCTTCACCCATGAGAACACACAGGAAATCCCAGATAGCAAAGAGGTATTTAGGGGAGAAGATAGTGAAAAGCTGACAGATATTCATATAACTAAGGCATTGGTAGAACAGTAGATAGATAAACTAAAGAAATTCAAGTCACCAGGACCTGATGAAATATATCCAAGGGTTCTAAAGAAATGCAAGGAAGTAGTAAGCGAGCCTCTAGCGGTACTTTTTAGGATGTCACTGGAGTCAGATGAGGTACCTACAATGTGGAGAGAAGCTAATGTGGTTCCCATATTTAATTAAGAAAGGGGATAAAACCCTAATGTCTAATTACAGGCCTGTCAGCTTAACTTCAGTTGTGGGTGAATTAATGAAATCAATAATAGCGAAAAACATTAGACTAGACAAACACGGGTTGATAAATCACACACAACATGAATTTACGAAGGGGAAGTTGTGTCTTACAAACTTGTTGAGCTTTTATAGAAAGGTTTATGAGGCGGCAGATAAAAGTGATAATTATGACATTCTATACACTCGACCCTCGAAACAACGGACAAATGCGTGCACGACCCTGTCTGTAGATTGCAAAAGTCCGTTCTTTGCAAAATTACGTAAAAAACTGTATAAAATGTACATAAAATACTGTGTAATCATTAAGAAATCATTCAAGCAGTATTATAAAGCATTAACCCCTTCAGTCCGGGGACATATATATACGTCATGGTGGCTACGCGCACCAGTCTGGTGACGTATTATTACGTCTTGCGGGCCATAAGCGTTTTAGATGAGTGTACCCAAGAAAACCAGCAGCCATTCGTTCTCTTAGATATGTATATTATCTAGGAAAATGAATATATGTAACTATTATATCGCAGACAAGAATAAGTTTTCACATGAAGGTTTATTTTTTCTCTGTTTCGTCAGCTGTAGCAGCCACAGCCACCAGCTTACAGAGAGAGAGAGAGAGAGAGAGAGAGAGAGAGAGAGAGAGAGAGAGAGAGAGAGAGAGAGAGAGAGAACTTATCAGTCTCACATGCCAGGTGATAATCCTATCCTCTCTCTCTCTCTCTCTCTCTCTCTCTCTCTGTTTCCATTCGTAGTTTTTGTAGGTGTGTGTGTGTGTGTGTGTGTGTGTGTGTGTGTGTGTGTGTGTGTGTGTGTGTGTGTGTGTGTGTGTGTGTGTGTGTGTCTCTCTCTCTCTCTCTCTCTCTCTCTCTCTCTCTCTCTCTCTCTCTCTCTCTCTGTCTCGCGTGCAATTTATTTCGCGTTTGAAATAATGTATATTTTGCATGACAGGTATATGTTGCCATTTGCTACACATACTGGCATGCAAATGCTAGATATATTAGGGGACTCTTTTCAATAATAAATAACAGTGTTTACCGCAAATGAGATGCTTCACTCTGATATAAGACACTTTAGGCTATCTGTACAGACAGAAATATGGCAATTCATGATTGCCATATATTGCGCAGAGTTTTATAAGCTATATGGTCCATTCATCTTTCGTCATGGAGGGCAAGAGGGTGAAGGTGCCCTTATACCAGGTGTCGGAGCTGGAATACTTCATTTTAGTAAGTATATAATTCATTATATGAAATTATATATTGTACTGTATATATTATGGAGGCTTTATTTTATTAAATGAAATCTAAATTTTATCTTTCTCTTTCCACAAGTCTGAGGATCCTGGTGGGGATGAAGTAGGGGTGGTGAGGGTCTGCCACCACCTTCTATGCCTGGAGCCACCACTCCCCACCACCCAATGCAAGATGCCTCCTCTACCCCACCTTCACCACCACCAGGCCACAGCCCTCCACCTCTGACTTCATAGCACTCCCCACCATCTCCGCCTTTCCCTCACAGCCCTCCACCTCCGGCTTCACCGCACTCCCCTCCACCTCCGCCTTTCCCTCACAGCCCTCCACCTCCGGCTTCACCGCACTCCCCTCCACCTCCGCCTTTCCCTCACAGCCCTCCATCTCCGGCTTCACCGCACTCCCCTCCACCTCCGCCTTTCTCTCACAGCCCTCCACCTCTGCCATCACAGCACCACCACCCAAGAGATTCAGGGAGAAATCTCCCAAACTGTAATAAAAAAAAAAATAAATAAATAAATAATAAAAAAAAAAAAAAAACATAAGAAAATATAAAAAGTAAAATTTTGTATTGTTTTCCTTTTTAGCATAGCAATGGGAAGTGTATTGTAACATACAAATATTTTTACAAATCCTGATATATAGTATGTGATGAATATATTGAGTTTATGGCTAAAACATTGATTATTCAATACTAAAGCTTCAAATCTTGGCGCGCGCGGGCCACCCGGATGGAGCGCGGTGCGTGTTTTCTAACTTCCGGGGCGAATGGGTTAAGTACAACAAATAACCTGAAATCCTCAAAGATCGTTCCTGCACGTACCATTTCATTACCGCAGCATCTAATCCAGTTTCTCTTGCAGTCTTCATATGTTTCCTAGGTAATCCTTGGCCACTCTTACTAGTTGTGGCATCGACACAATACTGGGCAGCATATTCCATTAATTTAGTTTGGCTTTCTTGATGTCTGAAACAATCTGTTTGGCCACCCCATACTCCTCACACAGCTTCGCAACACTTGTTCCTTTTTTTAATTTTCGTATTAGTTCAAGCTTATCAGCCACTGGAAGAGCCTTTCGATTACAGTTCACTGGTTTACTAGGTTTAGGAGGCATTTTGGATAGGTTAAGCACTCGTGAGAAGGGTACAAATGCATAAAAAAGCCGTGGTAAGCACTGGACAATGTTCGCTGTTGGTTGAAAATACACGGACTGAAGATTAAACATGGCGGCCAACAGCTGATGACGCGACCAACCCGCCACCTACCGGACAATAATTTGCCAGGAATGGACAATTGCGCGCATTTCAATATTCGTCCATAGATTAAACCGGTCTCCAGAGTTTGTTCGTAGTTTCCGAAATCCGTTGACGGGAGGTCCGTTGTTTCGAGGGTCGAGTGTACTTAGATTACAGTAAAGCCTTTGACAAGGTACCTCATCAGAGGCTCTTAAAAAAGGTTAAAGCACACAGTATAGAGGGTAGAATATTAGACTGGATTAAAGCGTGGTTAGACGACAGGCGACAAAGGGTAGTAATTAATGGATCTAATTCCGAGTGGGGGGAAGGGGAAATAGTTAGTGGGATGCCACAGGAGTCAGTTTTAGGGCCATTATTATTTCTAATACATATCAACAACTTGGATAGTGGAATTAATAGTGATATCAGTAAAGTTGCGGACGGCACAAAGATAGGTAGAGTAATTAGGTCCGATTCAGATGCTAAGGCTTTGAAGGCTGACTTGGATAGGATGAAAGAATGGACAGATAGATGGCTAATGCAGTTCAATATTAACAAGTGCAGGGTACTGAGCATAGGTAGAGATAATCCAAGCAATAGGTACACGATAGATAACGTGGCACTAGGAAGTTCCAAATACATATGAGAAAGATTTAGGAGTCATAGTTAGCTCTGATCTCGGTACAAGGGAGCAATGTATAGAGGCCAGATATAAGGTGAATAGAGTATTAGGGTTAGTTTTTAGAAGTGTTAAAAGCAGGAGTCCTGAAGTAGTACTAAAATTACACTTGGCGCTGGTCAGGCCACATCTTGACTATGCGGTACAATTCTGGTCCCCACATTACAAGAAAGACATAGCTCTATTGGGGTCAGTGCAAAGGAGGATGACTAAAAAGATACTGGGAATGAGGGATATTCCCTATGAAGAGAGACTGAAAAAACTTAATCTGCATTCCTTAGAGAGACGTAGGTTAAAAGGAGACCTAATAGAAGTATTTAAGTGGTATAAGGGTTTTAACAAAGGGGACATGAATGTAGTTCTTAGGATCGGTAGCAGGGACAAAAACCAGAAATAATGGATTTAAACTTGAAAAATTCAGGTTTAATAAAGAAATGGGAAGAAACTGGTTTTCAAATAGAGTGGTCGATGAGTGGAAACGGTCTCGGTGGTCATGTAGTCAGGGCTGAGTCAATAGGGAGCTTTGAAAGAAGGTTAGATAAATTCATGGATGGGGAAGATAGATGGAAATAGGTAGATTAAGCACATTTGGACTGCCTGGTATAGGCCTGGCGGCCTCTTGCAGCTTCCCTCTTTTCTTATGTTCATATGTAATATGTCAGGAAATATAGACCTAAAGAAGGAAAGAAAATATTTCTTTCCTTCTTCTTAAATCTAAGTCTAACGCAAGGTGTGCTAGGGCAAAGGAAAAAAGAGTTTGAGCATGGAAAAAGTGGAGGAGAAATAGAAATCCAGAAAATAAGGAAAACTTCAAAGCAGCAAGAAATGAATATGCTAAGGTGAGGAAGGAAGAAGAAAGTAACTATGAAAAGGACACGTTGAAAAATGTAAGGAAAAACCAAAATTGTTCTACAGATTTATAAATGGAAAAATAAGGCAAAAAGAAACAATAGAAAGGTTAAAAGGAGAGAACAGGATGGTGGAAGACCCAAAAAGTATGGCAGAACTGTTAAATAGTAAATTTCAGGAGGTCTTTACTAAGGAATCCAAATTCGAAAGACCACAGGGCAATAGAGAGACTGTCCATATGAAAGAGATTAAAGTAACCAAGCTTGAAATAAAAGAGTTGATGATGGAATTAGATGAAGAGAAGGCAATGGGACTGGATGAATGGGACTGGATGAAGTCTCAGGCAGAATATCAAAAGAATGTAGATGTAGGGAAGAACTAGCAAGTCCTATATACAACATCAAAAAATACTCAATAGAAAATGGAACAGTATCAGTAGAATGGAAAAGAGCTGAGGTGGTTCACATATATATGAGCGGAAGGAAGGAAGAACCTTTAAATTACAGGTCGGTATCACTAACTAGTGTAATATGCAAGATGTGTGAAAGAGTAATAAAAAAACAATGGATCGAGTTTCTTGAAGACAACAAATTATTATCAAATAGCCAATTTAGTTTTAGAAAAGGTCGATCGTGTGTAATAAATTTACTGAGTTTCTACTTGAGAATAGTTGATAGAGTACAAGAGAAAGGGATGGATTGACTGTATTTATTTGGATTTAAAAAAGGCATTTGATAAAGTGCCACATGAAAGATTACTGTGGAAGTTACACGAGAAGGGTGGCTTAAAAGGAAGCATATTGAGATGGATGGAAAATTATTTGAAGGGGAGAGAAATAAGGACGGTAGTTAAAGATATGAAGTCCAAGTGGAGAGCAGTAGAAAGCGGAGTGCCACAGGGGTCAGTATTGGCGCCAATACAGGTAACTCTCGATTTACATGATAGATGCGTTCCAAGAGGCATTGCGTACATCAAAATTTGCGTAAAAAAACATGTCATTCTCATAAGAAACAATAGATAATAGGGAGGATGCAGGATGTGGTCCAAAAAAACTCATACAAAATACTCTATTTATTTGGCTAAATTAATGTTTTTTATCATTTACCATTCTAAATAATAAAGTAAAGGGAAAAGCAAGAAATAATAAGAGAAAGCAAAAAATAATATGAAAACAACAAAACAAAGAAGATGCACCTCGACTTCTTCCTCAAAGGTGTTTGTATCTGCCTCATGATCCCAAATGGATACACCCAGTCAGGAATCTGAGGTTGAGAGTATGGCCTCTGTCAGGAAATCTTTCAGCAGGGCAGGAATTTTGGAGCGAATTACAGACTTTGTGTGTAAGGCCTGGGATGAGAAAACCCTTATTGCATATAGGAGGCATATCAAAGTACACCTAACCCTCCATTATCACGCCCTTCCGTTATCGTGTTTAGGCATTATCGTGCACTTATGAAAATCTGCAAAATTCAGTTTTAGCGCATCTGGAAAGTCGTTATTGCGCACCTGAGTAGTAGTAGTAATAGTAGTAGTAGTAGTACCCATATCCCAATCACACACTGACAAATGTTTAGATGGGGGGAGGTGGAGGAGGAAGAGGTGGAGGGGGAGAAAGATGATGATAATGAGGAGGAGCCAGCAGCCAATCATCACTGTGTATTCACGTCACGTGATTTGAATAAGGGAACTGATTGGTTTCATTCACCCTGCTCACCACCACCACCACCACCACCACCACCACCACCACCACCCCTCAGTCTCACACATGGTATTCTGTTGATCAGAGTTGGTTTTCATTCATTTCAGATTGGCAAATGTTAATAAGCTACTCCAGTATTAATGGTAGTAAATTTAGGGTAACAGGAAAATCTTTTAGGAAAATTTTTGGGTTGAGGCACCAATTTATTTATTTCCTACTTATTTTTCACTTCCATTATAGCGTTTTCCACTATCGCGCTGTTTTTTATGCACCAATTTCGCGCAATAATGGAGGGTTAGGTGTATGGAATGATTTTTGTTTACAAGAATAGGTTGATCCTTTTGACCCCCCTTTAAATAAACTGTTGGATCATTTACTCTTCATTCAATGAGGGTAAAGTAGATGGTTCTGGCTACAATTACAGTACCCTAAATGCAGCCCTAAATGCCAGCTATCTCTACAGTAGCCAAAATTAATGGGATTCCAGCAAGCCAGCACGGAATTATGTGCTTGTTTATGAGGTCAGTGGCAAAACAACACTCAAAACTGCCTAAGGGTGGATTTACATGGGATCCTGATTTGCTAGTAAAGACTTTTGATGGTTGAGGAAGCAATACCCATTCGTCACTTTCAACTTCAACCAAAAAAGTGGCAGGTTTACTCATGCTTTTTTCTGGGCAAAGGTTTTAAACAATTGATTGTTTGGACATTAGGAATATGTTCCTTATTCAGGGAATTTTTAGAAATGGTGATCCACTTATAACATCTAATGTCAAACATCATTTGCAAGAAATAAATTTTAGTGCATTTCCTTTGAATGTTAACCTTTGTATTGTTGATGCCATAAGGACATATTTACAGTTGACAGATAAGCTGAGAGTTAGACCAGATCAAAATAAACTGTTGTTAACAACCAAGAAAACTTTTAAGCCAGCATCAAAGACCACAATTACTAGATGGGTCAAGGATGTCATGAGAGAGTCTGGTATAAGTGAGGATTGGTTTAATGCCTATTCAGTTCGGTCTGCATCCACTTCTAAGGCATTAAGAACAGGAATGGCCTGGAAAAGACTTAGGAAAGCAACTGGTTGGCGATGTGAATCTACTTTTTCTCAACACTAACAAGACCATTTTGCCTGTGGGTTCCTTTGGACAGAACATTCTGAAGTCATATGCTGGGAACATATAATGATCTGTTCCTTATATCTGTTTTTTTATTGTTTATTGCATAGACACATATTTGGTGTTACAACCTTTTTGTCATGTTGGGGATGAAGCTACGAAGTCATGCATGATGTCATGCTGTTGGACTGCACAGCCGCTGAAGAATTATATGAGTAAGATCATTGTAACTTACCTTAGTAAGTGTGCGATGATCAGGGTTCCTCTTAGGCTATGCTGTCCAACTATGTATGCGTGATCATGCGTGCCTGCCCATCCCATTTCAATTATGTCCCTTTGTTTTTTGGGGAAATGTTTGTTATAGAGCACATACTAGTAAGTGTAAGATTTTGAAATTGGACCAGATTACCTGTTACTTTTTTTTTTAGATGAGTTATTGTCATTCCATGCATATCTGTATATGGTTTTGTTGTCATTTACTTTTGTCAACTCTGTGATAACCTAAATTCAATGTTATGCATTGTGAGTGGTTGTTTTTCTGGTGATGTGGTTCACCACATCATCTTCTCATTCCCAATTCCGAATGAAATCTGAGCTTTGGCATCAGCACACCATAAGTCACGCATGACCACATATAGTTGAACAGCACAGCCTAAGAGGAATCCTGATCATCAAACATTTACCAAGGTAAGTTACGATGATCTTAAAAGTATTTGTGAAATGTTGAGTTTGTGTATTAGGGTGTAAAATCTAGTAAAGCCAATATACAGGTAGTCCTCGATTTATACGGTAGATGTGTTCCAGAAGGGACCGTATAAAGTAAAACTTGTATAAAGTAAGGAATGAATACCTAACTCACTCGACTTTTTTTTTTTATATAAAAGAGCAGACCTGAGCTTTGTACAGTACCTCCAGCCCCTTTCCATCAAGCAACCCGCGATCCTCATGAGTGTGACTACCAGCACATCCACTTCGTCCCTTGATTGAACAGTCTCGCCCTCCAGGGCGAGGCTCAGGGGCGTCCTCGCACCACTACCACTACCACCACCATCACCATCACCATCACCATCACCACCACCACCATCATCACCACCACCACCGCCACCACCACTAGACTTTGAAGGATGTGTTCAAAATAGAATAATCTTTCACTGTACGTAAACATTTTGCATTAAACATATTTCTATTATGCTTATTAATGCTTTTATTAATAAACTTACAAAGACATAAAAACGACTATGAAAAAGTGAAATGTTTAAACACAAAATCATTTTATTAGTACCTTCTTCCTCTATTTTGCTACTTCCTCCTCTGATGTGTCACCATTGTAATCGTCTGTCTCCGATTCTGTTACTTGACTTGGTGTGTGCGGTCTGAGGAAGCTTGTTATTGACTGCTGTTTTTTCTTTTGTTGTTTTTCTTTGAGAAGAACCTCATAGCACGTCATTTTTTCCATGACCCCTCTGATGACCAGGGGTGTGGAGTCGGAGTCGGAGTTGGAGTCGAGGAGTCGGCTACTTTTGGCCGGAGTCGGAGTCGGAGTCGGAGTCGGAAAAAATATGAGTGACTCCGACTCCTTTACGTGATAAATTTTCGAGTAAAGATTCCACTTCATGCAGATTCCTACAAATTGGGAGAAATTGACTTTGTGGAAGATGTGTCCAATCAAGCAGTCTGTGGGAATATTGGTATTTTTAATATTTTGTCATGCTTTTTATTTTGTATTTTGTTGAGGATATACCCTAAGGAAGGAGGGCGGTACATGCCACAACAACCACCCAGACAGCAGATAATACGGGTATCCCTTTTTGCCATATTTTATGGTGTTTTGCGTGAGTTAATGTGTATATTTATCATAGAGGTTAATTATTAAGTGATATCCAACGATGGTAAAATGAGTGTGGTACTAGTACATCGTGTGATCCTGTATTATACGCGTCACATATGCATCTCTATTCTCGCCCTTGCTGAGCTAGGCTGACAACGCTCTTCAGCAGATGCCAAGAAGGCCTCATCAGCGAGAGAAAAAAATGTGGAGTCGGAGTCAGTCACAACCTTCAAATTTTCTGGAGTCGGAGTTGGAGTCGGAGTCGCAACATTTGAATTTACTGGAGTCGGAGTCGGAGTTGAAGTCGGACTTTTGAAAATCCGACTCCACAATATTTCGGTCAATTTCTTCGAGAATTTTCATTGACTACGCCAACAAGTCCATACACTCAGACAAGTTGGCTGTTGTTAGGGCTTGCTGAGGTTGTCCCGATGTGTCTGGCGTATCACCGCCACCTGGAGATGCAGAAGGGCGCTTGGGAGCCATAGTAAACACTGGGCACAAGAGAGAGAGATGTTGCCACAACCACACACGCATAGGTGAACAATGAGGCTGCTTGGTGCGCAGCCAGGGTGACAGGGATGCGGGATGAGGGAAACAGCTAGCTAGTGACACCTGCATTACTGAACTAAATCGCCGCGCGAATTTTAACTTTCTTGAAACCGTATAATTCTGAGGAATTCGTACAATAACCCCTATTTTTGGACACCACGTAACTCTGAATTCGCATAAAGTAAATTAGTATAAATCGAGGACTATCTGTACTTTGATGGTCAAGAGTGTGTAGGTTATCACATGTCTAAAACTTGGTCACTTGCACCTGAGACATCACCTGGCAGTCATGGTATAGAGTGTTGCATAGAGTGAGAAATGTCAGTCACTTGACTACCTTCACTTAAAATTTTGGCCTTAAGAGGTGTTTTTCAAAATTGGGTTATAGGAGTCAAAAATATGTACAGTAAGTCCTCATTGTACGGTAGTTCTTTATCCGGTAAATTCACAATTACGGTATTTGGAAATAACTACACTTGATTCGATATACAGTAAGAAAAATTCACAGATATGGTATCCGCTCATGTCATCCAAGAGAGACCAGGACGGGGGAGCAGGGGTGATGACGTCATCCATGCCACACCTCCCCGCCACTCACAGTACTGACTTTAACTTGACCACTCTTGGAGCCTGTTATCTCTTCCCCTCCCCCCCTTTTTTTAACTGCATTACATATTACTTACATGCATTACTAATTAGATGAATAAATGGAATATTAAAGGGTCTATTGTAAGCACAAATATATTCATAATAATCATGGCAAACACTAAAAGCCTACTACCAGCAGCGAACCATGGAGCAACTGATAAAGGGCACAGATGGGCCTAGCAAGCTCACTACCAGAAAATGGTGGAAGTCGTATAACATCAAGCATGCCTTAGATAACATCAATTCATCTTGGGACGAAGTGAAGACGTCTACCATGAACTTGGTGTTGAATAAAGTATGGCCAGAATGAGTGCATGACTTCCCAGGCTTTGCTGAAGATGACATCAGTGAGATCAGAAATGACATAGTAAATCTGTGCCATAGGGCTGGCTTCGATGAAGTTGATGATGATGATGTTCAAGATCTTTTGGAAAGCCATGCTGAATCTCTCTCAAATGATGAACTTATAGAGCTAGACAAGGCATCAAAGGAGGCAGAAAAAGAGGGAAACAAGGAAGAACCTGTGCGTGAGCGGAAGATGAGTAAGGGCTGAAATCCCTACTGTTCCTTAGCCTCAGGAAGGACATCATGTGATAGACAACAAGGAGATTGAAAGGTAAATAAAAACATTTTGTTTATTTCTTTTGCACAGTACTTTACTTTTTTTTTTTTTTTTTTTTTTTTTAATGATTACTTTCATGTATTTTCATTTCTGTATGGGTGACTTTTGACGTACTGGAACGCATTCCCTATTATTACATGTTGTAATGGGTTCAGTATACGGTAAATTTGATATGCGGTAAGGTTTTCAGGAACGCATATGTACCATATAACGAGGACTTACTGTACTAGAAAAGTATGTACAAAACTTAAAATTTAGTTTCTTCTGTCATGATCTCCAAAGCACTCCTGATATACATTGTGAATCATAATCGAACTGATGAAATGTTGAAATAAACCAATTTGTTTTGAGATGGAGTGGTGACTATCTCTTCCCCAGTTACATCAACTCCTTTTCATAAAAAAAAATAAAATCATCTGAAAAGATGTGTCAGTAAAAAACAGAAGAAATGCTACAAAAGAAAAATGAATTCCACCAGTTAATACTTGGACTGAAGAAAATGCTACCTAGGGAATAAAGTAACTAAGATAACTAAAATTAAATAAAAAAAGGGCAAGTAATTCAACAAGAAAAATTTTAAAAGATAATGTAGATAATGTAACACAAAACCCTGGTGCTACATCTGACACTTATTATTTGAGTAATACTAGAAAAATAAAAGTACATGAGCTGAAAGATCTAAAAGTACAGTACTCCCTTATTACTCTCTCTCTCTCTCTCTCTCTCTCTCTCTCTCTCTCTCTCTCTCTCTCTCTCTATATATATATATATATATATATATATATATATATATATATATATATATATATATATATATATATATATATATATATATATATATACAGGCAACCCCCCTTAATGACGGTTCACACAACTAAATTTCGCTACAACGAAGGTTTCATTTTAATACCATCTGCTCGTTTAACAAACATCAAACTCATTTTAACAAAGTTTTATCCAGGTAATTTTTTCCAAGTTTGAAAGGCCCACCATGTCACACAAGCCGACATGCTTTTGAATACACCAGCACCTCTCGTGGAAAAAACGCGCACCACTCACTGCCCCTGTTCAAAACTAAGTGTCAGTAGCAGCTCGTCTTCCCTCCCTCAATTTACCACCAAAACGCCCTATAATGTCGCCTAGCATTACTAAGAAGACCAGGAAGTCTCTTACTCTCGAAGTGAAGCTGGATATTATTCACAGACACGAGAGAGGCGAGAAAACTATTAGCATTGCTCGCCACCTTCTTGACTCCATCTATTGTCTCTACTATTTTCAAGTCAGCAGACTCTATTAAGAAGGCTGGTGAGACTGTATCTTCCTTGCAAGCTAAAAGAACCACCTGAACTCGTGACTACAATGGATAAAATGGAAAGCCTTGTGGAAATGTGGTACATAAGTTTTGTATGTGATACAATGATGCGCCCTTTGTTTACATTCCATAGGTTGCCAGTTAGTGTCTTTCCCGTTTCACTCTCCCTCCCTTCATAAATTTTTGATAATCAACATCATAAAGTTACGTACATACATACATTAGTGTACATTATGATGACTTAAATTAAACTGCCTAAATGTTTAACTTCATAATTTTTACTTTCATTAAACCTTTCACTGTACTATGATGCACTCTCACTTTGCTTCCTCTCAATGGAAGTTCAAGTCAGGGGTTAAACTTGTTATAATCGGTTCGCTTAACCAAGTTTCGCTTAACGAAGGGTTTTTTAGGAACGTAACCCCTTCGTTAAGGGGGGTTGCCTGTATACATATATGTGTGTGCATATATATATATATATATATATATATATATATATATATATATATATATATATATATATATATATATATATAATCGCCCGCGTATCTGGATCGCCGTTATCCGGAATTCCCTACTATCTGGAGCTACCCCCAAGATTATTCAAACCTAACACGCGAGCGATCCCTCGATCCCGTTAGCAGAAGCACTTACTCCCATGCCCTCCTGCGTCTCACTAGTCTACAGCTTGCCTCTCGCCTAAAACTCGAGTAATTGTGGCGCTCTTCGGCACGTTTGTGGCGTTCTTTGTCATTCCAGCATGGTAGGAGTGTACGTACGTCCCACCATCACTTAAGGCGGCGTCACTCTAGCATTTTTCCATCGTCTTTGACGATTTCCGTCGTTTATAACTGTTCCATCAACTCTTTCCCTCGTCTTGAGTCAGACGAAACGCACTATTTTCCTCTAGCGTAAATTTTTTGTCAAATTAAGATTTATGGCTTTTATTCATTTATTCAACACTTTTATAATAAAATGAATTTTCTTGTTAATTGGAATGATGCTAGAATCTCAAATTAATAGAATCTTGATAAGTAGATGTAAATATATTTGTGTGTGTGTGTGTGTGTGTGTGTGTGTATTTACCTAATTGTATTTACCTAATTGTAACATACGGGAAAAGAGCTATGCTCGTGTTGTCCCGTCTCCATATCTATTAATGTCCAGCTTTTTCTTAAAATCATGAATATTCCTTGCGTTGACCACTTCCACGTCTAAACTATTCCATGCTTCCACCCTTCTATGAGGAAGCTATATTTTTCACATCTCTCCTATAAGTGGCCATTTTAGTTTTTCCCATGCCCTCTCGACATTCTTTCATTCCACATACACAGATCTTCCCTATCCATTTTTCCATGCCAATCATCACTCTGTATATTGCTATCAGGTCTCCCTTTCTCTTCTGTTTTCCAGGGTCGGAAGTTGCATTCTTTTCAGTCTGTCTTCATAAGTCAAATCTCTTAAGTCAGGCACCATTTTTGTTGCAGCCCTCTGTACTTTCTCTAGTTTCCTTATGTGTTTCTTTAAGTTCGAGCCCACTGTATTGTTGCATATTCAAGCCTCGGTCTTATCATTGCAGTAATTATTTTCTTCATCATTTCTTCATCTAAATATCTGAACGCCACTCTTATGTTCCTCAATAAGTTCAATACTTCTCCAATTATTTTGTTTATATGTCTCTCTGGCGATAGGTCATTGGTAATTGTCACCCCAAGGTCTTTTTCTTCATGACTGGTTTTATGTCTTCATTTCCTATCTTGTACATACTCCTGATTCTTCTTTCACTCTTGCCAAACTCTATTTTCTTGCATTTTGTCGTGTTGAACTCCATTTGCCATGTACAGCTCCATTTCCATATTCTGTCCAAGTCTTCCTGGAGTAGTTCGCAATCTTTGTCACATCTCACTTTTCTTAACAATTTTGCATCGTCTGCAAATAGGCTCACATAACTGGACACCCCATCCACCATGTCATTTATGTAGACCGCGAACATTACTGGTGCCAACACTGATCCCTGTGGAACTCCACTCTCCACCAAGCCCCATTCTGATGGTCTGTCCTTAATTATTGTTCTCATTTCTCTTCCTACCAAAAGTCTTCCATCCATTTTAGTAAACTGCCATGCACTCCTCCTACCATTTCAAGTTTCCAGATCAGTCTCCGGTGTGGTACCTTATCAAAGGCCTTTTTTAAATCCAGATATATTCCATCAGCCCAACCATCTCTTTCCTGTATTACATCTATCACCCTCGAATAGTAACATATCAGGTTTGTCGTGCATGAACGCCCTTTTCTAAAACCAAATTGACACTCACAAAGTATGTCATTTTTCTCCAAGAAGTCTGTCCATCTATTCTTCACCACCCTCTCACACATCTTAGCTACCACACTTGTAAGTGACACTGGTCTATAGTTCAATGGGTCTCTCTTGTTACCTGATTTATAGATTGGGACAATGTTAGCTCTTTTCCAGTCTTGGGGCACTACACCTTCCCTTAATGAGGCATCAATTACTTCACAAACTTTTTCTGCCAGTTGCTCCCTGCATTCTCTTAAAATCCATCCTGATACCCCATCAGGTCCCACAGCTTTTCTCACTTCTAAACTCCCCATCATATTCTTGATCTCCTCCACAGTTACTTGAAACTCCTTCATAATCCCTTTCTGTTCCATTACCAGTGGTTTGTCAAAAGCAGTCTCCTTTGTGAATACCTTCCGAAAGCATCCATTCATAGCCTCTGCCATTTCCTGGGATCTTCACTGCATACTCCATTTACTTCTAAACTTTCAATACTTTCTCTATTTTTGATGTTGTTGTTCACATGTCTGTAAAAAGCCTTGGTTGGTCTTTACATTTATCAATTATATCCTTTTCTTGTTTCTTTCTTTCTTCTCTTCTAATCAACACATATTCATTTCTTGCTCTTTTGTAACTTTCCCACTGCTTAATCCGTCTTTTCCTTCTCCACCTCTTCCATGCATCCTCTTTTCTTGTTCTAGCCTTTTCACATCTATCGTTAAACCAGTCCTGCTTTCCAACTTCTCTATGTTGTCTTATTGGTACAAATTTTTCTCACCTTCTTTGTATATTTTTATAAATTCCTTCCACTTTTCATTTGCTCCTTAGCACTCTTGAATTTCATCCAATTTGTCTCTTGAAAGAATTTCTTTAGGTTTCCAAAATCTGTCTTGGCATAATTCCATCTTCCCACTTTATATTCTTCATTTCTTCTAGATTTCTCTTCATCTATCACCTTGAACTCCAAAACTGCATGATCACTCTTTGCTAAAGGGCACTCCACCCTCATCTCCTCAATGACCATTGGCTCTGTACTAAAGACCAAGTCCAGTCTTGACGATGCTCCCTCTCCTCCAAACCTAGTATCTTCTTTGACCCACTGAGTTAACACATTTTCCATTGCCAGTGTCAATAGTGTATTTCCCCATGTTGTCTCTGATCCTTCCATTGACCAGTCCTCCCAACACACCTCTTTACAATTAAAATCTCCCATCATTATAGTTCGTTCACAGCCACCCAACATTTCTTCCAGACATGTTCCTGTATCACTTATCATTTCTTCATATTCCTGTACTGACCATGCATTTGTCTTAGGTGGTACGTACACCACTATGTAGTGCCTCTTTTTCCTTCATTAGTTTCTGCTCTGATCTTTAGCACTTCTGCCTTTCCCATACCTTCTTTCACTTGATCCACCTTTATATCTTTTTAACCAGCAACATCACTCCTCCTCCCATCTTACCTACTCTATTTCTTTTCCAAACATTATATTTCCTTCTCCAACCATCATCAGGTCTTCTCCCTCTCTCAGTTTTGTTTCAGTAAGACCCACAATATCTGGGTTCTTGTCCCTCAAGTAATCGTTGAGTTCTAAAATCCCGATATCACTCCATTTATGTTGGAATACATTACATTCCGCTCATACGTAAGTTTCTTTAGTCCTTTCTTGCTGTACTTTTCTGGGTTATGAACCACTTCCTCAGTCTCATATCCAAGATTCTCCAGAAAACTCTTTCTTCTCCTCTTCTGTCCTCTCTTCATTTTGTGTGTGTGTGTGTGTGTGTGTGTGTGTGTGTGTGTGTGTGTGTGTGTGTGTGTGTGTGTGTGTGTGTGTGTGTGTGTGTGTGTGTGTGTGTGTATCTAATTGTATTTACCTAATTGTAACATACGGAAAAGAGCTATGCTCGTGTTGTCCCGTCTCCATATCTATTAATGTCCAGCTTTTCTTAAAATCATGAATATTCCTTGCGTTGACCACTTCCACGTCTAAACTATTCCATGCTTCCACCCTTCTATGAGGAAGCTATATTTTTCACATCTCTCCTATAAGTGGCCATTTTAGTTTTTCCCATGCCCTCTCGACATTCTTCCATTCCACATACACAGATCTTCCCTATCCATTTTTCCATGCCAATCATCACTCTGTATATTGCTATCAGGTCTCCCCTTTCTCTTCTGTTTTCCAGGGTTGGAAGTTGCATTCTTTTCAGTCTGTCTTCATAAGTCAAATCTCTTAAGTCAGGCACCATTTTTGTTGCAGCCCTCTGTACTTTCTCTAGTTTCCTTATGTGTTTCTTTAAGTTCGAGCCCACTGTATTGTTGCATATTCAAGCCTCGGTCTTATCATTGCAGTAATTATTTTCTTCATCATTTCTTCATCTAAATATCTGACGCCACTCTTATGTTCCTCAATAAGTTCAATACTTCTCCAATTATTTTGTTTATATGTCTCTCTGGCGATAGGTCATTGGTAATTGTCACCCCAAGGTCTTTTTCTTCATGACTGGTTTTATGTCTTCATTTCCTATCTTGTACATACTCCTGATTCTTCTTTCACTCTTGCCAAACTCTATTTTCTTGCATTTTGTCGTGTTGAACTCCATTTGCCATGTACAGCTCCATTTCCATATTCTGTCCAAGTCTTCCTGGAGTAGTTCGCAATCTTTGTCACATCTCACTTTTCTTAACAATTTTGCATCGTCTGCAAATAGGCTCACATAACTGGACACCCCATCCACCATGTCATTTATGTAGACTGAACATTACTGGTGCCAACACTGATCCCTGTGGAACTCCACTCTCCACCAAGCCCCATTCTGATGGTCTGTCCTTAATTATTGTTCTCATTTCTCTTCCTACCAAAAGTCTTCCATCCATTTTAGTAAACTGCCATGCACTCCTCCTACCATTTCAAGTTTCCAGATCAGTCTCTGGTGTGGTACCTTATCAAAGGCCTTTTTTAAATCCAGATATATTCCATCAGCCCAACCATCTCTTTCCTGTATTACATCTATCACCCTCGAATAGTAACATATCAGGTTTGTCGTGCATGAACGCCCTTTCCTAAAACCAAATTGACACTCACAAAGTATGTCATTTTTCTCCAAGAAGTCTGTCCATCTAGTCTTCACCACCCTCTCACACATCTTAGCTACCACACTTGTAAGTGACACTGGTCTATAGTTCAATGGGTCTCTCTTGTTACCTGATTTATAGATTGGGACAATGTTAGCTCTTTTCCAGTCTTGGGGCACTACACCTTCCCTTAATGAGGCATCAATTACTTCACAAACTTTTTCTGCCAATTGCTCCCTGCATTCTCTTAAAATCCATCCTGATACCCCATCAGGTCCCACAGCTTTTCTCACTTCTAAACTCCCCATCATATTCTTGATCTCCTCCACAGTTACTTGAAACTCCTTCATAATCCCTTTCTGTTCCATTACCAGTGGTTTGTCAAAAGCAGTCTCCTTTGTGAATACCTTCCGAAAGCATCCATTCATAGCCTCTGCCATTTCCTGGGATCTTCACTGCATACTCCATTTACTTCTAAACTTTCAATACTTTCTCTATTTTTGATGTTGTTGTTCACATGTCTGTAAAAAGCCTTGGTTGGTCTTTACATTTATCAATTATATCCTTTTCTTGTTTCTTTCTTTCTTCTCTTCTAATCAACACATATTCATTTCTTGCTCTTTTGTAACTTTCCCACTGCTTAATCCGTCTTTTCCTTCTCCACCTCTTCCATGCATCCTCTTTTCTTGTTCTAGCCTTTTCACATCTATCGTTAAACCAGTCCTGCTTTCCAACTTCTCTATGTTGTCTTATTGGTACAAATTTTTCTCACCTTCTTTGTATATTTTATAAATTCCTTCCACTTTTCATTTGCTCCTTAGCACTCTTGAATTTCATCCAATTTGTCTCTTGAAAGAATTTCTTTAGGTTTCCAAAATCTGTCTTGGCATAATTCCATCTTCCCACTTTATATTCTTCATTTCTTCTAGATTTCTCTTCGTCTATCACCTTGAACTCCAAAACTGCATGATCACTCTTTGCTAAAGGGCACTCCACCCTCATCTCCTCAATGACCATTGGCTCTGTACTAAAGACCAAGTCCAGTCTTGACGATGCTCCCTCTCCTCCAAACCTAGTATCTTCTTTGACCCACTGAGTTAACACATTTTCCATTGCCAGTGTCAATAGTGTATTTCCCCATGTTGTCTCTGATCCTTCCATTGACCAGTCCTCCCAACACACCTCTTTACAATTAAAATCTCCCATCATTATAGTTCGTTCACAGCCACCCAACATTTCTTCCAGACATGTTCCTGTATCACTTATCATTTCTTCATATTCCTGTACTGACCATGCATTTGTCTTAGGTGGTACGTACACCACTATGTAGTGCCTCTTTTTCCTTCATTAGTTTCTGCTCTGATCTTTAGCACTTCTGCCTTTCCCATACCTTCTTTCACTTGATCCACCTTTATATCTTTTTTAACCAGCAACATCACTCCTCCTCCCATCTTACCTACTCTATTTCTTTTCCAAACATTATATTTCCTTCTCCAACCATCATCAGGTCTTCTCCCTCTCTCAGTTTTGTTTCAGTAAGACCCACAATATCTGGGTTCTTGTCCCTCAAGTAATCGTTGAGTTCTAAAATCCCGATATCACTCCATTTATGTTGGAATACATTACATTTCGCTCATATGTAAGTTTCTTTAGTCCTTTCTTGCTGTACTTTTCTGGGTTATGAACCACTTCCTCAGTCTCATATCCAAGATTCTCCAGAAAAACTCTTTCTTCTCCTCTTCTGTCCTCTCTTCATTTTTTTCAAAGCCTCCTTTCTCAACTCATTTAACATTTCTCTTTCCTTTTCACCGAGATCTCTTCTCAACCAAATCTTCCTTGTTGTTTCCTGCTGGGCTAGCCTCCATGACTTCTCCACCAATTCATCTACATCCTTTTGTGACTTAAGTTTGATTCTTATTGGCCTCATACCTTCTCTTGTGAACTTTCCAATTCTATGGAAGTCCTCTATTTCTTGTACTAGGTCTTTTCCTCCTCCTGCACCACATTAATGATATTATTTATCACCTTTTTATGTTTTCTCTCTCTCCATTTTACTCGGTGTCTTATCCTCCTCCACACCAAATATCACCACACATCTCTTTTTGTCTACAGTTTCCCTCACCAATGTCTCATTTGACTTAATAACCTTCACCACTTTCTCAGCAATCTTCTCTTCTATGATCTGTTGATCTATAATTTCAGCAAGGCCCAAAGTTTTCTCCCCTGACTCTTTGATTTCCTTTTCCAGACTTGCAACTTTGTAATTTACCTCCTTTCTTTCCACTTCCTGACTTTTTTCCATTCAGCCTGCTTCTCCATCACTTTTCCTAGAGATTCTCCACATTTTCGCAATTCACTTTAATTAGCTTAACTTCCTCTTTCAGTGCTGCATTTTCCTTCTTCATATCGGCACAGTCTTTCTTTACATTGTCATAACTCGTTTCCAGGCCCTCATACTTTTCAAACAGTTTTCAATTTTACCTTCTAACTCCAGAATTTTCTTCACATAAGCGCTCTTCTCCATTATTCCTTGAAACCCTGTGAAGTCTGATTCCTCTTTCGAGTTCACGGCCGCCATGTTGCGCAGATGTAAACAAACCAGCTGATGGCTCAAACGCAGGCTACAGTTTATATTTACCTTCACTGGACATTATTTTGCTAATCAACAGTTAACATGACTATATGGAGACGGGACAAACATTACCAGCTCCTTTCCCACCTTGGTTACTCTTAGGCAATGGTAACTGTAGAATTATAGATGATTGCTCTGGAGCTCAGCGACCACCTCCGCCATCGACGATGTCCCGTGTGTGTGTGTGTGTGTGTGTGTGTGTGTGTGTGTGTGTGTGTGTGTGTGTGTGTGTAATTCACTGTTTGATCTGCTGCAGTCTCTGACGAGACAGCCAGACGTTACCCTACAGAACAAGCTCTGAGCTCATTGTTTCCGATCTTCGGATAGGCCTGAGACCAGGCACACACCACACACCGGGACAACAAGGTCACAACTCCTCGATTTACATCCCGTATCTACTCACTGCTAGGTGAACAAGGGCTACAAGTGAAAGGAGACACACCCAAATATCTCCACCCGGCCGGGGAATCGAATCCCGGTCATCTGGCTTGTGAAGCCAGCGCTCTAACCACTGAGCTACCGGGCCATGTGTGTGTGTGTGTGTGTGTGTGTGTGTGTGTGTGTGTGTGTGTGTGTATATATATATATATATATATATATATATATATATATATATATATATATATATATATATATATATATATATATATATATATATATATATATATATATATATATATTGGCCTAGCAGTGAAAAGTGGTTCAGTTGTTTGTTTACATTTCTCAGGGACTGAGACACTCCAAGGCAGAACTTCCAAGTAGCAACTGGTCTATATGAGCTACTCTGTTGTTTATGAGTGGACAAAGCTGTTTGAAGAGTTTCTCATAGAGAGCAATAAAGGCCAAAATTAGCAACGAAAAAATAATGACTTGTTGGTGGTGAAGGGACCATCATGTTTGTTTACAGTTGACAAAAGGAACGAGGGCGGTAGTGAGCTTGTGTGTGACGACAAGCGGCGACAAAAGTTGACAGTCTTAAGAAAGTTGCCGGAAAAGTGTTAGTGTGACGCCGCCTTTACTGTTGTGTGTACATCCCACCACCCCTTGTACTGCTTATGTACCATTCTTTGTTCCAGATTATACATTTCATGTGCCTCTATTCATTGTTTTCTTACCCATTTGGGTTATGTACATGTTTTTTTCTCAATTTATAAGGGGTTGGGAGAGGAAATTCCGTGTATCCAGATATTTCGCGTATCCGCCAAGGCCTTGGCTGCTATAATCCGGATACGCAGGTGATTACTGTGTGTATATATGTATGTATGTATGTATGTATGTATGTATGTATGTATATATATATATATATATATATATATATATATATATATATATATATATATATATATATATATATATATATATATATATATATATATATATATATATATATATATATATATATATATATATATATATATATATATATATATATAACAGGTTGGTAATCCCACACAAGACTAAAAATACTACTACTAATGATAATAATAGTAACATAAATAATGATGATAATAATATTAAGTTATTCACTAACCTGCCTGAGCTGTGGAAATACTGCACTTTCTTCTTCTTGCGTCTCATCCGCTCACTTGTTTTAGGGTTAAAGTTTTCCATGAATTGATTGTTGACCTTGAGGCCCTCCAGCAAAGATGCCATCACCTGTCAATCAATCAATCAATCAATCAATCAATCAATTAATTAATCAATCAATCTCTCATTAAATGAAAACACAGGAATTATACACAGTGGCTATGATAGACTCCACAGAACAGCAGTCAACCACATAGGGAGGCGGTGGCATAGTGGATAAGGTGGTAAGCGTGGGATCGGGCAGATGTCCATGCGTAGGTTCGAATCCCACCACGTACAGCCTTAAAACACTTTGCCATTTGTCGAGTGGTTTAAAGTTACCTACATGTCACCATGATACCCAGGTTCTAGGTGGTTACACTCAAGATGAGCTTGGGCGGTGATATGGGCCCTAATATGGGTACCACTATAAATAAAATTGCCTGCGCCACTAATGGGCGGAAGCTGAACAGCGCTTCCCATACACTCTTCAAGTGTGCCTACGGGTGCTATAGGCCTTACCGTAAAAAAAAAATGATGATGACATATCATAGCAATGCAAAACAGCAAAGATTTATGCCATGGTTATATGAATAAAAATCAGAACTTGAGTGAGTGGTTGGGATGAGACTTCAATGTCCCAAAACAAAAAAAAAACTAATTTTTCACAAAAACAACCACTTCATATTGTGATCATCCAAAGCTAGGTCCATAGTGAGTAAGGCATCATGTGTTTTTCCATTGCCCATTATGTCTCAGAGGTGCTTAAGTGAAACAATGATTGTTATGTTCATCATAGACTTAACATTCCTCGAGAGTGCTAGATAAGACTTCCCCATCACCTACACAGCTTTGAGTGACTCCCACAACTAGACTTATAAGGCACACTTCCTTTTTTCTTATGCATATGACTTTTCAATTTTCCTCTAAGGTCTTCATTAAAATCTCTATCCAACTCTATGCTACTTACTCAGCTGTCTTTAACGTCTTAATTAGGTTTCTCATTATTTCATTCTTCTATTATTTTCTGTATATCTGGAAGATATTCAAATGTTCTCACTACATACATCACAATGCACCACTGTCTCATAACACCAGATACAGGCAAAATAATAAAAAGAAGAAAACTAATTTGTTCAGCCTTAATGAACACCACACCAAATACACCCAAGGATGCATCAAGAGTACAGTAAACTGCTGATAAAGCAAACACTGACATTGTGAATAATGGATGTAACAAATGCTTGAAGACTACTAAATAAGCCTCAGATTTAAGGTACTAAGGCAAAAATAACAAACTCTGAGAGGCTTCTCAAGACTAAATACATAATAACAAACAAATTTTCACTATGTGCACAAAAACGTCAGTGAAATTAAAATTAACTGTTGCTTGAATAAATATCACCGAATGAACCCCTCCACCAAAAAAACAACAACAATTTAAAACCATATTTTCAAAAGGTTCTGGTTAGGAGAAAAGAAAAAGAAAGAAAAAAAAGAATATCTGGCTTTTGAAAATAGTTAAGAGAGAGAGGCTGTCACAATTTATTCACTCCTGGCAAGGGCAGTCACCACTACAAGGACTGCCTAACAATCATGTGTTGGTTCACTGACGTCATGAATCGCGAGCCAGGGTATGAGCCGTGTCGAAGAGAGGTAACGTGGAGCTGTCAGGACAAGAGCTAGGCAGACATGCTCAAGGCAAGGAAGAACTTACAGCTCCTCGCCCTGTTCTCACTGCTGTAGGGGTAACCGAGCTGTGTACTTGCTGCGAGAGGCAGGCAGACCGTCTTCTGCTTTTCCTCCATGGCAAGCCACGACTTGGCTTTTCACGGCTACACAATTAAAACGTGCGTACTTCTCGTCGCCATCCACGCCGCATGTGCTTGTGTGGCCCCTCCCGTCTGCTACCCGTTCCTCTAACATAGTGTTCCACAGTAAAGAGACAGTGCCTTGGGACTGCCTGACAAAGTGTAAAAACTGTGCTGTGTACTTTGTGACGCCTTGCCAGTAGTGGAGAGACAGTGTTTCGAAACTTTTGACAAAGTAGAATTTGTGCTCTACTCTGTGCTGTGCGTGTGTGTGGGGAAACTGTTCGGTACTTAGTGCTCGCTGTTGCCAGTGGTGGTTGTGAGTGTGTTTCCTTTTGTCAGTGGTGGGTGTGAGTGTTTCCTTTTTGTCAGTGGTGGGTGTGAGTATTTCCTTTTGTCAGTGGTGGGTGTGAGTGTTTCCTTTTGTCAGTTGTGGGTGTGAGTGTTTCCTTTTGTCAGTGGTGGGTGTAAGTGTTTCCTTTTGTTAGTGGTGGGTGTGAGTGTTTCCTTTTGTCAGTTGTGGGTGTGAGTGTTTCCTTTTGTCAGTGGTGTGTGTGAGTGTTTCCTTTTGTCAGTGGTGGGTGTGAGTGTTTCCTTTTGTTAGTGGTGGGTGTGAGTGTTTCCTTTGTCAGTGGTGGTGTGTGTTTCCTTTTGTCAGTGGTGGGTGTGTGTTTCCTTTTGTCAGTGGTGTGTGTGAATGTTTCCTTTTGTCAGTGGTGGGTGTGAGTGTTTCCTTTTGTTAGTGGTGGGTGTGAGTGTTTCCTTTTGTCAGTGGTGGGTGTGTGTTTCCTTTTCTCAGTGGTGGGTGTGTGTTTCCTTTTGTCAGTGGTGGGTGTGAATGTTTCCTTTTGTCAGTGGTGGGTGTGAGTGTTTCCTTTTGTCAGTGGTGGGTGTGAGTGTTTCCTTTTGTCAGTGGTGGGTGTGTGTTTCCTTTTCTCAGTGGTGGGTGTGTGTTTCCTTTTGTCAGTGGTGGTGTGAATGTTTCCTTTTGTCAGTGGTGGGTGTGAGTGTTTCCTTTTGTCAGTGGTGGGTGTGAGTGTTTCCTTTTGTCAGTGGTGGGTGTGAATGTTTCCTTTTGTTAGTGGTGGGTGTGAGTGCTTCCTTTTGTCAGTGGTGGGTGTGTGTGTGTGTGTGTGTTTTGTCAGTTGTGGGTGCGTGGGTTTTCTTTTGTCAGTTGTTTGTGTGCGTGTGTTTTCTTTTGTCAGTTGTGTGCGCATGTGTTTTGTCATTGTGGTGTGATTGTGTTTCTTTGTCATTGTGGCGTGTTTGTGTTTATTTGTCATTGTGGTGTGGTTGTGTTTCTTTATCATTGTTGTGTGTTTGTGTTTCTTTCATTGTGGTGTGTTTGTCTTTCTTTCATTGTGGTGTGGTTGTATTTCTTTGCAGTTGTGGTGTGCGTGTGTTTTGTCAATGTGGTGTGGTTGTGTTCCTTTGTCAATGTGGTGTGGTTGTGTTCCTTTGTCAATGTGGTGTGGTTGTGTTTCTTTCATTGTGGTGTGGTTGTGTTTCTTTGCAGTTGTGGTGTATGTGTATTTGTTTTGTCAGTTGCGAGTGTTTCTTTGTGTGCAATAAACTAAAATAGTGTTAAGTGTTTAACGACCCTGGCTCTACCCAGAAATAAGTATGATGCCACGTTGAGGGAGACCGTTATGAAATAAAGTATAGTGGTAAAAGTGTAATAGGTGTATCACATACTACGAGTAGCCTGGGCGGGCTTAAACACCTTTAACCAGTGATAACCTTTTACAGAGGCATTTCAAAATATGGGGCTTTGTCAAAAGATTTTCCTGTAATGACCATAAAGTAGGCAATTAAAAGAAATAACAATGAAGGTTTTCCTCTAAAAGTTCTTTACATTAAGGCTTTACTGTATTCAAGAATATTCATTGTGCAAGAGGCATAAGAACATAGAACAAGTTGACTGTAAAAAGGTCAGTAAACTTAAGCAATGCATCTCAAGAGCAAGTGACAGTATCTTAAGGCATATTATGCACATAATACATGGCCAGCAAAACAATGGAACTGCACCAAGCTCACTCACTAAATATGGAAGCCATCAGTCAAAATGCGAACCACCAGTGGCAGTGTCATCAGCCTTGTTACATATGGCAATACAGTTATCTTACAGCATATCAAGGATTCACAATTACTAAGTATTTCTATCTCATGAAAGTCATTATATAATCCTATCTTACCCTTTCACTGCTAGACCTTTTTTTTCTCAATTCTTTAGTTAATATGGTGTCCTAAAAAATAAGGACAAATATTCACTTCCTATTCTCTTTTTTTTCATATAGACAAGCAAATTTCCAATACTCTAAGTATTATCAAATGGAAGACCATAGCAGTAAAAGGGTGAAGCTTAGGTCTCTCAGCTCATAAATAGGCTCTTACTACTTTATTTTGTTAAATTTTCTAAATATTTTATCATTCATAATTTCTAAAGGCTTTTAAAAAACGAACTGAGTAGCAAAACTAACAACAATGCACATATACTGACCAATGTTTCTCCTCTGGTTGACCCTTGAGCAGTCTATGAATGAGAGAAATTTTCAGAAGCTCATCATGACAGGAAAAAAAGACATTCAATACATAATTAGGCAATAAATACAGGTAGTGAAGGTTTCCTAGAAATTCATGTGTCACACTTAACAAAAGCAATTTAGTTTGATATTAGACTCTAAGTTATGCTTACATGTAACTTCTTGAGAGAGAGAGAGAGAGAGAGAGAGAGAGAGAGAGAGAGAGAGAGAGAGAGAGAGAGAGAGAGAGAGAGAGAGAGAGAGAGAGAGAGAGAGAGAGAGAGAGAGAGAGAGAGAGAGAGAATGAAATGCAAATGAACACAGGATGGGATAAAGAAAAAAAAGCCTCTATGGTTGTAGAGCAAAACTGGGAAAAAGAGCTATCTGTGGGGAAAAAATATATCTGAAAGTATCGTGGTACCATGTAACTGTTCTGTATGGCTACACTACTGTAGAATCACTTATGATGACACAAGAACATACGAAAATAATGGAAGCTGGAAGATGTCGTCAGCTCTATGTGGCATTCACTACTGTTTGATGTATAATTTTAAGGTATGAACTTTAAACTAAATGCAAAAACAAAAGAAAGAATAGTAGTATTTACTTATCTACTTATGAATTTGTATTTCAATAGGATGGAGTCAAGCTCATGTCCTTAAGAACATAAGAAAATAAGGGAGGCTATAAGAACCCATCAGATTTACATATGACAGTCCTTGCATGAAACCTACCAGCCAATTTCCATACACCATCTTCTTCCATCAATTTAACTGCTATTTTAAAGCTCCCTAATGACTCAATACTAACAAGCTACTTGGGAACGTTAAAAGATTAGATGAATTATGGATTAGGATGATAGTAAGTATGGTTTAGGAATGTATTTTGACATGTGCTGTTAATTAAATTCTTGTGAGCAGTCTTATAAGTGACTTATTTTGATGGATAAAAATAATAAAATGAAAGCAACATTTAATTGTTCGGTCAACTTGGTAGACTATGGTATCTTGCATCAGGAAGGTGTTCATTATTTAAAGCAGCTGTCAGTTCCTAGAAATACACTATTGCATTATTCATCACTTGATTGTTAAATATATACCAGTTGATATTGCCTATGAAGAAAAACTGATACGTATTAGGTGCCTGCGCACACCCATGCCCCCCCTCACACACACACACACACACACACTGCAAGGAAATTTGTTAGACTGGACAAGGGATTATTCGAAGGACAAGGAGATGAGAACTGTGATCAGAGATACATACTCATCTTGGGTTAAAGTAATAAGCAGAGTGCCACAAGGGTCAGTGTTAGCCCCCATTATGTTTCAGATTTATGTAAACGACATTCACAATGGGATAAACAGTTACATTAATTTACTTGTTGATGATGCAAAGCTACTAAGAGTTCTCGAAACCCAGGAGGACTGTTTGCTGTTACAGGATGATATAAACAAGATCTATGAGTGGAGTAAGAAGTGGAAATTGGAGTTCAATGCCAAGATAGGTCATGTAATGGAACTAGGAAAGACCAAAAGATGACTGGTATGGAACTATTTGATGAGAGAGGAACAAGTAATGAAGACTAAAAAGTAAAGATCTGGGAGTGATTATACAGGAAAATCAGAACCCCAAAAAACACATAAGCAAGATATTTGGTATATCATATAAAATATGAGTGGCATTTCAATTCATGGACAAAGATATGAAAAAATCATCACAAACATGATAAGCCCAAAGCTGGAATATGCAGCTGTGGTGTGGTCTCCGAGCTCTAAAAAAGATATAAAAAGATTAGAATTGATACAGAAGATTGCTACAAAGATGGTGCTGGAACTAAAGGGCCTAATATGTGAAGAATGGATTAAAGAAATGGGACTACCAACCTTACAAGACAGAAGAGAACGAGGAGAACTAATAACAATGTACATGATAGTCAATGGCATTGAAAAGATAGACAAGGAAGACCTGGTGCTGGTGACAGAAGATGGAAAGACAATAGGTCATGTAAAGAAAATCAGGATGAGGCAGTGTGTGAAGGACATTGGAAAATACAGTTTGCCACACAGAACGGTGAAGTGGAATGCACTGAATAATGAAGTTGTTACAGCACATAATGTGCATAACTTTAAGGAAACATTGGATAAATGGAGACATGAAGACAGGACACTATGAGCCCCTCTTGAACCCTGTACAATACAACAGGTAAATACAACTAGGTAAATACACACACACACACGCCACTGCTGCCACACTGTCAAGACATTGCTAAGCATTGGAACCTGACCTAGATGTATGTACAGGAGGGTAGGAGGCCATAGGGTTCTCCTGTCTCCAAAATAAGATTTGGATACCATATAGAATGGAAAATGGAAAGAGAGAAAGAGCTAGGCTGAGTGGCCAAATGTATGGGACCAAAACAAACACTATGTTGTGAAAACCTGAGATTTAGCAAAACACCTGTTGGACTGAGGAGATTGAGTGATGATAATACGGACATGCACTTTTCTGGATTTAGAGAGGAAAGAGGCAATATGAGGAGGCTGATAAACGTGGAATGAGAGATAAGATAGGAAGATGATGTCACATTTGATGGAAAAACAAGACTAACTGATAAAAGAAAACACGGAACTAAAAGTGAGGTTAGAGGCATATGAGAGTGTAAGGGAAATAAATCAAGATGAAGGAGGAAATGCAGGAGATAATGAAACAAAATTATATACTAAAGGCTACATGTTACAACTATGAAGACTCCTAAGGAGCCCACAGAAAAAAAGTGCAGGATGGGGAGGACAAAGTAGAAAATGGAATGGGTGATAGCAAACTGGAGTAACTACAAAATGCCTGGAAACATGAACAATAAGAGGAAAAGTAAAATTTTCAGTAGTAAGGAGGCAAATTCAGGATAAGACAAAAGACACTGTTATACAAGTAATTAAGGAGAAAGAAGATCTAGTGAGAAATACATTGGATAAGATTAAATGTTTCTTAATTTTTGGGGATGAAGAAAAAAAAAAATTTCATGAGAGAGCGTGAATAGGCAAAACCTATTACCAAACAGGTCCAGGACAGCACACATGAGTTGGACCAAGAGGTAGAAGAAGTGATTAGGTTGGGAAGATTTAGTGAAGGGGATAAGAGACCAATGAGATGACAGGTGTTAGTGGAGGAAATTATAATAAGAAAAGGGAAGCTGGCCAATGATACCAAATCTAAAGATTTATAAATATAAAGGGATGTGAACCAGTCTGTCCTGCTTGTCCATTAAACTCAACATCAGTTCCTTCATGTATCTTGTTTATCAGCCTCCTCATATTGCCTCTTTCATCTCTAAATCCAAAAAAGTCCTTATTCGTATTATCATCTGTCAATCTCCTCAGTCAAACAGGTGTTTCAATAAATCGCTCATTTTCACAACATGGCATTTGTTTTGATGTCATATGTCTGGCTCTGCCACCCAGTTCTGTCTCTCTCTCTCTCTCTCTCTCCATTTTTCTGTTTACACGGTATCCAAATCTTATTTATTATGGAGACAGGAGAACCCTATGTCCCCCTACCCCCTGTACACACGTCTAGGTCAGGCTGCAACGCCTGATGAAGTGCTTTCCCTGGGAGCTGCTTAGCAACGTCTTGACAGTGTGGCGTCGTGACGGAGTGTGTGTGTAATTCACCTTGGTCGCCTGCTGGTCACCCAGCCAGCCTTCCCCATTACAGAGCCAGCTCAGAGCTCATAGATCGATCTTTGGGTAGGACTGAGACCACAACGTTCTCCACACACCAGGAAAGCGCGGTCACAACCCCTCGAGTTATATCCTGTACTTATTTACTGTTAGGTGAACACGGGCCACACATTAAGAGGCTTGCCCATTTATCTCGCCGTTTCCCTAGACTCAAACCCAGACCCTCTCGGTTGTGAAGCAAGCTTGCTAACCGAGCATGCTAACCATGTGTATGTGTATTTACCTAGTTGTATTTACCTAGTTGTAGTTTTACAGGGCCTGGGCTTTATGCTCGTGTGGTCCCGTCTCCATATCTACACTTATCCAATTTTTCTTTAAAACTATGTACACTCTTTGCTGATACCACTTCCTCACTCAAACTGTTCCAAGTCTCAACACATCTTTGCGGGAAACTAAATTTTTTAACATCTCTCAGACATCGTCCCTTCCTTAGTTTCTTACTATGCGATCTTGTGCTTCTAAAGTCATATTCTTCTCTCAGGATCAGTTTCTCATTATCCACTTCATCCATTCCGTTAATCAATTTATAAACTTGTATCAGATCCTCTCTCTCTTCTCTGCTCCAAGGTTGGTAGATCCATTGCCTTTAGTCTCTCCTCATATGCCATCCCTTTAAATTCTGGAACCATTCTTGTAGCCATTTTTTGTAGTCTCTCTAATTTTCTTATGTGTTTCTTTTTATGGGGAGTCCACACAACTCCTGCATATTCCAATCTAGGTCTTATTTTAGTACTTATCAATTTCTTCATCATTTCCTTGTCCATATAGTGAAATGCTACTCCAATATTCCTTAGCAAATTATCGTCTCTCTGAAAATTCTATCAATATGGCTAACCGGTTGATTATTTTCTTCCATTGTCACTCCCAAGTCCTTTTCCTTTTTTACTTTTTCTAGTTCTACTCCATCTCCCATCTTATAGATTCCCACTGGTCGTCTTTC
Organism: Portunus trituberculatus; assembly: GCF_017591435.1. Classification (NCBI taxonomy): domain Eukaryota; kingdom Metazoa; phylum Arthropoda; class Malacostraca; order Decapoda; family Portunidae; genus Portunus; species Portunus trituberculatus. Next base: position 18,189,241 of record NC_059302.1, on the reverse strand, counting down.
ACTTTTTCCCATTTCCATGACATGGCTTTTGTCCACATTGAATTCCATCTCCCATTTTTTGCTCCATTTCCAGATCTTGTTTAAGTCTTCCTGTAGTATTTCACAATCCTCTTTTTGTTTAATGACTCTGCACAGTTTCGCATCGTCCGCAAACAGATTTATGTAGCTGTTCACTCCCTCTGGCATGTCATTTATATATACGAGAAAAAGTATTGGTGCCAATACTGACCCTGTGGCACTCCGCTGTCTACTGTTCTCCACTTGGACTTCATATCTTTAACTATCGTCCTTATTTCTCTCCCCCTTAAGTAATTCTTCATCCATCTCAATGTGCTTCCTTTTAAGCCACCCTTCTCCTCTAACTTCCATAGTAATCTTTCATGTGGCACTTTATCAAAAGCCTTTTTTAGATCTAAATAAATACAGTCAACCCATCCTCTCTCTCTTGTACTTTATCAACTATTCTAGAGTAGAAACTCAATAAATTTGTCACACATGACCGACCTTTTCTAAAACCAAATTGGCTATTTGATAATATTTTGTTGTCTTCAAGAAACTCGATCCATTGCTTCTTTATTACTTTTTCACACATCTTGCATATTACACTAGTTAGTGATACCGGCCTGTAATTTAAAGGTTCTTCCTTCCTTCCGCTCTTATATATGGGAACCACCTCAGCTCTTTTCCACTCCACTGGCACTGTTCCATTTTCTATTGAGCATTTTATGATGTTGTATATTGGACTTGCTAGTTCTTCCCTACATTCTTTCAGTATTCTGCCTGAGACTTCATCCGGTCCCATTGCCTTTTCCTCATCCAATTCCGTCATCAACTTTTTATTTCAAGCTTGGTTACTTTAATCTCTTTCATATAGACAGTCTCTCTATTACCCTGTGGTCTTTCAAATTTGGATTCCTTAGTAAAGACCTCATGAAATTTACTATTTAACAGTTCTGCCATACTTTTGGGTCTTCCACCATTCCGTTTTCTCCTTTTAACCTTTCTATTGTTTCTTTTTGTCTTATTTTTCCATTTATGAATCTGTAGAACAATTTTGGTTGTTCCTTACATTTTTCGACAATGTCCTTTTCATAGTTCTTTTCTTCTTCCTTTCTCACCTTAGCATATTCATTTCTTGCTGTTTTGAAGTTTTCCTTATTTTCTGGATTTCTGTTTCTTCTCCACCTTTTCCATGCTCCATCTCGTTTCTCCTTTGCCCTAGCACATCTTGCATTAAACCAATCTTTCTTTCCTTCTTCTTTAGGTCTATATTTCGGAACATATTCCCTGACCCCAGTTTTGTATATTTCCAAAAATAAGTTATATTTCTCTTGAACCGTTAATGAGTTTTCCATCTCCTCCCAGTTTACGTTTTAAAATAGTTCTTGAGATTCTCAATATCAGCCTTTCTGTAATTTAATCGGTCTCCTTTGTATGATTCATCTCTATCTTCCTTTCCTTCTTCTATATCCATCTCTAATATTACATGGTCACTCTTTCCCAATGGGCACTTGTATCTTATATCATCGTTAATTGGTATATCCCTTGTAAAAACTAGGTCTAATCTTGCCGGCTCATCGTTTCCTCTGAATCTTGTGTTTTCCTTTACTCTTTGGACCATCAAATTATCTATCATTAGGTTCAGGAATCTATCTCCCAGGCATCTTCCCCCATACCACTTTCATAATTTTCCCAGTCTACCTCCTTACAGTTGAAATCTCCTATCAATATCACTTTTCTCCTTTCCTTAATGATTCTTGTAAGACTCCTTATTGTGTCATCTATCATGTCTCTATATTCTTGGTTAGTCCATGAGTTTGTTTTTGGTGGCACATATGTTCCAATGATTGTTAACTCCTTTTGTTAATATGCATCTTAACATACAGTATTTCTGATTTTCCTTCCCCAAACTCCACTTGATTTACCACTATCTCCTTCCTTAACATCATCATGACTCCTCCTCCTCCTTTACCCACTCTCTCTCTCCATATATTATACCTTTTATCTATGTCTATTTTTATTGCCTCATTTAACTTTGTTTCCACCAGGCATACAATATCTGGTTCTTCTTTCTTTATGTAATCTCTTAATTCTAATTTACTAGATAAAATCCCATCTATGTTTGTATACATCATTTTTAATCTCTTGTTCTTATCATTTATAGTTAAACTTGCTCCATTCTTTTCTCTTCTTTCTCTTTTATATACCATTTCCTTATCCTGTCTCCTATAATTCTCCAAAAAAAATGCCTTCTTCTCCTCCTCTGACCTTTCATTATTTTTTTCTCTTCCTTCTGCCACCAGTTCATTGTCTCTTCCTTTCCTCCTCGTTTCTATTTTTCTTTATATATATATATCTTTGCAACCTTCTGTTTCTTTGAGTTTCGTTTTTCTATATAGTACTTCTTCTGCTGCTGCTTGTGATTTTAGTAATATCTTAATTGGTCTCACTGTTCCTTCTTGATATGGTCCCATTCTATGGATTTCTTCTACTTCCTCTTCTAAGTTCTGTCTATTCTCGTCATTCAGACGTTTTAGTAGGTCTTTTACTGATTTCATTTCGTCTTTTTCCCTTCTTGGTCTATATTTAACATTTTTTTCTTTCAGTCCAAAAATAATTACACTCTTCTTTTTTTCTGCAATTTCTCTTACTAAATTTTCTTTTTTCTTGAGGACTCCTATAATTTTGCTTGTCATATTTTCATCTCTTTCTTTTATCTGTTCTTGAAATACTTTTTGAAATGATTCCTTGTCTTTCTTATCTTGAATTCTCCATGCCTGTACTTCTTTTTTAATCACGTCTTGTACTCTTTCTTCTTCTTTGTTAACTAGATCTTTTAGCTTTTCTTTTTCTTTCTCGGCTTTACCGAGTCCTTCTTCCATCAATTTCTTATAGTTCGCTATTTGGACTTTTAATTCTTCATTTTCGGTTCTTAGCCTAGTTTCGTTTTCTTCCACTCTTTTTATCCTTTCTTTCAATTTCTGGAGCTCTTTATCCTGTTCTTCATTCTCTTTCATTCCCATACTCTCCTTTATCAATTTATCTAATTTACGTTCGATAGTTAAGACTCTATCAAACAGTGAAGTTTGCGTTTCCTTATCAAAGCCTTCAAATTCTCCTCCTCCCTCACCAACATTGTCATCATCAGCTTTCATTCTTTCCTTGTCACATACCTGCATTTAGATGGAATATCTTTCTCAGGCTCACATAACTGGACACCCCATCCACCATGTCATTTATGTAGACTGCGAACATTACTGGTGCCAACACTGATCCCTGTGGAACTCCACTCTCCACCAATCCCCATTCTGATGGTCTGTCCTTAATTATTGTTCTCATTTCTCTTCCTACCAAAAGTCTTCCATCCATTTTAGTAAACTGCCATGCACTCCTCCTACCATTTCAAGTTTCCAGATCAGTCTCTGGTGTGGTACCTTATCAAAGGCCTTTTTTAAATCCAGATATATTCCATCAGCCCAACCATCTCTTTCCTGTATTACATCTATCACCCTCGAATAGTAACATATCAGGTTTGTCGCATGAACGCCTTTCCTAAAACCAAATTGACACTCACAAAGTATGTCATTTTTCTCCAAGAAGTCTGTCCATCTAGTCTTCACCACCCTCTCACACATCTTAGCTACCACACTTGTAAGTGACACTGGTCTATAGTTCAATGGGTCTCTTGTTACCTGATTACTCATTATTATTTAACACTGTATTCATGAAAGGAAAAATGAGTCCACACTTATCGCCCAGGCCACTGTAAACCCAAACAAAGGTAGTGAAGATCAGCTGATTCTCGGTCTTATTGGTAGCGAGCGGTATCGCGTCCTTCCTCTGCTGAACGTCTCACTCCACCCTCATCTCCTCAATGACCATGTGTGTGTGTGTGTGTGTGTGTGTGTGTGTGTGTGTGTGTGTGTGTGTGTGTGTGTGTGTGTGTGTGTGTGTGTGTGTGTGTGTGTGTGTGTGTGTGTGTGTGTGTTTACCTATGATTGTTTGTAATTTACCTCCTTTCTTTCCACTTCCTGACTTTTTTCCATTCAGCCTGCTTCTCCATCACTTTTCCTAGAGATTCTCCATTGCACACATTGTCATAACTCGTTTCCAGGCCCTCATACTTTTCAAACAGTTTTTCAATTTTACCTTCTAACTCCAGAATTTTCTTCACATAAGCGCTCTTCTCCATTATTCCTTGGGTTCAACCGAGCAGGGCTCATAGTGTCCTGTCACCATGTCTCCATTTATCCAATTTTTCTTTAAAGTTATGCACTTTATGTTCTATAACAACTTCATCACTCAATGCATTCCACTTTTCCACCATTCTATATAGAAAACTGTATTTTCCAATATCCTTCACACACTGCCTCATCCTAATCTTCTTTACATATCCTCTTGTTCTTCAAGCTTCTTTTGTCACCAGCACCAGATCTTCATTGTCTATCTTTTCAATGCCATTTACTATTTTATACATTGTTATTAGGTCTCCTCATTCTCTTCTATTTTATAAGGTTGGCAGTTCCATTTCCTTCAGCCTTTTTTCATATGTTAGGTCCTATAGTTCCAACACCATTTTTGTAGTTATCTTCTGGATCTGTTCTAATCTTATATCCTTTTTCAAGCTCAGTGACCACACTACTGCTGCATATTCTCACCTTGGATGTATCATGCTCGTAATAATTTCCTTCAGCATATCTTTGTCCAAGTAATGAAATGCCACTCTAATATTAATCAATATTTTACATATTAATCCAAATATCTTATGTATTTTTCGGGGGTTCAGATTTTCTTGTATAACTAGTCCCAGATCTTTTTCTTCTTTAATCTTCATTATTTGTTCCTCTCCCATCAGATAGTTCCATACAAGTCTTCTCTTACTCTTTCCTAATTCCATTACGTGACATTTCATGGCAATGAACTCAAACTTCCACTTCTTAGTCCACTCATAAATTTAGTTTATACCTACCTGCAGCACCAAACAGTCCTCTAAGGTTTTGATTACTCTTAGCAATTTTGCATTGTTGGCAAAGAAATTCTGTATGTAATTTACATATACCTGGAACATAACGGGGGCTAACACTGATCCTTGTGGCACTCTACTTGTTACTTTACTCAAAGATGAGAATGTATCTCTTATCACAGTTCTCATCTCTCTGTCCTTCAAGTAATCCCCTATCCAATCCAATATAGTTCCTCTCAATCCTTCTGTGCTCTCTAATTTCCAAAGTAGTCTGCCATGAGAGACTTTATCAAAAGCATTTTTTATGTCCAGGTATACCATGTCCATCCATCCATCTCTGCTCTCCAGTCTTTCCACTACTCGAGTAGAAACTTAAGTTTGACACACGACCTTCCTGTCTTGAACGCAAATTGTCCATTCAATGTAATCTGCTCTTCTTCCAGATATTTAACTCTTTTTTTTTTCTAATAACAACTTCACATATCTTCCCCATGACACTCATAAGTGACACCAGTCTGTAATTTAATGGCTTAGTTGATTTTCCTCCTTAGAATATTCCATTCCAGTGGTACTCTCCTTTCTTTTAATGAACTTGTAGCCATTTCCTAAATTGGATCTAACAGCTCTTCTTTAAATTCCTTTACTGCCCAGCCTGATATACCATCCAGCCCCATTGCTTTTCTGACATCAAAATTATCTAGTAGTCTTCCAATATCTTCCTTCTGCACTATGATTTCCTGCAATCCTTGGTAACGCAATGTCCTATTTGTTTCTGTAAATTCCTTTTCTTGAGTGAACACAGTTTTGAAACTCTCATTCATTATTTCACTCATTTCCTTTGCTGTTTGCTATGTCTTCCCTCCTTTAATTGTTTTTTGTACTGTTTCCTTATTCTTTATCTTACCATTTATAAATTTGTAGAAAAGCTTGGGTGCATCTTTGCTTTTTCGCACCACATCTCTCTCAAAGTGTCTTTCTTCTTCTCTCCTTATTCTAATACAGTAATACTCTGCTTAACGAACAGGATAGGGGGTGTCAAAGCTGTTCGTAGAGCAAAAATTCGTTAAGCGGACGTAATTTTACTTCGTCAAATCACCTTCTGCCACGTGGAGATTCCTACATGAGATAAGCCATCCGCGCACCGGTCATTCAGTTGCTGGACAGTTCCCGTGCTGGTCAGACGTGTACTTCAGACGTGGTCATCGTATTCCACGGTGTTTCCTTCGATCGGCATTTGTCACGACAGATACTTTGCCCTATATACTCAGGTTAGATCTATGGTATGGGATGGGCCTGCCATAGGGCATTGGGATGGGCCTGCTAATTTGCCAAGTTAGTAAATTTTGTGGGCTAATGCAGGCTTTTGGCTTGTTGGGTGCAGGTGTCAGTCATGTCAGGGCTGGAGGACGGCACAGCCCTGCCACCTGAGGTGTCCTGCCATGGTAACAGCAGGAGGAGTGCCACTGGGTCATCAAGGGATAGTGTGAGGTCAATGGATAGCTCGAACAACTCCCAGGCAAGGCTGGAGAGGGTGCATGACAGTCGGATTCGGCGCCACCAGGATGTAAACAAACCAGTTCGGCACACACGTGCACAGACGTCCCCAGTTCATGAGGAAAATGTTCCTTCCTGGCAAATGGTCATGAAAGAACTGGTGCATTTGAAAGGTGAAGTGGCTAAACTGTCGGCTAACAAGTCCCCTGACCCACACACGCACCAAGTAAATTACCAGGCAAGTACTTCAGGGTTGCAGGCAGCTGCTTCGCCTGCGACTTTTTCTGGGTTTGTGGTCTCCACTGATGAGGAGGACGGTGAGATTAGAGAGGTTCCTCATCGGTGCAGTGTTTTATTGCAGGTTGCCAAAGTTCTGGGTCCCACAGACAGTGTTGATGAGGATATTGACCCTAAGGTGGCAGCTATGGTGAATTTATTTTTTGAAAAAGGACTGCAGGAGGAGGATTATAAAGCCGTTACAGAAGATACAGTTACCAGGCATCCCAACAACTGTCCTGCCCTGGCACCTGTAGAGTGCAACCCGCAAATCACGGCAGCCTTGAAAACGGATGCCAAGAAAGATGACTCTCGCCTCATGGAGGTAAGTGCCAACATTATTTCTGCAAGTACAGGCAACCCCCGTTTAACGAAGGGGTTACGTTCCTAAAAAACACTTCGTTAAGCGAACTGATTATAACAAGTTTAACCCCTGATTTGAACTTCCATTGAGAGTAAGCAAAGTGAGAGTGCATCATAGTACAGTAAAAAGTTTAATGAAAGTAAAAATTATGAAGTTAAACATTTAGGTAGTTTAGTTTAAGTCATTATAATGTACACTAATGTATGTATGTACGTAACTTTATAATGTTGATGATCTTAACTTTATGAAGGGAGGGAGAGTGAAACGGGAAATACACTAACCGGCAACCTGTGCAATGTACACAAAGTGCGTATCATGGTACTGCATACAAAACTTATGTACCATATTTCCACAAGGCTTTCCATTTTATCCATTGTAGAGTCACGAGTTCTGGTGGTTCTTTTAGCTTGCAAGGAAGGTGAGGTATCACTAGCCTTCTTGATAGAGTCTCTTGACTTGAAAATAGTAGACAGTAGATGGAGTCAAGCCATGGTGGGAAGCAATGTTATTAGTTTTCTAGCCTTTCTCTTGTCTGTGAATAATACCCAGCTTCACTTCGAGAGTAAGACACTTCCTGGTCTTCTTAGGAACGTTAGGCCACATTGCAGGGGGTTTTGGTGGTAAGTTGAACTAAGGAAGATGAGCTGCTGGTGACGCTGTTATGTTTTGACTGGGTAGTGAGTGGTGCGTGTGATCTTGATCTTGATCTTGATGCTACAGGTGACACAGAATTTCTTCTGAGTCAGGCCTTTGTATCAGCAGAGCCTGTGTTGTCCACGAGAGGCTTGATCTTGATCTTTATTCTACAGGTGTCTCAGGATTTCTCCTGAGGCAGGCCTTAGTACCAGCAGCTCCTGATGTATTTAAAAGCCTGTCAGCTTGCATAATACAGTGGGGCTTTCAAATTTGGAAAAAAATTACCTGGATAAAACTTCGTTTAAGCGAGTTTGGTGTTCGTTAAACGTTATAGCGTTATAACGTTATAGTTCGTTATAGCGAAATTTCGTTGTGTGAACCTTCGTTAAACAGGGGTTGCCTGTACCATTATAACAAAGTCCCTCTTGGAGTTGGATAACCTGGCGCAGAATACTAGTAACACACAGCTGTACAAGAGGTTAGTAAGATTAATGGTGCACTGGCGCTTCTGGGTCATGCCAATTTCAGGACCAATTTGGCAAGGCGATGCATAATGAAGAGAGAGATTAATCCCAAATACGCACATCTGTGCTCTGAGAGAGTGCCAATAACCCGTTTTCTGTTTGGGATGATATTTCTCAATCAACTAAACAGACTGAGGAAATTGTGAAATTGAAAGTTAAGTTATCCAACAAGAAGCCTTTCTTCCCATGGAAGTCCACTTCTGGAAGAACACAGAGCTTCTGGGGCAAGGCAGCAATCAGGAGCCACACAGCAAGATTCCAGCCATACGGAACACAGAGGAGTTTCCAAGGTAGCCAGAAGGCAGTACTCGGCATGACAGGACCTGGATCCAAAAAACACCAAGGGTCGGGGTCAACAAAGGCCCTGACGATAAATCAGGTTAGCAACATTTTGTGGCAGGCAGACTGCATTATTTTGTACATAAGTGGTTGGAAATTACTAAAGACCCAGTTATTCTAGACATGGTACAAAACTGCCATCTGGACATTAATGTCAATGATATTGAAGATTCATTTTTGCATGAATTAGCTAATAAATTTAATATTGTTGATAAAGAGATTTTGAAACTGTTGGAGCTAGGGGTTATTGTTATGACAAAGAAGAGTCAGGAGGAAATTATTTCTCCTATTTTCTTGAGACCTAAAAAGGATGGAGGTGCTCAACCTAAGTGAACTTAACAAACACATTCCATATAAACATTTTAAGATGGAGAATTTTGAGCAAGCCATTAGGCTTATTAATGCAGGTGACTATCTAGCTTCAGTTGATCTCAAACACGCTTATTACACAGTGAAAGTGGCAGAAGAACAACAGAAATATTTATGTTTTAAATGGAAAGACTTCATCTATCAGTTCACGTGCTTACCTAATGGTATTTCCGAGGGCCAAGAATTTTCACCAAATTAATGAAGCCAGTTTTTGCTGCATTGAGAGAAAAAGGCCATATAATTACTAGTTTTATTGATGATTCTTTAATTTGTAATAAGTCTAGGACAGGCTGTCTGGCTTGTGTAGATGATACCATTGAATTACTTCATAAACTAGGTTTTTGCATTAACGTGGACAAGTCTGTGCTGGAGCCCACTCAGACCATTGAATACTTGGGTAATATTATTGATACTAATAATATGACTGTTTCATTGCCACAACACAGGATTCAGAAAATCACGCAAGCCTGTGAGACACTTAAGAAATAAATGTACAGATAGAATCAGGGTAGTAGCCAGAGTTATTGGTCTACTGGTTGCTGCCATTCCAGCAGTGGAGCTTGGCAAGCTACAATACAGGAATTTGGAAGCTGAAAAAATTGCAGCTTTGAAAATCAAACAAGGGAACTTTGATAGTTACATGAGAATTACAAAGGGTATGAAATCTGACCTTCAATGGTGGATTAATAACATTTCTAGACAGAATAGGAAAATTTTTTGAACAGGCACGGACATTGACGTCTATACAGACGCTTCAAACACAGGCCATGTTCTCCATCAGTCTGTCGCCGGTAGTTGGTCAGCTGAAGAAAGATTGATGCACATTAATGCATTGGAGCTTAAGGCCATTCTATTAGTTTTGCAAGTGTTTGCTCCAGTTCTCAAAGGAAAACACATTAAGGTTTTTTGTGACAATACTACTGTAATGACTTATGTTAATCAAATGGGTGGCATAAAATCTAGTATTTGTAATGAGATAGCCACCAATATCTGGGATTGGTGCATCACATATGATGCTTGGATAACATGTTCTCACATCCCAGGAAAGGCGAACACGTTGGCGGATTTGGCGTCTCGGTTAGTTAAGGACGGACATGAATGGAAACTCAATGTTAATATTTTCCAACAGTTATGCGTTATTTTTGGTACTCCAGTGATTGACTTGTTTGCATCAAGGCTCAATAAATAACTACCTTGCTATTGCTCTTGGAACCCAGATCCAGGTGCAACATATTTGGATGCATTCACTTTAAACTGGTCTAGATTTAAGCTTTCATATATCTTTCCACCCTTTTCACTGATCGCTAGGTGTCTGCAGAAATTAAGTGAAGAAGAGGCGAGAGTGTGGATGGTGGTCCCGCTGTGGCTATCACAACCATGGATGGGCACACTAGTTAGGATGCTGATAAATCACCCTCGCCTCATCACGCAAAAGAGAGAGGTGCTAGTGAACCCATCTTCAGGGGAAGAACATCCGATTATGAGGCACACTCAACTGATTGCGTGTCTTCTATCAGGCAGCACCTGCAAAGCAGAGGTATTTCTGAGGAAGGTGCGAACATCATCCTGGCCTCGTGGAAACCGGGGACGGGGAAACAATATAGACCACACCTTAAGAGATGGACACAGTTTTGTAATAGATGGGACGTTAGTCCATTTGATCCCACTGTCTCAAACATCATAAATTTTCTATCTGAAACTTTCAACAGGAATGTGGGTTATGAGTCGGTCAACACTGCAAGAAGTGCCCTCTCATCACTAGGGATTGTCGTGAATGGATGCAGAGCGGGTAACCATCCATTAGTCATCAGGTTCATGAAGGGCATATTTAACCTAAGACCACCATCAACTAGATACACGGAAACATGGGATGTTCAGCCAGTTCTGACAATGTTAACATCTATGTATCCTTTGCACATTTTGACACTTAAGGATTTGTCATTGAAATTGGTTATGCTAATGGCATTGACTCAAGCAGCTAGAGTACAAACTTTGCATCTGTTGTGTACACAGGGTATGCACATAGATAAAGATTTCATTTCAGTTTATTTAAGGGGAAACATTAAGCAGTGTAGGCCTACATTTAATAAACGGACTGTTGAATTTCAAGCATATTCTAGGAACTCACGTTTATGTGTTTGTGCAACATTGAAACATTATTTGGAAAGGACTGAGGGACTCAGACAGGAGTTTTCCCAGTTCAACGATACATTACTCATCAGTTACATTAAACCACACAAGCCGGTTACTAAAGATTCCATATCCCAATGGATTAAAACAATGCTTTATAGGTCAAGAGTGGATACATCAAGATTTACAGCAGGTAGTGTTAGATCTGCTGCAGTATCTAAAGCCAAGGCTATGTCAATACCCATCACTTGTATTATGTCCAAAGCGGGATGGACACGAGAAAGTACTTTTGCAAAGTACTATGACAAACAAATTGTTAAAGAAGTAGACTCTTTTCAAGAAGCAGTGTTGGAGTAGGCTGGTTACTCATTTGTGTTACAATTGTATTCTTATGTTTGGATATTGAAAAAATTGCTTAAAAAATTACTTTTGCAAGTTTATTGGGACAAAGGTAGTGTGGCAGAAGTTGGAATTGCCAGAGTGGTTTTGTTACTCTCTTAAAATACAGATGTATATGAAATTTGGTATAAAGGTTCAATTGTAATGGGTAGTGAACTTCATGTGATAATGAATTTATGTATAATGAAATTTCCAATGCAGGATCGTGGTTTTTGATCCCATATTACAATGCTTTTGAGAGGCAGTTGTTTAGGCACGACACCCACATGGGTTTAAAGCCTCATGTAGGAATCTCCAAGTGGCAGAAGGTGATTTGACGAAGTGAAATTATAAAGTATACGAGACTTACCATAGGTCAGTTGAAGTATGCTTTGGATTTTAGGAGTCAAATCACCTCTGCTGTAGTGGAGATTTTTACATGCCCACCACTTCCCACCCTTGTTCAAATGTATTACAAGGATTACTTGTATTTATGATTAATAACATGTTAGCTGATATCATGTGGGTGTTCGTGGCTTTTAAGTCTGACTGGCCCGGTGCGCGGATGGCTTATCTCATGTAAAAATCTCCACTACGGCAGAGGTGATTTGACTCCTAAAATCCAAAGCATACTTCAACTGACCTACGATAAGTCTCGTATACTTTAAAATTTTCCCATAGGAAATAATGGAAATAGGGGGGATGCGTTCTGAGCTGGTCTCCAAAATACCACATGGGTTAAAATATATATATATATATATATATATATATATATATATATATATATATATATATATATATATATATATATATATATATATATATATATATATATATATATATATATATATATATATATATATATATATATATATATATATATATATATATATATATATATATATATATATATATATATATATATATATATATATATATATATATATATATTTCTATTAGCTTTTTTACAAGCCTTACCCCCAAGAAAGGATTGTTTTGTAATGCATAAAGTGAAATCTTACATGGAATACCAAAAAATAAACCAGAGATGATGAGATTGGCCACAGACGGCGGAGACTCCTGCGATTTGGCCGCTTCTTCTTCTTCTTGTGACCTTATTAGCTCGGTATGTTGTCTTTCACCACGATATTAAATTTGTTTTCACTCCTCTATTGCCAGCTATAATGGATATCATATCTTTAGTATTCATATACGCTCATGCCATGAAGATAATCTGGACTCTGTGGCATTGAATGATTGTGAATTACTAATGAAATACCGCGATATTTCATTAGTAATTCACTATCACTCAGTGCCACAGAGTCCAGGTTATCCTCATGGCATGAGCGTATATGAATACTATGATATGATATCCATTATAGCACGCAATAGAGGAGTGAAAGACAACAAGCCAAGCTAAAAAGGTCACAAGAAGAAGAAGCGGCCAAGTCGTTGGATTCTCAGCCGTCTGTGGCCAATCTCATCATCTCTTGCTTTATTTTTTGGTATTCCATGTAAGATTTCACTTTATGCATTACAAAACAATCCTTTCTTGGGGACAAGGTTTGTAAAAAGCTAATAGAAATGTTGTTTTGTGAATATATATGCATATACAGTACAGTAATACTCCGCTTAACAAACAGGATAGGGGATGTCAAAGCTGTTCGTAGAGTGAAAATTTGTTAAGCGGACGTAATTTTCCCGTAGGAAATAATAGAAATAGGGGGGATGCGTTCTGGGCTGGTCCCCAACATACCACATGGGTTAAAAAAAAAAATTATATATACGTTTGGCAGCATATTGAGCCACCGGTTTACCACTACTTTTATGATGTCACATGAGCCATTGGAAGTTAGAGGAGCTTAGTACAAATTCTCTCACATTCTCGCATTTATGTTCACAAAACAACATTTCTATTAGCTTTTTACAAACCTTGCCCCAAAGAAAGGATTGTTTTGTAATGCATAAAGTGAAATCTTACATGGAATACCAAAAAATAAAGCAGAGATGAGATGAGCCACAGACGAAGCGGGAGACTCGCGGCGACTCGGCTGCTTCTTCTTCTTCTTGTGACCCTTTTAGCCTGCGTGTTGTCTTTCCCCATGATATTTGTTTCCACTCCTCTATTGCCTGCTATAATGGATATCATATCTTAGTAGTCATATACGCTCATGCCATGAGGATAACCTCGACTCCGTGGCACTGAGTGACAGTGAATTATTAATGAAATACCACGGTATTTCATTAGTAATTCACTATCACTCAGTGCCACGGAGTCAAGGTTATCCTCGTGGCATGAGCATATATGAATACTAAGATATGATATCCATTATAGCAGGCAATAGAGGAGTGAAAACATAAACATCATGATGAAAGTAACACGCAAGCAAAAGGGTCACAAGAAGAAGAAGCGGCCGAGTGGGAGCGAGTCTCCCGCTTCGTCTGTGGCTCATCTCATCTCTGCTTTATTTTTTGGTATTCCATGTGAGATTTCATTTTATGCATTACAAAACAATCCTTTCTTGGGGGCAAGGTTTGTTAAAAGCTAATAGAAATGTTGTTTTTTGAACATAAATGCATATATAAGACAGTAACACTACCTCCAGAGGTGGTGTTCCCAGCAACCTCAGAGCAACCTGATAGCAACCTTGTCACTGTCCCTCCAAGCATTCATGGATGCCATTTCACTGCAAGAGGTTGCTCTGATGTTGTTAAAGAATCTTGGATCCAGCTCCAGGAGCACTAGAGACAGAGGCAGGGAGCCAGCCAATCACAGCGAAACTACCGCGTTCGGTCCCTCACCCGGCAAATTCAAACCCAGAAAATTCGCTAAAACAGATGTGGTTGTACGTTATGCGGATTTTTGGTCTAACTTTATGTAGTACGTTAAACTGGAAATTCGTTAAACGAACGTTCGTTAAGCGGAGTATTACTGTATAAGACAGTAACACCACCTCCAGAGGTGGTGTTCCCAGCAACTCAGAGCAACCTCGCCACCGTCCCTCCAAGCGTTCATGGAAGCCATTTTGCGACAGGAGGTTGCTCTGAGGTTGTTGAAGAATCTTGCATCCAGCTCCAGGAGCGCTAGAGACAGGCGGGGAGCCAGACAATCACAGCGAAGCTGCCGTGTTCGATCTCTCTGCCAGCCAATTCAAACCCAGAAAATTCGCTAAAATGGATGTGGTTGTGCGTTATGCGGACTTTTTGGTCTAACTTTATATAGTACGTTAAACCAAAAATTCGTTAGACAAACGTTCGTTAAGCGGAGTATTACGGTATATTAATTTCTCGCATCCTTATACTGCTGTCTTTTGTTTTCATTTCTCTGTGTTCTGAGTTTCTTCCAAGCTTTATCTTTTGCATTTTTAGGTTTTGTACATCTGGCATTGTACCAAGCGTGTATACTTTTCTTAACTCTATAGATAAGTAGGTATTTCTTCACTCCATAGTTATATTTCTGTAGGAATATTTTCCTTCCGTTCATAATGTTCCTCTATTCAATATTCTAAAATTTTCAAAATCTGCTCTTGCATAATTTTATCTCTCTTTTTTGTAGTCTTTTCTGTATCTTATATCATCTTATTCCTGCATTTCTAATACTAATGTTACAGGATCACTTCTTCCCATTGGATTAAGGTATCATATGCTGGGAGGAGCTGTGGCTTCTTTGTGAATACTAGGTTCTTCTTCCCCTCTGTACCATGTTGATTCTTCCACCCACTGATCCAGTGTATGCACCATAATCAACTGTAACACCTCCTTGCTCCACAATCCAGTGTTAACCATATCTTCCATCTCTTTCCAGTTTACTCCTTTACAGTTAAAGTCTCCCACTAATAGTATTTTTCCATCTCTTATCATATTATCTTGTCACTTAATCACCTCTCTGCATTTCCTTATGTTTCTCAGTTCTCCATGTATTTTTCTTAGGTGGCACATACGTAACTATGATTTTCCATTTCCTCTGTTTTGATTGTTACTCCCATTACTTCCGCCATGCCATCACCATATTGCACTTCCTCTATACATACATTATCACGAACCATTATTAGCACTCTTCCCCCTTTTCCCTTCCTGTCTCTTCTCCAGCTATTATATTGTTCTTCTTTAAAGCTAACATGGATCTCCTCTTTTAGTTTTGTTTCTATTATCTACATCTGGTCTTTTTTCTTTCAAATAATCTCTAACCTCTAACACACTGGATAACAACCCATCTATATTAGTATAAGTCACTCTTAATTTCTTGCCTCTTCCATGACTTCCTCCTCCTTCCAAAAATACCATTTCTTATTCTTTCTTCATATCTAGAACCCTCCAATAGAAATTCTTTTTCTCAATCTTCAACCTTTTTTAATATTTTTTTTCCTTAGCTTTATTTCTCAGCACTTTCTCTTTTTCCCTCTCTTCCAGGTTCATATCTTTTTTTTATCCATATATCCTTAAATTCAGTATCATTAGCCAGTTTCTTTTCTCTTGTCATAATCTCCTCCACCGCCACCCGCAATCTCATTCTCACTTTGATTGGTCTCTTTCCCCCTTCACTAAAGCTTCCCAGCCTAATCATTTCCTCCACTTCCTGGTCCAAATACTGTGTTGTCTTGGACCTGTTTGATAAATTTTAGCCAATTCTCTCTCTTCTCACTTTCTCACAAACTTGTTCGGATTTTTATTTTCCTTCATCCCAAAAACTAAGATACATTTCCTCTTATCCACTGTATCCCTCACTAGATCTTCATTCTCCTTAATTACTTGTACAACAGTGTCTTTTGTCTTTTCCTGAATTTGCTTTCTTACTACCTCTGAAAATGTAATTTTTTTCTTCTTCCCATTCCAGGCATTTCGTAATTCTACCAATTTGGTTTCTCCCATTCCATTCTCGACTTTATCCTTCCCATCCTGTATTTTTTTCCTGTAGGCTCCTTAAGGATTCTTCATAGTCACAACATGTAGCCTTTAGTATATAATTTTGTTTCTTGTATCTCCTACTTCATCTCTTGATTTATTTCTCTTAATTTCTCACATTCTTCTAATCTCACTTTTAGTTCAGTGTTTCCTTTTATTAACTCATCTTGTTTTTCCATCATACTTGACATCACATCCTTCATGTATCTGATCTCCCTCTCTACATTTATCAGCCTCCTCATATTACGGGTTTCCTCTCTAAATTCAGAAAAATCTTCAAGCTCTTCAAGCCAATTGGTGTTTCGATAAACCTTTGGTTTTCAAAACATGGCGTTTGGAGACGGGAGAATCCTATGGCCCCCTACCACCCTGCACATAAAGTCTAGGTCAGGTTCCAATGCCTGCTGGAGTGCTTCCCCTGGGAGCTGTTTTTGCATGTCGGTACAGCTGTGTGTATCTATCTAGTTGTAGTTTTACAGGGCCTGAGCTTTATGCTCGTGTGGCCCCATCTCCATATCTACACTTAACCAATTTTTCTTTAAAACTATGCACACTCGTTGCTGACACCACTTCTTCATTCAAACTGTTCCAAGTCTTAACACATCTTTGCGGGAAACTATACTTTTTAACACCTCTCAGACATCTTCCCTTCCTCAGTTTTTTACTATGCGATCTTGTGCTTCGAATGTCATATTCTTCTCTCAGGATCAGTTTCTCATTATTCACTTTATCCATTCCGTTGATCAATCTATAAACTTGTGCGTGCGTGTATTCACCTAGTTGTAATTTTACAGGGCCTGGGTATCATACTCGTGTGGCCCCGTCTCCATATCTGCACACATCCAACTTTCCTTTAAAACTATGCACACTCCTTGCTGACACCACCTCCTCACTCAAACCATTCCACACCTCCACACATCTTTGTGGGAAACTATATTTTTTTCACATCCTTCAAGCATATTCCCCTTGGCTATCTTTTTACTATGCGATCTTGTAGTTCTACTTAAGTTTTCCTCTCTCAACATCATTTGCTCATTATCCACTTCATCCAGTCCATTCAACAGTTTATAAACCTGTATTAAATCTCCTCTTTCTCTTCTTTGTTCCAAGGTAGGCAAATTCATTTCTTTTAATCTCTCCTCATAGGTCATTTCTGCTAATTCCGGAACCATTTTTGTTGCCATTCTCTGCAATCTCTCCAACTTCCTTATATGCTTCTTTTTATAAGGGGATCAAACCACTCCAGCATATTCCAATCTTGGTCTAATTACCATACTAATTAATTTCTTCATCATATCTTTATCCATATAATGGAAGGCTAATCCAATATTTTTTATCAAATTATACGTTTCTCCAAACATCTTATCAATATGAGCCTCAAACTGCCCATGGTCTTGTATTATCACTCCCAAATCCTTTTCCTTTTCCACCTTTTTCAACACTACTTCTTCACCCATCTTATATGACCCTCTTGGCCGTCTTCCACTCTTTCCCATCTCCATCACATGACTTTTGCTCAGATTAAATTCCATTTGCCACCTCTTGTTCCACTCCCAAATCTTATCCAGGTCTGCCTGTAAAATTTCACAATCTTCTTCACTCTTCACACACCTACACAACTTCGCATCATCCATAAACAAATTAATATAACTGTTTACTCCTCTGGCATGTCATTTATATATACCAGGAAAAGTATTGGTGCCAGCACTGAGCCTTGTGGGACTCCACTCTCCACCACCAACCAGTCCGACCTTGCATCCCTTATTACCGTTCTCATCTCCCTCCATCTCAAGTAGTTTTCCATCCACTTTAACACTTTTCCTTTCAGTCCTCCATAAATCTCTACTTTCCATAACAGTCTCTCATGAGGTACCTTGTCAAAAGCTTTCTTTAAATCAAAATATACACAGTCCATCCATCCCTCTCTCTCCTGTATTTTGTCAACCACTCTTGAATAAAAGCTCAGTAGATTTGTTACACATGACCTCCCTTTCCTGAAGCCAAATTGATGATGTGTGTGTGTGTGTGTGTGTGTGTGTGTGTGTGTGTGTGTGTGTGTGTGTGTGTGTATTTACCTAGTTGTATTGTACAGGGTTTGAGTGAAAGATAAACTCAAGGAAAAGAAAATTTCAAAAATACATGAGGAGGAGGAGAAAAGGAAATCAGAGGGAGAAACAAACATACTTGAGGGCACCGATTTTGATTAGGACCAATAAATCTACCAGGAGAAGATCGTCTCATGGAGAATGGGGAAGGTGCCTACTGATGGATAAAATAAGTCATAATTCTATGAAATAGCATTCTTAGTACACCCACCAGCTAACTCTACTGGCAAAGGCACAAAGAACCAGAGCCAGGAATTCTGATAGTGTCACCACAAGGTAAATAGCTCCCCTAAAAATGAAGTACTAAATATGGGGATAGTTAGATCACTCTTTGTGTGCAGCTTCTCTACAGATCAACACACAACATATAAATCTACTAATTTTGATTAAAACATAATGTGGGTGCTAAACTTTTAAAACTTTAAAGAGCCATGATTTTTTGAGATTCAGATAACTGTATAAAATCAATCATTATATAAGTTGCCTTGAAACTTTGAGTACTTATTGGCAGGGACTGGGGTAACATTCTGTCAGACCGGTTTTTCCCTTAAGTGATTAGAAAGTTTTTAATGAGGCAAAATAACAGCTTTTCATGCTGTCTTGATGACATCATGACATTCAAAATATTCAAAAGATCATATCTCATGACCTATGGAGAAATTGAAAAAAAGCATTCTCTACATTTCTGTAAGTATCTTTCAAGTAAGTCTATGCCAAAGCATATTTAAAAAAAAAATTGAAATAAGGCCTGTAGAACATTTTCAATGCAACTCTATGCATGATGTCAGGAAGTCATAACATCATTACTCTATTACATTCATATTCATACACATCAAAGACAACTGTTGCTGATAAAATTCTAAAAATTTCAAGTCATAAATCCTACAACTTTTTTTTATTAATTTTTTCAAATCTCGACTGCAGCATACCCTTAAGTTTGTTTTGGTCTAGTTGGAAACCAAAATAGAGTAAATTTTGTATTCCTGGAAATGTCTAAGGAGACAAACAGTCATATTTGGGAAACAAAGGACCCATTTGTGTTATCCAGACTTTCATTATCCAGACCAGTGCCTGCACCATTTAGTCCGGAAAAACAAGGATTGAATGTACTAGAAAATGTAGATGTAAGAAAAGCAATGGGGTCAGATGGAGTGTCAGAATGGACACTGAGAGAATGTAGAAAACAAGTGGTAGACCCAATTTGGGAAGTGATCAACTGCTCAGTAGTAGAGGGGAAAGTACCAAGGGAACAGAAAAAAACAAATATAGTCCCAATATACAAAGGAGGGAAAAGAACAAAGCCTTGAATTATAGGCCTGTGTCACTGACTAGTGTTGTAGGAAAACTCTGTGAAATTGCAATTAAAGAAAATTGGCTGGATCATCTGGAAAATGAAATAATAAAGAACTCCAAATTTGGATTTAGAAAAGGAAGATCATGTGTAGCAAATCTACCAAGGTTCTATACATGGGTAAAAGATGAAGTACAAGGGAGAGATGGATGGGTGGGCACAGTATATTTAGATATTAAAAAGGTTTTTGACAGTACCACATAGAAGACTCCTATAGAAAATAGAACATATAGGAGTTCAGGGAAGTATCTTAAGCTGGATGAGGGACTACCTAACAGAAAGAGAAATGAGGACAGTGATAAGAGACAACTCATCAAGTTGGAGCACAGTAACTAGTGGAGTACCACAGAGATCAGTGCTGGCACCAAAATGTTTCAAACTTATATTAGTGATATACAGGAGAACATGAATAGCTGCCTAAATTTGTTTGGCGATGATGCGAAACTTTAGAGAGTAACAAGGAACAAAGGAATTGCAGAAAGATATTGATAAGATTTTGGAAAGAAGCTAATATTGGAAAATAAAATTTAATGGCAAAAAATGCAGTGATGGAAATGGATAAAAGTAAAAGACCTAC
This sequence comes from Portunus trituberculatus, assembly GCF_017591435.1. NCBI lineage: Eukaryota > Metazoa > Arthropoda > Malacostraca > Decapoda > Portunidae > Portunus > Portunus trituberculatus. The sequence continues at coordinate 18,168,833 of NC_059302.1, read as the reverse complement.
ATGGGAGTACAAATTAGGAGAAGTAGTTATAATGAAAAAGAAGGAAGAGAAGGACCTGGGAGTGATTATACAAGATACCCTGACCCCAGAAAGACATATATGGGTTATTTGCTTCAACATACAAGACAATATCAAATATCAGGCTGGCATTTAACTACATGGACAAAGGGTATGATGAAAATTATCATAACCACAATGATAAGACCTAGACTTTAATATGCAGCATTGGTGTGGTTACCACACATGCAAAAGGACATCAGGAAACTAGAAAGAATCCAAAGGGCAGCCACAAAGATGGTGCCAGAAATAAATGACCTTCCCTATGAAGATAGACTACAGGAAATGGAACTACCAACTTTGAAGGATAGACAGGAGAGAGATCTAATAACCATATACAAAATAGTGAGCCATATGGAAAAGATTGATAAACATGACCTGGGATCACTGATTGAAGATGGAGATAGATGGACAAGAGGACACTCTTAAGAAGATCAAGAAAGGTTAATTTCTGAGAAACATTAAAAAGTTAAGTTTTCCACATAGGACGGTGGACATCTGGAACAGCTTCAATGATGAGGTTGTAACAGCAGAAAGTGTGCATAAGTTTAAGGAAAAGTTGGATAAAATTAGATATGGAAACAGGTCACTGTGAGCCCCGCTCAAACCTTGTAATATAAAACTAGGTAAATACACACACACACATCAATATGCAATCACATAGTCTCCAGACCTGCAAAGGGACAAGACATGTTTGCAAAGATCCTTAGGGAAGTCACAGGTCAGTAAGTGAGCTTTCCTCCATCCCATCTTTAATTAAACATACCATCCTTCAGTGACAAGTGGATATGCAGCATTATTATAGATACATTATAAACAATATCAGGACAACATATGAAAAGCAATGACAATGTGTATTCTGATGAACTTTGATGATGAAGCTACATTGTAAGTGGAGTGGGCACACAGAGCTTGTGAGTGGCCAGAGCCAACATCTGCATCAAATACTAATATTCACAGGGCACGGTATGCATGAAGATCCTGCCACCCTTTACAACTACCCTCACCACCATCTCACTTGTTCCAGACTGCAACATGAGTCTGTCATCCTGACACCACATGCAGACCATGACTCCCACCAGTATCCTGTCTCCTACCCACCACCACCCACAAAGATGCCCAAGCTGGACCGATCCCACAGCTTCTCATTATTTCAAGCAAGTGCCCTGACACCCTATCCCTGAATTGCAGGACTAAACTTTGCATGAGGAGCACTACAAACCCCAAAACCAGTATGATTTGTTTTAGCTTCAATGTAAAACACTTCTACTTGTCAGCATCACACTACAAACTGAATAAACTGTTGATTAGTAATATTAGTATTAGTATTATCATAACAAATGATGACAAACTGACACAAAGAGACACACAAAAAAAACAGATACACACACACGCACACAAGAAGGCAGACTAGGTCAGCTTACCCGTTGGTCAGGATCGCCAGCAGCCTTGGGCCCAGGTTTCTTCTTAGGGCGGCCAACGCGAGGTGCTGGTGTGGAACAGGTACTGGGGAAGGGGTCTGCTCACAGGGCTCAGCATCAGGGAGGTCCTGTTGTAGAATTTTATGATGAAAAAGATCCATGGCAAAAGCTGAAGATGCATATACCTAGTTGTACTTACCTAGTTGTGACATGCAAAAACAAAGAGCTATGTCAGAGTTATCCCTTGTCACACCAATAATTAATTATCAAATTTTCTTTAAATTATGAATAATCTTCACACAAATGTTTCCTCCTCCAATCCATCCCATATTAATTTATGAGTGTGAGTGTGTGTGTGTGTGTGTGTGTGTGTGTGTGTGTGTGTGTGTGTGTGTGTGTGTATTTGTATTTACCTATTTGTGTATTACAGGGCCCGAGCTAAGCTCTCTGTGACCTGTCTCCTTGTCCATTCCTGTCATATCTCTCTTTCATCTGATTGACACACCGCATCAACGACATCACTGCTCAGTTTATTCCACTTATCAATGCTACGATGCGGGAAACTGTATTTTCTCACGTCATTTAGACAGATGTCTTTTATTAGCTTTTTTCCATGTCCTCAGAGATGATTACTTGTGGTCACCTTTATCAACTCTCTGTCCAGTATGTCAATCTTGTTCACCAATTTATAAATAGTTATCATGTCTCCTCTTGTTCTTCTCTCTTCTAATGTGGTCAGCCCCAGCTTCCTCAGTCTTTCCTCATAGTCTAACTCCCTGAGTCCTGGTACCATCCTTGTTGCCAGCCTCTGTACCCTTTCCACCTTTACATTTTTCTTCATATGCGTTGACCAGACACATGCTGCATATTCTAACTGGGGTCTTATTAAGGTACATAATATCTTCTTCATCATTCCTTCATCTACGTAGTGGAATGCAAGGCCAATATTTTGAAGCATGTTATATGTTTTCCAAAAAATCTTGTTGATGTGTTTCTCCGGTGACAAGGTGTTTTGCACGGTTACTCCTAAGTCTTTCTCCTCATTGGTCTCTTTAATTTTCTCATCACCCAGCCTGTAATTCGTTTGGTCTGTATCTACTTTTTCATAGCATGGGTCTTGTCTATATTAAATTCCATCTGCCACTCCTTACTCCACTCATATATTTTATCAAGATCTTCCTGTAACTTGTTACAATCTTCCACATTCTTTACTCTCCTCATAATTTTAGTATCGTCCGCAAACATGTTCATGTAACTGTCAATTCCTACTGGCATATCATTAACATAAATCAAAAACATGATGGGACCCAGCACTGACCCTTGTGGAACTCCACTAGTTACCTTCTTCCACTCGGACTTCCTTCCTCTCACCACTGTTCTCATTTCTCTTCCCATTAAGTAATTTTCCATCCATTTTGCTAGTTTATCATTTACTCCTCCAATCTTCTTTAGTTTCCACATCAGTCTATTGTGTGGTACTTTATCAAAGGCCTTTCTCAAGTCCAGGTAGATATCATCCACCCATCCCTCTCTATGTTGTAGTATGTCAGTCACTCTTGAATAAAAACATAATAAATTGGATATGCACGATCAACCTTTTCTGTAACCAAACTCCAAACTGTCTTTCACTCAGAATGTTTTCACTTTCTAGATACTCACTCCACTTAGCTTTAATCACTTCTTCACATACCTTGCACAATATACTAGTCAACGATACTGGTCTATTTTAGCGGTTCCATTCTACTACCATTCTTATATATAAGCACAATGTCAGCGCTTTTCCACTCTTTCGGGACTACTCCTGTTTGTATGGAGGTTTCCACAATATCAAATACGGGGTTCAACAATTGATCCTTACATTCATTTAGCGACCTCCCAGATATGCCATCAGGCCCCATTGATTTATTAATATCCAGATTGCTTATAATTTTCCTTACATCTTCCTTAGTAACCATGATGTCCTGCATTTGCTTTATTTCCGTAGCTCTTCCTCCTATAATAAAATCCTCCTCCTTTGTGTGTGTGTGTGTGTGTGTGTGTGTGTGTGTGTGTGTGTGTGTGTGTGTGTGTGTGTGTGTGTGTGTGTGTGTGTGTGTGTGTGATTCACTGTTTGATCTGCTGCAATCTCTGACGAGACAGCCAGACGTTACCCTACGGAATGAGCTTAAGAGCTCATTATTTCCGATCTTCGGATAGGCCTGAGACCAGGCACACACCACACCACAACAAGGTCACAACTCCTCGATTTACATGCCGTACCTACTCACTGCTAGGTGAACAAGGGCTACACGTGAAAAGAGACACACCCAAATATCTCCATCCGGCCGGGGAATCGAACCCCGGTCCTCTGGCTTGTGAAGCCAGCGCTCTAACCACTGAGCTACCGGGCCGTGTGTGTGTGTGTGTGTGTATTTACCTAATTGTATTTACCTAATTGTAACATACGGGAAAAGAGCTATGCTCGTGTTGTCCCGTCTCCATATCTACTAATGTCCAGCTTTTCTTAAAATCATGAATATTCCTTGCGTTGACCACTTCCACGTCTAAACTATTCCATGCTTCCACCCTTCTATGAGGAAGCTATATTTTTCACATCTCTCCTATAAGTGGCCATTTTAGTTTTTCCCATGCCCTCTCGACATTCTTTCATTCCACATACACAGATCTTCCCTATCCATTTTTCCATGCCAATCATCACTCTGTATATTGCTATCAGGTCTCCCCTTTCTCTTCTGTTTTCCAGGGTTGGAAGTTGCATTCTTTTCAGTCTGTCTTCATAAGTCAAATCTCTTAAGTCAGGCACCATTTTGTTGCAGCCCTCTGTACTTTCTCTAGTTTCCTTATGTGTTTCTTTAAGTTCGGAGCCCACTGTATTGTTGCATATTCAAGCCTCGGTCTTATCATTGCAGTAATTATTTTCTTCATCATTTCTTCATCTAAATATCTGACGCCACTCTTATGTTCCTCAATAAGTTCAATACTTCTCCAATTATTTTGTTTATATGTCTCTCTGGCGATAGGTCATTGGTAATTGTCACCCCAAGGTCTTTTCTTCATGACTGGTTTTATGTCTTCATTTCCTATCTTGTACATACTCCTGATTCTTCTTTCACTCTTGCCAAACTCTATTTTCTTGCATTTTGTCGTGTTGAACTCCATTTGCCATGTACAGCTCCATTTCCATATTCTGTCCAAGTCTTCCTGGAGTAGTTCGCAATCTTTGTCACATCTCACTTTTCTTAACAATTTTGCATCGTCTGCAAATAGGCTCACATAACTGGACACCCCATCCACCATGTCATTTATGTAGACCGAACATTACTGGTGCCAACACTGATCCCTGTGGAACTCCACTCTCCACCAAGCCCCATTCTGATGGTCTGTCCTTAATTATTGTTCTCATTTCTCTTCCTACCAAAAGTCTTCCATCCATTTTAGTAAACTGCCATGCACTCCTCCTACCATTTCAAGTTTCCAGATCAGTCTCCGGTGTGGTACCTTATCAAAGGCCTTTTTAAATCAGATATATTCCATCAGCCCAACCATCTCTTTCCTGTATTACATCTATCACCCTCGAATAGTAACATATCAGGTTTGTCGTGCATGAACGCCCTTTTCTAAAACCAAATTGACACTCACAAAGTATGTCATTTTCTCCAAGAAGTCTGTCCATCTATTCTTCACCACCCTCTCACACATCTTAGCTACCACACTTGTAAGTGACACTGGTCTATAGTTCAATGGGTCTCTCTTGTTACCTGATTTATAGATTGGGACAATGTTAGCTCTTTTCAGTCTTGGGGCACTACACCTTCCCTTAATGAGGCATCAATTACTTCACAAACTTTTTCTGCCAGTTGCTCCTGCATTCTCTTAAAATCCATCCTGATACCCCATCAGGTCCCACAGCTTTTCTCACTTCTAAACTCCCCATCATATTCTTGATCTCCTCCACAGTTACTTGAAACTCCTTCATAATCCCTTTCTGTTCCATTACCAGTGGTTTGTCAAAAGCAGTCTCCTTTGTGAATACCTTCCGAAAGCATCCATTCATAGCCTCTGCCATTTCCTGGGATCTTCACTGCATACTCCATTTACTTCTAAACTTTCAATACTTTCTCTATTTTTGATGTTGTTGTTCACATGTCTGTAAAAAGCCTTGGTTGGTCTTTACATTTATCAATTATATCCTTTTCTTGTTTCTTTCTTTCTTCTCTTCTAATCAACACATATTCATTTCTTGCTCTTTTGTAACTTTCCCACTGCTTAATCCGTCTTTTCCTTCTCCACCTCTTCCATGCATCCTCTTTTCTTGTTCTAGCCTTTTCACATCTATCGTTAAACCAGTCCTGCTTTCCAACTTCTCTATGTTGTCTTATTGGTACAAATTTTTCTCACCTTCTTTGTATATTTTATAAATTCCTTCCACTTTTCATTTGCTCCTTAGCACTCTTGAATTTCATCAATTTGTCTCTTGAAAGAATTTCTTTAGGTTTCCAAAATCTGTCTTGGCATAATTCCATCTTCCCACTTTATATTCTTCATTTCTTCTAGATTTCTCTTCATCTATCACCTTGAACTCCAAAACTGCATGATCACTCTTTGCTAAAGGGCACTCCACCCTCATCTCCTCAATGACCATTGGCTCTGTACTAAAGACCAAGTCCAGTCTTGACGATGCTCCCTCTCCTCCAAACCTAGTATCTTCTTTGACCCACTGAGTTAACACATTTTCCATTGCCAGTGTCAATAGTGTATTTCCCATGTTGTCTCTGATCCTCCATTGACCAGTCCTCCCAACACACCTCTTTACAATTAAAATCTCCCATCATTATAGTTCGTTCACAGCCACCCAACATTTCTTCCAGACATGTTCCTGTATCACTTATCATTTCTTCATATTCCTGTACTGACCATGCATTTGTCTTAGGTGGTACGTATACCACTATGTAGTGCCTCTTTTTCCTTCATTAGTTTCTGCTCTGATCTTTAGCACTTCTGCCTTTCCCATACCTTCTTTCACTTGATCCACCTTTATATCTTTTTTAACCAGCAACATCACTCCTCCTCCCATCTTACCTACTCTATTTCTTTTCCAAACATTATATTTCCCTTCTCCAACCATCATCAGGTCTTCTCCCTCTCTCAGTTTTGTTTCAGTAAGACCCACAATATCTGGGTTCTTATCCCTCAAGTAATCGTTGAGTTCTAAAATCCCCGATATCACTCCGTTTATGTTGGAATACATTACATTCCGCTCATACGTAAGTATGTGTGTGTGTGTGTGTGTGTGTTCGTATCTACCTAGCTGTAGCTTTACAGGGCCTAGGATTCACACTCGTGTGGCCCCATCTCCATATCTACACTTATCCAATTTTTCTTTAAACCTATGCACACTCATTGCTGACACCACTTCTTCACTCAAACTGTTCCAAGTCTCAACACATCTTTGTGGGAAAATATATATTTTTAAAATCTCTCAGACATCTTCCCTTCCTCAGCTTTTTACTATGCGATCTTGTTGTGTGTCCAAGGAGCATTTATAGCTTTAAAGATAGATATAACTAATCAACTTTAATTAAATAAGAACACACACACACACAAATTGGCGCCAATACTTTTTCTCGTATACATAAACGACATGCCAGAGGGAGTGAACAGCTACATAAATCTGTTTGTGGACGATGCGAAACTGTGCAGAGTCATTAAACAAAAAGAGGATTGTGAAATACTACAGCTGAGCTCAGAGCAATCATCTCTAATTCTACAGTTACCATTGCCTAAGAGTAACCAAGGTGGGAAAGGAGCTGGTAATGTTTGTCCCGTCTCCATATAGTCATGTTAACTGTTGATTAGCAAAATAATGTCCAGGAAGGTGAATATAAACTGTAGCCTGCGTTTGAGCCATCAGCTGGTTTGTTTACATCTGCGCAACATGGCGGCCGTGAACTCGAAAGATGAATCAGACTTCACAGGATTTCAAGGAATAATGGAGAAGAGCGTTTATGTGAAGAAAATTCTGGAGTTGGAAGGTAAAATTGAAAAACTGTTTGAAAAGTATGGGGGCCTGGAAACGAGTTATGACAATGTAATGAAAGAGTGTGCCGATATGAAGAAGGAAAATGAAGTACTGAAAGAGGAAGTTAAGCTAATTAAAGTGAATTGCGAAAAATGTGGAGAATCTCTAGGAAAAGTGATGGAGAAGCAGGCTGAATGGAAAAAAGTCAGGAAGTGGAAAGAAAGGAGGTAAATTACAAAGTTGCAAGTCTGGAAAAGGAAATCAAAGAGTCTGGGAGAAAACTTTGGGCCTTGCTGAAATTATAGATCAACAGATCATAGAAGAAGATTGCTGAGAAAGTGGTGAAGGTTATTAAGTCAAATGAGACATTGGTGAGGAAACTGTAGACAAAAGAGATGTGTGGTGATATTTGGTGTGGAGGAGGATAAGACACCGAGTAAAATGGAGAGAGAAAAACATAAAAAGGTGATAAATAATATCATTAATGTGGTGCAGGAGGAGGAAAAGACCTAGTACAAGAAATAGAGGACTTCCATAGAATTGGAAAGTTCACAGGAGAAGGTATGAGGCCAATAAGAATCAAACTTAAGTCACAAAAGGATGTAGATGAATTGGTGGAGAAGTCATGGAGGCTAGCCCAGCAGGAAACAACAAGGAAGATTTGGTTGAGAAGAGATCTCGGTGAAAAGGAAGAGAAATGTTAAATGAGTTGAGAAAGGAGGCTTTGAAAAAAATGAAGAGAGGACAGAAGAGGAGAAGAAAGAGTTTTCTGGAGAATCTTGGATATGAGACTGAGGAAGTGGTTCATAACCCAGAAAAGTACAGCAAGAAAGGACTAAAGAAACTTACGTATGAGCGGAATGTAATGTATTCCAACATAAATGGAGTGATATCGGGATTTTAGAACTCAACGATTACTTGAGGACAAGAACCCAGATATTGTGGGTCTTACTGAAACAAAACTGAGAGAGGAGAAGACCTGATGATGGTTGGAGAAGGAAATATAATGTTTGGAAAAGAAATAGAGTAGGTAAGATGGGAGGAGGAGTGATGTTGCTGGTTAAAAAGATATAAAGGTGGATCAAGTGAAAGAAGGTATGGGAAAGGCAGAAGTGCTAAAGATCAGAGCAGAAACTAATGAAGGAAAAAGAGGCACTACATAGTGGTGTACGTACCACCTAAGACAAATGCATGGTCAGTACAGGAATATGAAGAAATGATAAGTGATACAGGAACATGTCTGGAAGAAATGTTGGGTGGCTGTGAACGAACTATAATGATGGGAGATTTTAATTGTAAAGAGGTGTGTTGGGAGGACTGGTCAATGGAAGGATCAGAGACAACATGGGAAATACACTATTGACACTGGCAATGGAAAATGTGTTAACTCAGTGGGTCAAAGAAGATACTAGGTTTGGAGGAGAGGAGCATCGTCAAGACTGGACTTGGTCTTTAGTACAGAGCCAATGGTCATTGAGGAGATGAGGGTGGAGTGCCCTTTAGCAAGAGTGATCATGCAGTTTTGGAGTTCAAGGTGATAGATGAAGAGAAATCTAGAAGAAATGAAGAATATAAAGTGGGAAGATGGAATTATGCCAAGACAGATTTTGGAAACCTAAAGAAATTCTTTCAAGAGACAAATTGGATGAAATTCAAGAGTGCTAAGGAGCAAATGAAAAGTGGAAGGAATTTATAAAAATATACAAAGAAGGTGAGAAAAATTTGTACCAATAAGACAACATAGAAGTTGGAAAGCAGGACTGGTTTAACGATAGATGTGAAAAGGCTAGAACAAGAAAAGAGGATGCATGGAAGAGGTGGAGAAGGAAAAGACGGATTAAGCAGTGGGAAAGTTACAAAAGAGCAAGAAATGAATATGTGTTGATTAGAAGAGAAGAAAGAAAGAAACAAGAAAAGGATATAATTGATAAATGTAAAGACCAACCAAGGCTTTTTACAGACATGTGAACAACAACATCAAAAATAGAAAGTATTGAAAGTTTAGAAGTAAATGGGTATGCAGTGAAGATCCCAGGAAATGGCAGAGGCTATGAATGGATGCTTTCGGAAGGTATTCACAAAGGAGACTGCTTTTGACAAACCACTGGTAATGGAACAGAAAGGGATTATGAAGGAGTTTCAAGTAACTGTGGAGGAGATCAAGAATATGATGGGGAGTTTAGAAGTGAGAAAAGCTGTGGGACCTGATGGGGTATCAGGATGGATTTTAAGAGAATGCAGGGAGCAACTGGCAGAAAAAGTTTGTGAAGTAATTGATGCCTCATTAAGGGAAGGTGTAGTGCCCCAAGACTGGAAAAGAGCTAACATTGTCCCAATCTATAAATCAGGTAACAAGAGACCCATTGAACTATAGACCAGTGTCACTTACAAGTGTGGTAGCTAAGATGTGTGAGAGGGTGGTGAAGAATAGATGGACAGACTTCTTGGAGAAAAATGACATACTTTGTGAGTGTCAATTTGGTTTTAGAAAAGGCGTTCATGCACGACAAACCTGATATGTTACTATTCGAGGGTGATAGATGTAATACAGGAAAGAGATGGTTGGGCTGATGGAATATATCTGGATTTAAAAAAGGCCTTTGATAAGGTACCACACGGAGACTGATCTGGAAACTTGAAATGGTAGGAGGAGTGCATGGCAGTTTACTAAAATGGATGGAAGACTTTTTGGTAGGAAGAGAAATGAGAACAATAATTAAGGACAGACCATCAGAATGGGGCTTGGTGGAGAGTGGAGTTCCACAGGGATCAGTGTTGGCACCAGTAATGTTCGCGGTCTACATAAATGACATGGTGGATGGGGTGTCCAGTTATGTGAGCCTATTTGCAGGCGATGCAAAATTGTTAAGAAAAGTGAGATGTGACAAAGATTGCGAACTACTCCAGGAAGACTTGGACAGAATATGGAAATGGAGCTGTACATGGCAAATGGAGTTCAACACGACAAAATGCAAGAAAATAGAGTTTGGCAAGAGTGAAAGAAGAATCAGGAGTATGTACAAGATAGGAAATGAAGACATAAAACCAGTCATGAAGAAAAAGACCTTGGGGTGACAATTACCAATGACCTATCGCCAGAGAGACATATAAACAAAATAATTGGAGAAGTATTGAACTTATTGAGGAACATAAGAGTGGCGTTCGTATATTTAGATGAAGAAATGATGAAGAAAATAATTACTGCAATGATAAGACCGAGGCTTGAATATGCAACAATACAGTGGGCTCGAACTTAAAGAAACACATAAGGAAACTAGAGAAAGTACAGAGGGCTGCAACAAAATGGTGCCTGACTTAAGAGATTTGACTTATGAAGACAGACTGAAAAGAATGCAACTTCCGACCCTGGAAAACAGAAGAAAGGGAGACCTGATAGCAATATACAGAGTGATGATTGGCATGGAAAAAATGGATAGGGAAGATCTGTGTATGTGGAATGAAAGAATGTCGAGAGGGCATGGGAAAAAACTAAAATGGCCACTTATAGGAGAGATGTGAAAAATATAGCTTCCCTCATAGAAGGGTGGAAGCATGGAATAGTTTAGACGTGGAAGTGGTCAGCAAGGAATATTCATGATTTTAAGAAAAAGCTGGACATTAATAGATATGGAGACGGGACAACACGAGCATAGCTCTTTTCCGTATGTTACAATTAGGTAAATACAATTAGGTAAATACACACACACACACACACACACACAGAGCTAATGAAGGAATTGGATGAAGGGAAGGCAATGGGACTGGATGAAGTCTCAGGCAGAATACTGAAAGAATATAAGGAAGAACTAGCAAGTCCTATATACAAAATCATAAAATGCTCAATAGAAAATGGAACAGTACCAGTAGAATGGAAAAGAGCTGAGGTGGTTCCCATATATAAGAGCGGAAGGAAGAAAGAACCTTTAAATTACAGACCAGTATCACTAACTAGTGTAATATGCAAGATGTGTGAAAGAATAATAAAGAAACAATGGATCGAGTTCCTTGAAGACAACAAATTAATATCAAATAGCCAATTTGGTTTTAGAAAAAGATGGTCGTGTGTAACTAATTTACTGAGTTTCTATTCTAGAATAGTTGATAGAGTACAAGAGAGAGAGGGATAGGTTGACTGTATTTATTTGAATTTAAAAAAGGCGTTTGACAAGTGCCACATGCAAGATTACTGTGGAGGTTAGAGGAGAAGGATGGCTTAAAAGGAAGCACATTGAGATGGATGGAAACTTATTTGAAGGGGAGAGAAATAAGGACGGTAGTTAAAGATATGAAGTCCAAGTGGAGAGCAGTAGAAAGCGGAGTGTTGCAGGGATCAGTATTAGTGGAGGTTAGAGGAGAAGGATGGCTTAAAAGGAAGCACATTGAGATGGATGGAAACTTATTTGAGGGGGAGAGAAATAAGGACGGTAGTTAAAGATATGAAGTCGAAGTAGAGAGCAGTAGAAAGCAGAGTGCCGCAGGGGTCAGTATTAGCACTAATACTTTTCCTCATATATATAAACGACATGCCAGGAGTGAACAGCTATATAAATCTGTTTGCGGATGATACGAAACTGTGCAGAGTTATAAACCAAAAATAAGATTGTGAAATACTGCAGGAAGATCTAAATAAGATCTGGAAATGGAGCAAAAAGTGGAAATGGAATTCAATGTGGACAAAAGCCATGTCATGGAAATTGGAAATGGAGCAAAAAGTGGGAAATGGAATTCAATGTGGACAAAAGCCATGTCATGGAAATGGGAAAGAGTGAAAGATGACCCATGGGAATCTATAAGATGGGAGATGGAGTAGAACTGGAGAAAGTAAAAAAGGAAAAGGAATTAGGAGTGACGATGGAAGAAAACAATCAACCGGTAAGCCATATTGATAAAATTTTCAGAGAGACATATAATTTGCTAAGGAATATTGGAGTAGCATTTCCCTACTTGTCCAATACCGTGTTCTTCATACCGTAACTGGAACTTCACATTATTGATTAACACTTTTTTGCCTGAGGTGGTTGATAACCAGCTGTACTCTCCCTAGTGCATCCATACCTAACAGTACCAGATTTTGGATGTAGCTGTTTGGCACTACTACCAGCGAGATTGGAATCTCGTCCGTTCCTATTTGCATTGTCGTATATATTCTCCCCAAAATTCTTAGTTTTTGGCCTGTCACTCCTTACAAAGGAGGGATATTCTTTGCTGGTTGAATCTTCACTTCCATTTGCTTAGCCATGTCTTGTCTGATAAGCGAGTAATCGCTGCCTGTGTCTAAGAGACATGCCACCACTTGGCTATGTATGGTCATGTCAACCACAGGTGATTTGGGCTTGGCCAGTCATCTCTGGCAGTTGGTACGATCCGGACAATTAGGCTGTCCCTTGCGACAATTAAGGCGTAAACAATCATAGCATGAGCCTGGTTCAGGTCTTTTCAAACATTTCGAGGGATTGTGGGGAGTGGCACGGCAGTACAGGCAATATGACGACGTGGGAGGGGGGGGTCTCCTTTTCCAATGGTTCATACTTAACCATTTTAGCTGCTCTTCTATCTCATCCAGCCTCTTGTCTGCCTTGGCCCCTGATGGTTTGCTGGGCAGGGAGGACTTGATCTGCCTGACCTTCCTTTCTTGGGCTAGTATCACTGTTCTCTCTAACAAGAATCTGTCCATAAACCTGTTATCATCTTTAAATAGCTGTAACCTCTCATGGCTGTCTCTCGGTAGTCCTTGCATTAGCTTGTTTTTTAGTTTTGATTACATCGGGAATCTCTGCCCTATTAGTTCTTATTTAGGATAAGGAAATGGTATATAAAAGAAAAAGAAGAGAAAAATATGGAGCAAGTTTAACTAAAAATGATAAGAACAAGAGATTAAAAATGATGTATACAAACATAGATGGGATTTTATCTAGTAAATTAGAATTAAGAGATTACATAAAGAAAGAGGAACCAGATATTGTATGCCTGGTGGAAACAAACTTAAATGAGGCAATAAAAATACATAGATAAAAGGTATAATATATGGAGGAGAGACAGAGTGGGTAAAGGAGGAGGAGGAGTCATGATGATGTTAAGGATGGACATAGTGGTAAATCAAGTGGAGTTTGGGGAAGAAAAATCAGAAATATTGTATGTTAAGGTACATATTAATAAAAAGGAGTTAACAATCATTGGAACATACGTGCCACCAAAAACAAACTCATGGACTAACCAAGAATATAGAGACATGATAGATGACACAATAAGGAGTCTTACAAGAATCATTAAGGAAAGGAGAAAAGTGATATTGGTAGGAGATTTCAACTGTAAGGAGGTAGACTGGGAAAATTATGAAAGTGGTATGGGGAAGATGCCTGGGAGATAGATTCCTGAACCTAATGATAGATAATTTGATGGTCCAAAGAGTAAAGGAAAACACAAGATTCAGAGGAAGCGATGAACCGGCAAGATTAGACCTAGTTTTACAAGGGATATACCAATTAACGATGATATAAGATACAAGTGCCCATTGGGAAAGAGTGACCATGTAATATTAGAAATGGATATAGAAGAAGGAAAGGAAGATAGAGATGAATCATACAAAGGAGACCGATTAAATTACAGAAAGGCTGATATTGAGAATCTCAAGAACTATTTTAAAACGTAAACTGGGAGAGATGGAAAACTCATTAACGGTTCAAGAGAAATATAACTTATTTTTGGAAATATACAAAACTGGGGTCAGGAATATGTCCCGAAATATAGACCTAAAGAAGAAGGAAAGAAAGATTGGTTTAATGCAAGATGTGCTAGGGCAAAGGAGAAACGAGATGGAGCATGGAAAAGGTGGAGAAGAAACAGAAATCCAGAAAATAAGGAAAACTTCAAAACAGCAAGAAATGAATATGCTAAGGTGAGAAAGGAAGAAGAAAGAACTATGAAAAGGACATTGTCGAAAAATGTAAGGAACAACCAAAATTGTTCTACAGATTCATAAATGGAAAAATAAGACAAAAGAAACAATAGAAAGGTTAAAAGGAGAAAACGGAATGGTGGAAGACCCAAAAGTATGGCAGAACTGTTAAATAGTAAATTTCATGAGGTCTTTACTAAGGAATCCAAATTTGAAAGACCACAGGGTAATAGAGACTGTCTATATGAAAGAGATTAAAGTAACCAAGCTTGAAATAAAAAGTTGATGACGGAACTAGATGAGGAAAAGGCAATGGGACGGATGAAGTCTCAGGCAGAATACTGAAAGAATGTAGGGAAGAACTAGCAAGTCCAATATACAACATCATAAAATGCTCAATAGAAAATGGAACAGTGCCAGTGGAGTGGAAAAGAGCTGAGGTGGTTCCCATATATAAGAGCGGAAGGAAGGAAGAACCTTTAAATTACAGACCGGTATCACTAACTAGTGTAATATGCAAGATGTGTGAAAAAGTAATAAAGAAGCAATGGATTGAGTTTCTTGAAGACAACAAAATATTATCAAATAGCCAATTTGGTTTTAGAAAAGGTCGGTCATGTGTAACAAATTTATTGAGTTTCTACTCTAGAATAGTTGATAAAGTACAAGAGAGAGAGATGGGTTGACTGTATTTATTTAGATCTAAAAAAGGCTTTTGATAAAGTGCCACATGAAAGATTACTATGGAAGTTAGAGGAGAAGGGTGGCTTAAAGGAAGCACATTGAGATGGATGAAGAATTACTTAAGGGGGAGAGAAATAAGGACGATAGTTAAAGATATGAAGTCAAGTGGAGAACAGTAGACAGCGGAGTGCCACAGGGGTCAGTATTGGCACCAATACTTTTCTCGTATATATAAATGACATGCCAGAGGAGTGAACAGCTACATAAATCTGTTTGCGGACGATGCGAAACTGTGCAGAGTCATTAAACAAAAAGAGGATTGTGAAATACTACAGGAAGACTTAAACAAGATCTGGAAATGGAGCAAAAAATGGGAGATGGAATTCAATGTGGACAAAAGCCATGTCATGGAAATGGGAAAAAGTGAAAGACGACCAGTGGGAATCTATAAGATGGGAGATGGAGTAGAACTAGAAAAAGTAAAAAAGGAAAAGGACTTGGGAGTGACAATGGAAGAAAATAATCAACCGGTAAGCCATATTGATAGAATTTTCAGAGAGACGTATAATTTGCTAAGGAATATTGGAGTAGCATTTCACTATATGGACAAGGAAATGATGAAGAAATTGATAAGTACTAAAATAAGACCTAGATTGGAATATGCAGGAGTTGTGTGGACTCCCCATAAAAGAAACACATAAGAAAATTAGAGACTACAAAAATGGCTACAAGAATGGTTCCAGAATTTAAAGGGATGACATATGAGGAGAGACTAAAGGCTATGGATCTACCAACCTTGGAGCAGAGAAGAGAGAGAGGGGATCTGATACAAGTTTATAAATTTATTAACGGAATGGATGAAGTGGATAATGAGAAACTGATCCTGAGAGAAGAATATGACTTTAGAAGCACAAGATCGCATAGTAAAAAACTAAGGAAGGGACGATGTCTGAGAGATGTTAAAAAATATAGTTTCCCTCAAAGATGTGTTGAGACTTGGAACAGTTTCAGTGAGGAAGTGGTGTCAGCAAAGTGTACATAGTTTTAAAGAAAAATTGGATAAGTGTAGATATGGAGACGGGACCACACGAGCATAAAGCCCAGGCCCTGTAAAACTACAACTAGGTAAATACAACTAGGTAAATACACACACACACACACATATATAAATACAATATAGGTATATATACACATATATATATATATATATATATATATATATATATATATATATATATATATATATATAATATATATATATATATATATATATATATATATATATATATATATATATATATATATATATATATATATATATATATATATATATATATATATATATATATATATATATATATATATATATATATATATATATATATATATATATATATATATATATATATATATATATATATATATATATATATATATTTTTTTTTTTTTTACATTACAAGGGCACTGGCCAAGGGAAAACAAAGTGTTGGAAAAAAAAATCCCGCTGGTTGCCAGGCCCTGTTAAGAGGAAAGTAGGAGAAAGAAAAAACAAAAAATCTAAAAGGAGGGTCCAGTTAACGTAAGAGGTGTCTTGACACTCCTCTTTTGAAAGAGTTTAAGTCATAGGCAGGTGGAAATACAGACACAGGTAGAGAGTTCCAGAGTTTACCAGTGTAGGGAATGAAGGAGTGAAGATACTGGTTAACTCTTGCATTAGGAAGATGGACAGAATAGGGATGAGAAGAAGTAGAGTCTTGTGCAGCGAGGCCGCAGGAGGGGAAGGCAAGCAGTTAGCAAGTTCAGAAGAGCAGACAGCATGAAAACAGCGGTAGAAGACAGATAAAGATGCAACATTGCGGCGGTGACTTAAAGAATCAAGACAGTCAGTTAGAGGAGAAGAGTTGATAAGACGAAAAGCTTTAGATTCCACCTTGTTTAGTAAAGCTGTGTGTGGATCCCCCAGACATGAGAGCCATACTCCATACACGGGCGGATAAGGCCCTGTACAGAGCAAGCAGCTGGGAGGAGAGAAAAATGGACGAAGACGCCATAGGACACCTAACTTCTTGGAAGCTGATTTAGCAAGAGTAGAGATGTGAAATTTCCAGTTTAGATTTTTAGTGAAGGATAGACCGAGTGTGTTTAATGTAGAGGAGAGGGAAGTTGAGTGTTATTGAAGAAGAGAGGATAGTTGTCTGGAAGGTTATGTCGAGTAGATAGTTGTAGAAATTGAGTTTTGAGGCATTGAACAAAACCAGGTTTTCTCTGCCCCAATCAGAAACAAGTGAAAGATCAGAAGTTAGGCGTCCTATAGCATCTCGCCTTGAGTCATTTAATTGTTGTTGGGTTGGGCGTCTGTTGAACGCTGTTGAATAATGCAAGGTGGTATCATCAGCATAGGAGTGGATAGGGCATTGAGTCAGATTTAGGAGATCATTGATGAATAATAGAAAGAGAGTGGGTGATAGGACAGAACCCTGTGGAACACCACTGTTGATAGTTTTAGGGAAGAACAGTGACCGTCTACTACAGCAGCAATAGAACGATCGGAAAGGAAACTGGAGATGAAGGTACAGAGAGAAGGATAGAATCCGTAGGAGGGTAGTTTAGAAATTAAAGATTTGTGCCAGACTCTATCGAAGGCTTTCGATATGTCAAGGCCGACAGCAAAGGTTTCACCGAAGTCCCTAAAGAGGATGACCAAGATTCAGTTAGGAAAGTAAGAAGATCACCAGTAGATCTGCCTTTACGGAAACCATACTGGCAATCAGAGAGAAGGTTGTGAGCTGATAGATGCCTCATTATCTTCCTATTAAGGATAGACTCAAAGGCTTTAGAAAGGCAGGAAATCAAAGCTATAGGGCGGTAGTTAGAAGGATTGGAGTGGTCACCTTTTTTAGGGACAGGTTGAATGTGAGCAAACTTCCAGCAAGAAGGATAAATAGAAGTAGAGACACAGATGAAAGAGTTTGACCAGGCAGTGAGCGAGTTCGGAAGCACAGTTTTGAGAACAACAGGAGGGACTCCATCCGGACCGTAAGCCTTCCGAGAATCAAGGCCAGAGAGGGCCAGGAAAACGTCTTTATAAAGAATTTTAATTTTAGGGATGAAGTAGTCAGAGGGTGGAGGAGTAGGAGGAATATGCCCAGAATCATCCAAAGTTGAGTTGGTAGCAAAGGTTTGAGCGAAGAGTTCAGCTTTAGAAAAAGAAGAGACAGCTGTAGAGCCATCTGGATGAAGTAAAGGAGGGAAAGACGAAGAAGTAAAGTTGTTAGAGATATTATTGGCTAGATGCCAGAAATCTCGAGAGGAGTTAGAATTGGAAAGACTTTGACATTTTCTATTGATGAAAGAGTTTTTAGTAAGTTGGAGAATAGATTTGGCATGATTACGGGCAGAAATATATAGGGCATGAGTTTCAGCAGTTGGATGGCTACGGAACCGTTTGTGAGCCGCCTCTCTATCATTGACAGCACGAGAACAAGCAGAGTTAAACCAAGGCTTTTTAGCTTTAGGGTTAGAGAAAGTATGAGGAATGTATAGCTCCATGCCAGAGATAATCACCTCTGTTATGCGCTCGGCACAAAGAGAAGGATCTCTGACATGAAAACAATAATCATCCCAAGGAAATCAGAATAGTACTGCCTTAGTTCCTCCCACTTAGCAGAGTTAAAATGCCAGAAGCACCTCCGCTTAGGCGGGTCCTGAGGCTGCACTGGAGTGATAGAACAGGTAGCGGAAATTAGATTGTGGTCGGAGGAGCCCAACGGAGAGGAAAGTTTAACAGAGTAAGCAGAAGGGTTGGAGGTTAGGAAAAGATCAAGAATGTTGGGCGTGTCTCCAAGGCGGTCAGGAATACGGGTGAGGGAACTGCACTAGCTGCTCTAGGTCATGAAGGATAGCAAAGTTGAAGGTTTGTTCACCAGGTTGGTCAGTGAAAGAATATATATATATATATATATATATATATATATATATATATATATATATATATATATATATATATATATATATATATATATATATATATATATATATATATATATATATATATATATATATATATATATATATATATATATATATATATATATATATATATTTATTTATTTATTTATATATATATATATATATATATATATATATATATATATATATATATATATATATATATATATATATATATATATTTATTTATTGATAATATATATATATATATATATATATAGAGAGAGAGAGAGAGAGAGAGAGAGAGAGAGAGAGAGAGAGAGAGAGAGAGAGAGAGAGAGAGAGAGAGAGAGAGAGAGAGAGAGAGAGAGAGAGCTGATTATGAGCCACTGTTTCCCAGCTCAGAATAGAGTGCTGGGGTTTTTTTATTGCCTATAGTAAAGAGGTTAACATCAAAAAAATTCATTTTAAATCTATTCGAAGAAAACAAGGATTTGAAAGATACTGTTGAACCTTGATAAATTGAGCCCTTGGATTTCACGATAAGTCGGACTCAGACTGACCCAAGGACTAAAGTCTGAGTTTAATTACCCACCCGGGTTTTTTTCACAAAAGTTTTCACGTTCTTGTATCTCGTTTTCTACCGACATTATAAAAAATCTACTTCCAACAAAATATTGCATTATAATTGTAGTTGAAAATGATAACAAACAAAAGACAACCAGAGTTTATAACGATTTTGTGAAAATTTCTGGTGCAAAAATAAGACTTCAAAATATTTGCTCCAAAAGATTCTTCATAATTTCTTCTTTGCTTTGCTATTTGTATTTATATGACTGACATGAAATTTTAACACATGATTATTTACACAATGGTGATCTCCTCGAGCATGACAGGAAGATAATGCATCAAATCTCCGGTTCTCTAGAAATATTATTCACTCATATGTGAGAGTTCAGAAGAAGCCATCAGCAGCATCACAGCAATCTTCTGTTTTACGACTGAACTGGACACTGAATTGTTATTAGTATTGAAGTGAGATAATAATGATACTGTGAAGTAATTATTACTCATCTGGTCCGGCTTTATACCTATCTCAAAATAATCTTTTGTTATAAGTGTTATTGTGAGAGTTATGTGATGTATTGTTGTGATGATAAAGGTAATGAGATAAAACAGTGTTTGAAAAGATCATAACAGTCTTATGATATAGAGCGAGGGTGAAGAAATGTGGCAGTGAGGCATGGGGTGAGGCAAGGGTCTCGGATGGAGAGATAACACGAGTAATGGAGCGAAGGTGAGGGTTCAAGGTCCAACTGTCAGCCATAGCTGTCTCTAAATGACACATTTGCTTGTTTGTTTCTTGTTGCCTTCTCATCTTCTTGAAGTTCCTGAGTCTAATTCTTGTCAATTTGTGCCTGTAAGGACATTATTTCTGAAAAATTAGAGAGCTAAATGACACACCTCCTCTCTTGATGCCTGGCCATATACTGAGTCACTGAGAGAGAGAGAGAGAGAGAGAGAGAGAGAGAGAGAGAGAGAGAGAGAGAGAGAGAGAGAGAGAGAGAGAGAGAGAGAGAGAGAGAGAGAGAGAGAGACACCTCCTGCTCTAGTATGGATGCCAAAGTTTGAAATTTATCAAGAAAAATATTCATATAAACTTTTTTGCATAGACACAAGCATTAAGTGATCATAAATTTTTTAGGGCATGAGTTATGCCATGACACAACTGCACAAGACATCTATAAATGGCTTCCTGGTGGGAAGGATATTCAATTGTCAAAAAGTAAATTACATCTATTAGTAATTTAGGGTCTGAGGGTTTTGGAGAGACAATAATCCCAAAATTTTTAATCCCCAAAAATTAAATAAATAAAACCTGCACTGCTCCCCTAACTGCCCACCCATTTTCTTTCTTTTTTTTAGTTCGGGTGGGGGGAGTGGGAATTTGTATAAGTCAGATATTCGTGTTTGGTGGAACCTGTCTCCCTATTAGTCCGAGTCAGTTAGGGTCAACAGTACAAGGGAATACAACCTTCTCTATAGGTATAATCAAATTATCTGGATAAGGAAATGGAAAATAAATAAATAATGAAGTGTATTTGTTATTTTGAAACAATAATTTCAACTAGCATAATCTCATTTCTTTTTAACTACAGGTGCATATATCCAGTTTAGTAAACTCTGAACTCTCTGCTTGCTTCTGTATTTCCTATCTTTGACTTAAAATGTTTCAGTAAAAAGATCTAAACCCACTCATCATCATGTTTTGATCAACTTTTTAATTATGCTCTTTAGGATATAGCACTCAGTAATTTTGTTCATCTTAATCTATCTAATCATTTTTTTTTTCTTATAGCTTTCCTGTTTCCTTGCACCAGAGTTCTCTCACCTCTAACATCAGTAAAAAATAAATAACAAAAAATAAATAAAACAAGTATACTCACAGGATCATCCACTACCATCTCCTCAAACTCCATGTCCAAGTCATCCACATTGGGATCATCTGCATCTGTGTCCTCCTCAGCCCTGATGGTAGATGTTCGTCCCTCACTCCTGTCTGTCACATCCTCCCATGTATCCCCTTTGTACACCTCCAGACCCAGGCCTCCCCGACGCTCCTGAGGCACCTCCACAGATGTGGGTGGCTGATCGGGCATCCTTTTCTGTGCAACAGAATGAGATTATAAGTGACTGAGAGAGCTCCACTCCTCTTCTATAATGGCATAATTTATAAAAGTAGCATGTGTGAAACCAGAGCTGCAATCACTTCTAAGTAGGTTGAAGTTAGTCAAGTCTGCATTCTTAAAAAAAGGAGTCCAGACAATAATAAAATATCAGATTGAGGTCTAATATTTTACCAATGTCTAGGCCCTTTATTTTCCAATCTTATGTTTCCTGTCATGCCCTTGTTCCTGAGTAAGAGTGGTGGCACTTCCGTCACGGTTAAAGCTACCAACCCAGTGCCGTGCACTACAGCGGCATATCTGAACATGTTTGGCTGTTTGTTTAATTGTGCAGCTATTTTTTTTTTTTTTTCCAGGCTATGAGCAAGGCAATAGTTTCTTGTGATAAATCCTTGATAGAGCCCACAATAATAACACTGGATTAGATGAAGGGGGACTGGAGGTCAAGAGTGGGACACTCAGAGCAATCATGGCATTCAACCTTCCTCATTAGGATCTCAAGGGCAATTGATCAGCATTAGCAACAATGGCTTTATAAACCCCCCTTACTACACCACTATGTTAGGCAGCTCAATAATGTGGCATGAAAATTCAACCCCCTTAGAGTACCTTCTTTTCTTGCCATAATAATGGAACAACTAGGTCCAATTGGTCCAATATTATATCAAGCGGATATGGATGGGAATGATAGGTGGAAATAAGTAGATGTGTTCATAAATGCAGTCATGTGTAAGTCTGATGGCCTCTAGCATCTTCCTTAATTTTCTTATGTTCTTCAACACTAAACACAATATGGTAATAAACAGATTTATTTATAATTCAGAACCATCTACCGTATTTGATGCCTCATAAGATGCATGGGCTCATAAGATGCCTCTACTTTTGGAAGACATTGAAAAAAGATAAATGAGCAGATTTAAGCTCTGAACATTAAGTGAAGGATTTTGCTTGATATTTGAAAACTCACATGCATTTAGATCATTATTAGATCCCAATATTTTGCTAGAAGGATACACACTAATCCATTTCTGACTTGTGAGATGTAAACATATACCTGGCATATGGCATTGGCAGTGACTGTGAGAGTCAGAAACCACAGGGCTAATAATCATTTTTTTTAATATCATTCTTTTTACATGTAAGCAAGGTAAGAATGTTATAAGATCGGTGCAATTTTAATTATATGAAAGTGTGTCTTACTTCAAGGAGTAATAGCATCACACTAAAGTTAATAAAGAATGCAGTGAAGCTTGCCTGTGTCAAAGTCAAGATCACCAACACCGACTGTGTTTGTTTTTGTTCATACAATGCATGGTGCATGGTCACTTGGGAAATTCTTCCTGATTGGTGTCATTCCATGTGAATTACCAGTAAATATGACCTATTATATATTGCTACCTTGAGAGAAAGAGTTGTTTTGTGGTGTAGTACCAATCATCACTTTGTTTACATCTGCAAAGATGTCTGAGGTTTGATTTTTGAGCCTCAGTTACCACCCACCACTGTCTCAATACTGAACCTTGGCCTCATAGGATGCAGGGTCACTTCTAGAAACATTTTTTGGAGAAAAGGTGAGTCTTATGACCCATCAAATATGGTATTCTTATCTATAGAGTAGGCTACACTTTTCTACTTAGCCAGACATAAAGTAAAAGTTTCTTCCAATGTATCATCAACACTCAATTTCCAGACATCATATCAAGACATATGAGAACAAAATACATGTCACCAAATTTGAAAATAGCCTTTACATCGTAAGATGAAGGTCACAGTTACATACTCATGTATGCAACAGCTTACGGGTTACATGATGCTTGCTGGGCAAAAATAAGTCAATAGGCATCCCAGTACACACCACTGAGGTATATTTGTCACTACAAGTGTGCAAATTAAGAGACCTTACTGAAGTTTCTAAAGCCTGAAATGTGGCTCACATATGCATGCTCTCCAACCTGAGCAGTGGCTTTTAATTTACAGGTTAACAGACCCAAGTAAAAGATAGTGATGTTTACAAGGTTGCTCTCATGGTTCCATTGAGGGACTGTATTCACAAAGTAGTCCTAGCAAGTCTTAGCTATGAAATATGTCGTAGTGAGGACAAAATGACACGATCATACATAAGTTCGAAAAGTTACCAAAAATTGTGATCATTTGTCAATCAAATCTCTGTGCAGATTGCCAAGACTGAGTTAAACTTGCCTTACTACAGTTTATGACAGGTTTCTATAGTCAAAATAACATCTCCAGTTCAGAAATTATTTACCCAGAAATGAAATATCGAATGAATAGAGTGACAAAATTCATCAGAAAATACTATTTACACCATCTATGTACTCTGTCACCAAGTTGGTATGAGAAGCCTTACATAATGACATGGAAAGAAGCAATCCACTCTCCCAAAAAAATTAAGACAACCATAATATTTAGATATCTTGCTGCTGGAAAAATGTAGTTGTGCAGTAATGATGAATTTAGGGGACATTAAGAGAGCTATCCTTACCATTCAAAAACAGTGTTTGTTTAAATTGAAGCTCATCTATGACATCACATTTACCTTATTTAAAAAATTGGCCAATTTCCTTATCCAATATGTCTCTTCTCTAAATACAAAAGGCAATGGAAATATCTACAGAAGCTAAAAGATTACAATAAATAAGAGCTTTTGTTTCACCTTTCAATATTAAAAAACAAATAAGCACTTGATATAGCAGATACATATGGTAATTAGATTGGCTTAATTCATAACTTATGACAGGCAACTTATGATAGACATTCTAAGATATGACACATCTGCCTTAACTATGACAATCATCATATATTTATGAAGAATACAACCCCAATCAAATCCAGAAGCATGAAAAATAAGATTTTTAATGTAAAATTCATTTTTTATCTACATACTTACCAATAATCATTAATTATTGCTTAAACCCCCATTCTCACAGCAAACTTACATGTCTAACAGCTCAAGAAATAGAAACAAAAGAAATACTTGATGTGCCTTTTCTTGTTTTCTTTGAGAAGACGTCCAGACCATTTTCTACTTCCAGGTACTACCTAGCAGGGCAATTCCCTCATTCGTCTTTAGCATAAAAGGTCATAGAGGGTAGGAAGGAAGGGAAATTCAATTATAATTAATAATCATGAGTAAGTATGTAGATAAAAATGGATTTTACATAAAAAAATCCTATTTGTTATTACACATACTACTACCCATAATTATTAATCACTGGTTAAGAACTGAATCCCAAGTATAGGAGGAAAAAGGACCTCACCCCTAACAACTTTCACTCCCCAAGAAACACATCCTTACATACCAAAAACTTACAAGGCAGAGGTCATGTCCTGAGGTGGGTGCAGCACTTGTATCCCATGACAGAGAGACAAAACAAGAGGAGTGACAGGAACACCACAAATCTCCCCACGAGAAAGGTCCAATGACCCAGATAACCCAAAGAGCACAATACATAGAACAGTATGTTTAAGGAACCCAAAAGAAAAACTATTAAATTACCCTGAGAGTCAACACAACAGGGCCCAGAGAAAATGTATCCAATTGCCGATGAGTAATATACCTTAGAAAAAAAAAAAGCAGAAGTGGACATACTCTTCCAGGTTCCTGCCCAAGGAACAGGAATAATACTCCAAATCTTCTTGAGCAAGGTACTCGTCGCCACTGCTCTAACTTCATATGCCTTCACTTGAACCAAGAGCATGTCCTCCTCAGAAACATCCTGATGTGTATGCTAGATAACCTGACATAACCAGTGAGAAATAGTATGAGGGTGCACCACATGTCGAGGCTCAGGAACAGTCACAAAAAGGCAGGAACATCTTGGATGACAATTCCTAGTCCTACAACCCAACAAGCAGATGCTGAAGCCAAAAGAAACAACAATTTCAGTGCAATGTCCCTCAATGAAGCCAAATGAAGAGGTTCATAAGGGGACTTCATTAAAGAACGTACAACTAGAAAACTAAAGACAAATCCCACAAAGGAATGCGTGGCAAACGGGAAGGAGCCGACTTGGCAAATCCCCGAAACAGAGCTGACAGATCCAAATCCTGTGAGATATCCAAGCAATCCTGCCAGAAAATGGAGGCCAAAGTAGAACGATATCCCCTAATGGACGGCAAGGACAAGTGCTGTGTGTCCCAAAGAAAAAGAAAAAAGTCGCCTAAGTCCATCACAGAGGACGAGAGAGGATGAAAACCCCTAACTCACACCAACCACAGAAGATGGTCCACTTTGCCTGATAAACTCTGGGAGAGGACTGTCTGACCTGACAGGCCATAAATCTAGCAGCCCTCTGCAAAAAGCCTCTCTTTCAGAAGAGGCACTAGAGAGTCTCCACGCATGAAGGTGAAGAGCCCCTGGAGACTTGTGAAAGAGGTGGCGATGAGGCTGGCGGAGCAGAGAGGCCCATGGAGGCAACACTCGAGGATGGTTCACTAACAGACTCAGAAGTAGAGGAAACCAGTCTGCCTGATGCCAGCACAGGGTAATCAGACTTACATGAATGCAAGCAGCCCCTCTGATCCAAAGCAGCACCCGACGCATCCGAGAGAAGGGAGGAAAGGCGTTCTGATCCAAGCCCTCCAATGGAAAGGCATACGCGTCCTCCTTCCAAGCTCCCGGGTCTTGCAGGGGAGACACATACAGAGGTAACTGGTGATTTAAGGCCGTTGCAAATAGATCCACCTGTGGCGCACTCCACACCTGAAAGACCTGCCTGCACACTACTGGATGTAGGGTCCACTCTGACCTCACACACTCACAACTGAGGACATCTGCCAATGCATTGTGCCATCCCAGCACGAACCTGGGGCGAAGAGAGACCGAGTTGTCCTCGCACCACCAGAGAATGTCCCCTGCCACACACAACAGAGACTCAGATCGAGTGCCCCCTGAGTTCCGTAAATAGGCCATCAGTCAAATTGTCTGACACGAGACACCACTGTGCCTGACTATTCCTGTTGATAGAACTGGAAAGCCTGAAAAACAGCCATCATCTCCAGGTGGTTGATGTGAAACCTCTGCTCCTGTGGAGACCACACCCCAGAGACAAGAGTCCCCAGATGAGCACTCCAACCGTGAAGGGATGCATCGGAAAACAGAGATTGTTCTGAAGGAGCCATCACAAAGGGAGCTCCCCTGAGAAGATGACCTGGATCCATCCACCAGAAGAGATCTTCCAAACACAGCTGTGAAGGAGAAACCCGCCCCCTGGCTGTGTCCGACGCTGCCATCCAGTGTTTCTCCAGGCACCATTGAAGGGACTGAGAGCATACCTGGCTGCCTGGTATCAGCCTCTCCAGGAAAGCCAGATGACCTAGGAGTGACATCCATAGAGACACCATCCGGGCTCTATCTTCTAGAAAACTTTGTGCCACCAACAGAAACCGGCTGACTCTTTCTGGCAATAAAAATATCAGAGCCCTCACTAAATCCAGCACCATGACCAGGTACTGCTTCCTTTGGCTGAATACCAGGTCTGATATGAATATGAATACCCCACTGAGCACACAGCCACAAAACAACCCAGATGGCACCTATGCACCCCTGGAGCATGGGCCCTGTGACCAGCCAATCGTCCAGGTAATAGCACTAGGAGATTTTGTGTCGATGAGCCCATGAAGACACAGGCACCATCACCTTGGGTGGGATGGTGGCAAAGCCAAAACAAAGAACTTTGAACTGAAAAAACTTTTCGCCAAAATGAACCGCAGGTACTTGCAGGAATGAGGGTGGATTGGAACTTGAAATATGCATCTCTCAGTTCCAGAGACACCATCCAATTGCCCATGTTTACGGACACCAAAGCTGACGCCACAGTCTCCATCCAGAAAGGGCTGACCACCAAACACTTGTTCAAAGCTGAGAAGTCAAGGGAGAAGCCTCAGGTCAAGGCAGATGAAAATGGGCAATCACTTGGCCTATAAGGTGCATAAAAGGGGAAACACTATTGATTGGGGGCACTTCCTTCTCATCATCCTCATGGGTCCCAGCTGCAAAAAAGGGGTGGCCAACTGGCATGGGAGCCAAAAGACCTTGGCCCACCCCACTGCCACCAGGCACAGGAGATGGTTGGCCAGCCTCAACAGAAGCCTCCTGAATAAGTGAAAGGCCACCCAGCACAGACACACCAGGATCCATATGGTCAAAGCCACTGCGAAGAAGAGGATGGCCACCAAGCATGGGAGCCGAGGAGCATATGCCAACCCCTACACAAGGGACATGAGTCTGGTCACCCAGCATGGGAGCCTTGTGGCTTACACCACCACTCATATTCTGGGTATGGAGAAGGCCACCAGACATTTAGCAGCATGGCTGTGGCCAAACTAAACCACCAAAGAAAGTGGAATAGTCTCACCTAGGCCTAAAGCACGTGTGGGGATGATAAGCTGGCCGCCAGGCATGGGAGCCATATGGCAGACGCGAGCCTCAACATCCTAGAAAGGAGTCTGGCTGCCAGACATGGGGAGCTGTATGGCAGACACTGACATCCATATCTTAAGTAGTGGGGCAGCCATCAAGCATAAGAGCTGGATGGTTGTCGCCGACCCCAACGTAAACACTGCCAAAAATACCAGGAGCACCAGACATTTCCTAACCTACACAGCAGATTAACCCATAAACTGCGCCAGACATCTTAAGATGCTATGTGACCAACTGCGCCAGACATCTTAAGATGACAGGTTTTCTAAGCTGTATTTCAAAAGTTCCCGCACAGCTACCATAAAATCTAATGAACATCATGTGACAACATCATCCCTCTTTCGCTTCAAGCGGCTTCATATAGGCATTATTATCTCAGTCAGCCTTAGGCAGTCATTGAAGACGGTAATTCATGATCATCTTCCGATGCTGGCCAGCCTCCTGGCTCCCACATTCATGGCCATGGGGGAGGCAGAAGATGTCGTAAAAAGGAGGAGATAGTAAAAAGAAAGCTTGCACTAGGCCCTGATGATGTAGATTATTTACAGTAATCAACTTCTGGTGCTGTGAGAAAGCCCAAGAGATGCCGTAAACACCCTCCTGCCTCTCAAGGTCACGAGCGCACTGAAGAATGTCAAGTACCAATGTGTGCTGTACTTTGTTTCACTGAGTATCACACACTGAAACAATACTGAATAACACCATGCTGCAAACTATAAATAATTTTGGATAAAGGGAGAAAAATCAAACATGATTGGGAAGTGCAGTATGATCTCTGCCACCCTCCTGGCTCCCCTGTCACTGGCCCCCACTTCCCAAAGAACTTCAGCCAGCCATCACTGCCACACAATGTAATTTTTTTCATTTTTTGTTTCACTTTTCAGTGCTCTACTTGTCTCCTTTGAGTTTCATAAGATCATAGATAGTTTTCAAGCAAGTTGATTTTTTGCCATTTTTTGCACACCCTGCAGCTGTCCTGAAATCATAATTGCGCAGTTTAAGGGTTAAACCATGGGAGGGGATAAGAGGCTGACCGCTAGGCATGGGAGCCTTATGGCAGACGCCATCATCAATATCGCAGATAGGAGTCTGGCTGCCAG
Source organism: Portunus trituberculatus (assembly GCF_017591435.1). NCBI lineage: Eukaryota > Metazoa > Arthropoda > Malacostraca > Decapoda > Portunidae > Portunus > Portunus trituberculatus. Next base: position 18,139,583 of record NC_059302.1, on the reverse strand, counting down.
GTATGGGAGCTGTATGGCAGATGTCAACCTCCATATCCTGGATAGTTGGACGGCTGCTGGGCATGGGAACCGGATGGCTGTCACCAACCCGACCACTGTACACACTGCAAAAACTACCAAGTACATTGTGTTACTTGTCCCAGGAACTGGGGCATGGAAGCCACCTGTTGGGCTCATGGCGGACATTGGCACCATCTCAACCTCAGGACCGGCGACACCAGCTGGTCTGGCCCACCCCAGCCTCTGCATAGCACCACTTGTTCCTGGCTGGGAACCATCTACCTGGGAAGCTGGAGTTTAAAAACCAGAGATAGGAGAACCCTGGGAAGTGGAGAGAAAGAAGGAAAGCCGGTCCAACATCTCCTCCATCCTATACATATGTTTCTGCAGCTGCTGAGTCATGGAGGAAGTAGAAGAAGCCTTCCTAATCTCAGTACGGTCTTTATTACTCTCCAAAAGACGTAGACACTGGTCGTGGGACAAGGCCTTATAGCAATCACAACAGGAAGCAAGGCTACAAAACTCCCTATATGAGAGACATTACCCATGAGGATCCACCGTAAGTGACGAGAGGGAGCAAGAACACTTCGAACACTTATGTGGTATGATAACACACTTACAATCTCCCTGTAGAAGACAGACAAACCAAGGAGCAACAAAAAGTACCGCTCCCCAAAAAAAAAAACTAGCTGGTGCAAGCACTGAGCCAAACAAGTGTAAGCCCTTTCACAGCAAAGAAGCAAATTAAAGGAATCAGCCTGCAGGGTGGTACCTGGGAGTAGAAAACAGTCTGAGTGCCTTCTAAAAGAAAACAAGAAAGGGCACCTCAAGTATTTCTTTTGTTTCTACTTCTTGAGCTGTTAGACATGATGCAAGTTTGCTGAGAAAGGGGGTTTAAAGCAATAATTATCAATTATGGATAGTATTGTGTAATAACAAATCAAAGTTATTTGTAAGTAAATAAACATACGTCTGTGTGTGTGTGTGTGTGTGTGTGTGTGTGTGTGTGTGTGTGTGTGTGTGTGTGTGTGTGTGTGTGTGTGTGTGTGTGTATTTACCTAGTTGTATTTACCTAGTTGTAGTTTTACAGGGCCTGGGCTTTATGCTCGTGTGGTCCCGTCTCCATATCTACACTTATCCAATTTTTCTTTAAAACTATGTACATTCTTTGCTGACACCACTTCCTCACTCAAACTGTTCCAAGTCTCAACACATCTTTGCGGGAAACTAAATTTTCTAACATCTCTCAGACATCGTCCCTTCCTTAGTTTCTTACTATGCGATCTTGTGCTTCTAAAGTCATATTCTTCTCTCAGGATCAGTTTCTCATTATCCACTTCATCCATTCCGTTAATCAATTTATAAACTTGTATCAGATCCCCTCTCTCTCTTCTCTGCTCCAAGGTTGGTAGATCCATTGCCTTTAGTCTCTCCTCATATGTCATCCCTTTAAATTCTGGAACCATTCTTGTAGCCATTTTTGTAGTCTCTAATTTTCTTATGTGTTTCTTTTATGGGAGTCCACACAACTCCTGCATATTCCAATCTAGGTCTTATTTTAGTACTTATCAATTTCTTCATCATTTCCTTGTCCATATAGTGAAATGCTACTCCAATATTCCTTAGCAAATTATACGTCTCTCTGAAAATTCTATCAATATGGCTTACCAGTTGATTATTTTCTTCCATTGTCACTCCCAAGTCCTTTTCCTTTTTTACTTTTTCTAGTTCTACTCCATCTCCCATCTTATAGATTCCCACTGGTCGTCTTTCACTTTTTCCCATTTCCATGACATGGCTTTTGTCCACATTGAATTCCATCTCCCATTTTTTGCTCCATTTCCAGATCTTGTTTAAGTCTTCCTGTAGTATTTCACAATCCTCTTTTGTTTAATGACTCTGCACAGTTTCGCATCGTCCATAAACAGATTTATGTAGCTGTTCACTCCCTCTGGCATGTCATTTATATATACGAGAAAAAGTATTGGTGCCAATACTGACCCCTGTGGCACTCCGCTGTCTACTGTTCTCCACTTGGACTTCATATCTTTAACTATCATTCTTATTTCTCTCCCCCTTAAGTAATTCTTCATCCATCTCAATGTGCTTCCTTTTAAGCCACCCTTCTCCTCTAACTTCCATAGTAATCTTTCATGTGGCACTTTATCAAAAGCCTTTTTTAGATCTAAATAAATACAGTCAACCCATCCCTCTCTCTTTTGTACTTTATCAACTATTCTAGAGTAGAAACTCAATAAATTTGTCACACATGACCGACCTTTTCTAAAACCAAATTGGCTATTTGATAATATTTTGTTGTCTTCAAGAAACTCAATCCATTGCTTCTTTATTACTTTTTCACACATCTTGCATATTACACTAGTTAGTGATACCGGTCTGTAATTTAAAGGTTCTTCCTTCCTTCCGCTCTTATATATGGGAACCACCTCAGCTCTTTTCCACTCCACTGGCACTGTTCCATTTTCTATTGAGCATTTTATGATGTTGTATATTGGACTTGCTAGTTCTTCCCTACATTCTTTCAGTATTCTGCCTGAGACTTCATCCGGTCCCATTGCCTTTTCCTCATCCAATTCCGTCATCAACTTTTTATTTCAAGCTTGGTTACTTTAATCTCTTTCATATAGACAGTCTCTCTATTACCCTGTGGTCTTTCAAATTTGGATTCCTTAGTAAAGACCTCATGAAATTTACTATTTAACAGTTCTGCCATACTTTTGGGTCTTCCACCATTCCGTTTTCTCCTTTTAACCTTTCTATTGTTTCTTTTTGTCTTATTTTTCCATTTATGAATCTGTAGAACAATTTTGGTTGTTCCTTACATTTTTCGACAATGTCCTTTTCATAGTTCTTTTCTTCTTCCTTTCTCACCTTAGCATATTCATTTCTTGCTGTTTTGAAGTTTTCCTTATTTTCTGGATTTCTGTTTCTTCTCCACCTTTTCCATGCTCCATCTCGTTTCTCCTTTGCCCTAGCACATCTTGCATTAAACCAATCTTTCTTTCCTTCTTCTTTAGGTCTATATTTCGGAACATATTCCCTGACCCCAGTTTTGTATATTTCCAAAAATAAGTTATATTTCTCTTGAACCGTTAATGAGTTTTCCATCTCCTCCCAGTTTACGTTTTAAAATAGTTCTTGAGATTCTCAATATCAGCCTTTCTGTAATTTAATCGGTCTCCTTTGTATGATTCATCTCTATCTTCCTTTCCTTCTTCTATATCCATCTCTAATATTACATGGTCACTCTTTCCCAATGGGCACTTGTATCTTATATCATCGTTAATTGGTATATCCCTTGTAAAACTAGGTCTAATCTTGCCGGCTCATCGTTTCCTCTGAATCTTGTGTTTTCCTTTACTCTTTGGACCATCAAATTATCTATCATTAGGTTCAGGAATCTATCTCCCCAGGCATCTTCCCCCATACCACTTTCATAATTTTCCCAGTCTACCTCCTTACAGTTGAAATCTCCTACCAATATCACTTTTCTCCTTTCCTTAATGATTCTTGTAAGACTCCTTATTGTGTCATCTATCATGTCTCTATATTCTTGGTTAGTCCATGAGTTTGTTTTGGTGGCACATATGTTCCAATGATTGTTAACTCCTTTTGTTAATATGCATCTTAACATACAGTATTTCTGATTTTCCTTCCCAAACTCCACTTGATTTACCACTATCTCCTTCCTTAACATCATCATGACTCCTCCTCCTCCTTTACCCACTCTGTCTCTCCTCCATATATTATACCTTTTATCTATGTCTATTTTATTGCCTCATTTAACTTTGTTTCCACCAGGCATACAATATCTGGTTCTTCTTTCTTTATGTAATCTCTTAATTCTAATTTACTAGATAAAATCCCATCTATGTTTGTATACATCATTTTTAATCTCTTGTTCTTATCATTTTTAGTTAAACTTGCTCCATTTTTTTCTCTTCTTTCTCTTTTATATACCATTTCCTTATCCTGTCTCCTATAATTCTCCAAAAAAATGCCTTCTTCTCCTCCTCTGACCTTTCATTATTTTTTTCTCTTGCTTCTGCCACCAGTTCATTGTGTCTCTTCCTTTCCTCCTCGTTTCTATTTTTCTTTATATATATATATATCTTTGCAACCTTCTGTTTCTCTGAGTTTCGTTTTTCTATATAGTACTTCTTCTGCTGCTGCTTGTGATTTTAGTAATATCTTAATTGGTCTCACTGTTCCTTCTTGATATGGTCCCATTCTATGGATTTCTTCTACTTCCTCTTCTAAGTTCTGTCTATCCTCGTCATTCAGATGTTTTAGTAGGTCTTTTACTGATTTCATTTCGTGTTTTCCTTCTTGGTCTATATTTAACATTTTTTCTTTCAGTCCAAAAATAATTACACTTCTTTTTTTCCACAATTTCTCTTACTAAATTTTCTTTTTCTTGAGGACTCCTATCATTTTGCTTGTCATATTTTCATCTCTTTCTTTTAACTGTTCTTGAAATACTTCTTGAAATGATTCCTTGTCTTTCTTATCTTGGATTCTCCATGCTTGTACTTCTTTTTTAATCACGTCTTGTACTCTTTCTTCTTCTTTGTTAACTAGATCTTTTAGCTTCTCTTTTTCTTTCTCAGCTTTACCGAGTCCTTCTTCCATCAATTTGGACTTTTAATTCTTCATTTTTGGTTCTTAGCCTAGTTTCGTTTTCTTCCACTCTTTTTATCCTTTCTTTCAATTTCTGGAGCTCTTTATCCTGTTCTTCATTCTCTTTCATTCCCATACTCTCCTTTATCAATTTATCTAATTTACGTTCGATAGTCAAGACTCTATCAAATAGTGAAGTTTGCGCCGTATCAAAGCCTTCAAATTCTCTTTCTCCCTCACCAACATAGTCATCATCAGCTTTCATTCTTTCCCTTGTCACATACCTGCAATTAGATGGAATATCTTTCTCACTCATTATTATTTAACACTGTATTCATGAAAAAAAAATGAGTCCACACTTATCGCCCAGGCCACTGTAAACCCAAAGGTAGTGAAGATCAGCTAATTCTCGGGAGCGACAGTATTGCATCCTTCCTCTACCGCGTCTCGTGTGTGTGTGTGTGTGTGTGTGTGTGTGTGTGTGTGTGTGTGTGTGTGTGTGTGTGTGTGTGTGTGTGTGTGTGTTTAGCTACTTGTAGTTACGTAGTTGTATTGTACAAGGTTCAAGCAGGGCTCATAATGTCCTGTCTTCATATTTCCACTTATCTCATTTTTTCTTTAAAGCTATGCACATTATGTGCTGAAAAAACTTCATCATTTAATGCATTCCATGTTTCCACTATTGTATGAGGAAAATTGTTTTTTCCAATATCTTTTACACAATACCTCTTCCTAATCTACTTTGCATGTCCTGTTGTCCTTCAAGCTTCTTCTGTCACCAGCAACAGTCTTGGTTGTCTATAGTTTCAATGCCATTAACAATTTCATACATTGTTATTAGGTCTCCTCTTTCTCTTCTATCTTGTAAGGTTGGCAGTCCCATTTCCTTCAACCTTTTTTCATATGTTAGGTCCTTTAGTTCCGGCATTATCTTTGTAGGTATCCTCTGGATCCATTCTGATCTTCTTATATCTTATTTCAAGCTTGGCAACCACACCACTGTTGCATATTCCAAGTTTAGACGTATCATACTCGTAATATTTTTTTTTCATTATATCCTTATCCATGTATTGAAATGCCACCCTAAAATTAATCAACATTTTATACAATGTTCCAAATATTTTACTTATGTGTTTTTCAGGGCTCAGAGTTTCTTGTACATCAACTTCCAGATCTTTTTCCTATTTAGTCTTCATTATTTGTTCCTTTCTCATCAAATAGTTCCATACTGGTCTTCTCTTACTCTTTTCTACTTCTATTACATGGCATTTCTTGGCATTGAATTCTAACTTCCACTTCTTACTCCACTCATAAATTTTGTCTATGTCTTCCTGCAGCAGCAAACAGTCTTCTCATGTCTTTATTACTCTTAAAAATTTTGCATCACCAACAAACATATTAATATAACTGGTTACTCCATACTGATGTCTAAATATATCTGGAAAATAATGGGGGCTAACACTGACCTCTGTGCCACTCCATTTGTTACTTTACTCCAGGATGAGTATGTATCTGTGATCACAGTTCTTATCTCTCTATACTTCAAATAATTCTTTAACCAATCTAGCAATTTTCTTCTCAGTCCTCCTACGTCCTCCAACTTCCAAAGTAGTCTACTGTCTGCTATGTGGAACTTTATCAAAAGCCTTTTTTATATCGAGGTATACAGTGTCCACCCATCCATCTCTGCTCTCCAGTCGTTCTACTACTCTTGAGTAGAAACTTAGTAAATTTGACACACATGATCTTCCTGTGCTGAACCCAAATTGTCTGTTCAATATACAGTGGAGACTCAATACTCGAACGTCTAAATAGTCAAACTTTTCAATAGTCAAATGCAAAAGTTCGACTTGATATTAATAAAAAATACCTATTAATCAAACGTCCGTCCATGTGACTGTAAACAAAAAAGACCTCATCCTTCCCGCTGCCCCACGCGCCCCACTGGTCCACCGTAGCCAATTGGTCCTTCGCTGTCATAAAAATAACATTGTCCTGCGCTTTCATCCTTTCCACCGCCCCACGCGCCCCACCGATCCACCGCAGCCAGTTGATCCTTTGCTGTTGTAAAAATAACATTGTCCTGCGCTTTCTCTCCAGAGTTTTTTTTTTTTTTTTTTTTTTTCATTTAGAAGCTTACATTGGCACCAAAGAGGCTTGTTAGTGGTGTGAATAAGCCTACAAGAAAGAATGTAATGACAGCTACCAAAAGGAAAAAGGAGATTATTGACAAAAATGAGAAAAAAGGAAGAATAACTGCAGCCGAGTACAGTAATACTCCGCTTAACGAACGTTCATCTAACGAATTTCCGGTTTAACGTACTTTATAAAGTTAGACCAAAAAGTCCACATAATATATGCATTTATGTTCACAAAACAACTTTTCAAGATTCTTTAACAATCAGAGTAACCTTGCTGCGAAATCTTCCATGACCTTGCTCTGAAGAAACCACCTTTTGTTTTGTCTTATATATGATCTTATGTTCAAATAACATTTCTATTTTTTATTGAAGATTTGATATGAAATCATGATGCAGAGATGATCCAGCACTGCCACTTCTTCTTCTTGTGATCTTTTTAACAGCATGTTGTCTTTCACCACATATTAAATTTATTTCACTCCTCTATTGCCTGCTATAATGGATATCATATCAATTAGTAATTCACTATCACTCACTGCCATGGAGTCCGGGCTTATCCTCATGGCATGAGCGTATATGAATACTAAGATATGATATCCATTATAGCAGGCAACAGAGGAGTGAAACAATTTATATCGTGGTGGACAACATGCTGTAAAAAGGTCACAAGAAGAAGCGACTCGCCGGAGTCTCCGCCGTCTGTCAATCTCATCATCTCTGCTTTATTTTTTGGTATTTCATGTAAGATTTCACTTTATGCATTATAAAACAATCCTTTCTTCATTTGTAAAAGCAATAGAAATATAAATATATATATATATATATATATATATATATATATATATATATATATATATATATATATATATATATATATATATATATACAGTAAGGTCCCGAGTAACGTCAGAGTTACGTTCCTGAAACACGACGTAAGTCGATTTTGTACGTAACTCGAGTTTTTGTACTTTCAAAGCATATTATCGAGTTTTTCAACCAATAATTTTTTATGGTTATTCAGGTAAGTAAAAGGTTGTATTGTTATATTGGTATATTATTTACAACTATGTAGGTATATATTGATTAGGGCATGACGCCAAGGACTGCAGGTTGCCGAGAGGCGGCCTGAGGCCGCCAGGAGGGTGGGCAGGTCGAATGTTGTGACGCCCAGGGCGGACAGCTGGGAGCTTTATGGAGTGCGGTAGGAGTAGAAGCGTTTTATAAGTAAAAGGTTATATTGTTATATTACTTACAAATATGTAGGAATATGAAACACAAGCTTGTTTTTGTTGTTGATTAGGGCCGCGAACGCGAAGGAATGCATGTTGCCAGAGGGGTGGACGCCTGAGGCCGCCAGGAGGGTGGGCAGGTCGAATGTTGTGACGCCCAGGGCGGACAGCTGGGAACGTAGTGCAGTGCGGTGGGAGTAGAAGCGTGGGCAGCGGGGCAGGAAATGCAATAGGAAAGGGCAATAGGGATCAGCAGACAAGCGCAGACGGTGCAAGTCAGCTGCAGTGTCGTGTGGCCCAGGCGAAGGCTCGGAGTTGTTATTGTTGTGATAGGTGCGTGAGCCCTCAAGGTCGTCAACCTCCCCGTTGTCATGGTAACGGGCTTCCCATTTTCTTCTTCACTCCCTTACACACAGCTGCTGCCTACCTTCTCATGTCTTTTAATTATGTCCACTTTTTCTTGTAGCGTAATGGTTTTCCTTTTCTTAGCATCACTGCTATCACTCAGGAGTTTTCTTTTTGGTGCCATTGAGCAAGATACTAAGATAGTCAGCAAACATAGATGTAGGAACACTCTTGCCAGGGGCGACGGTGTGGTGGGACTCAGGTACGTAGAGTGTTATTGTATTCAAGCATGAGGTGGGCGGTGTGGTGGATAACCACTAGTGACGCCTGGCGCCAACAATAACAATAAACCCCGCTTTACGATTTATAAATTTTCAATTTTTTAAATCTTAAATTGCCTTATAGTGGACTGACGTAAGTGCGAGTCTGACGTAACTCGAGACCGACGTAACCGAACCTTACTGTATATATATATATATATATATATATATATATATATATATATATATATATATATATATATATATATATAATATATATACAGTAAAGTCCCAGGTTACGTCGGTCTCGAGTTACGTAAATCTCGTATTAGTCCAGTCCACTATAAGGCAATTTAAAATTGAAAATTTATTTATAAATCAAAATTGTGTTGTTGGTGGTTGCCCGTCACACCGCCCGCTTGAATACAATACACACCTCAGTTCCACCACACCGTCCAAGATGTTATCTTCTGTGTTTACTGACTCAAGTTCTTAGTATCTTGCTCAATGGCACCAAAGAAAAACTCCTAGTGACAGCAGGGATGCTGAAAAAGGAAACGCCACAAGAAAAGAGGCGAAAAGACATGAGGAAGGAGAGAACTGAGGAAGAAGAAAATGAGAAGCCGACCTGAGGTTGACGACCTTGGCGCACACCATCACAACAATCAACTCGAGCCTGCCTGCACTGCAGCTCACTGCACCATCTGCGCCTGTCTGCTGATCCCTGCCTTTTTCTTGCATTTCCTGCTGCCACAGCTGCACACCAGCTGTCTGCCCATCACAACATCACCTTTCCTGGCAAACCTGCAGTCCTTCATCTGGCCCTAATCAACAACAAAACAAACTTTTGTTTCATATTTCTATATAGTTATAAATAATATAACAGTATAACCTTTAACTTACCTGGATGACCATAAACAATGATTGGTTGAAAACTCAATAATATGCTTTGAAATGTACGGAAACTCGAGTTACGTAAAAATCGACTTTCGTCATGTTTCAGGAACATAACTGACATAAACCGAGACCTTATATATATATATATATATATATATATATATATATATATATATATATATATATATATATATATATAGTAAGGTCCCGAGTTACGTCAGTTACGTTCCTGAAACATGACGTAAGTCGATTTTGTACGTAACTCGAGTTTTTGTACTTTCAAAGCATATTATCAAGTTTTCAACCAATCATTTTTTATGGTTATTCAGGTCAGTAAAAGGTTATATTGTTATATTGGTATACTATTTACAACTATGTAGGAATATATTGATTAGGGCCACAACGCAAAAGATTGCAGGTTGCCAGAGGGGTGGACGCTTGAAGCCGCCAGGAGGGTGGGCAGGTCGAATGTTGTGACGCCCAGGGTGGACAGCTGGGAGTGTAGTGCAGTGCGGTGGGAGTAGAAGTGTGGGCAGCGGAGTAGGAAATGCAATAGGAAAGAGCAATAGGGATCAGCAGACAGGCGCAGACGGTGCAAGTGAGCTGCAAGTGTACTGTGGCCCAGGCGAAGGCTCCGGAGTTGTTATTGTTGTGATAGGTGCGCGAGCCCTCAAGGTCGTCAACCTCCCCGTTGTCATGGTAACGGGCTTCCCATTTTCTTCTTCACTCCCTTACACACAGCTGCTGCCTCCCTTCTCATGTCTTTTAATTATGTCCACTTTTTCTTGTAGCGTAATGGTTTTCCTTTTCTTAGCATCACTGCTATCACTCAGAAGTTTTCTTTTTGGTGCCATTGAGCAAGATACTAAGATAGTCAGCAAACGCAGATGTAGGAACACTATTACCAGGGGCGACAGTGTGGTGGAAATGAGGTAGAGTGTTATTGTATTCAAGGGTGAGGTGGGCGGTGTGGCGGATAACCACTAGTGACGCCTGGCGGCCAACAATAACAATAAACCCCGTGCTTTACGATTTATAAATTTTCAATTTTTTAAATCTTAAATTGCCTTATAGTGGACTGACGTATGTGCGAGTTTGACGTAACTTGAGACCGACGTAACCTGGGACCTTACTGTATATATATATATATATATATATATATATATATATATATATATATATATATATATATATATATATATATATATATATATATATATATATATATATATATATATATATATATATATATATATATATATATATATATATATATATATATATATATATATATATATATATATATATATATATATATATATATATATATATATATATATATATATATATATATATATATATATATATATATATATATATATATATATATATATATATATATATATATATATATATATATATATATATATATATATATATATATATATATATATATATATATATATATATATATATATATATATATATATATATATATATATATATATATATATATATATATATATATATATATATATATATATATATATATATATATATATATATATATATATATATATATATATATATATATATATATATATATATATATATATATATATATATATATATATACAGAGTCTCGGTTACAACGTGATCCGTTCTGACACACGTCATAACCCGAATTTCGTGTAAGTCGGAACATCGGAAAAAAAAAATTCTTACCTTTATTCCTTTGGTTGGCTTGCACATTGGAAGGAGGCATTGCAAGGGAGGGAGAGACAGGCTTATTGTGTAAAGGAAGCTACAGAAGGTGCTGGAGATATTGGGGCTGGTGAATCAAGAGAGGCAGAACCTTACGCTTGGGAGCCATAACCAAGAGAGAGAGAGAGACAGTGCAAACAACCAAAATGGCGTATGTTCAGAGACTTGACACACCGTCTTCCTCGCCCTACAACCACAACAAAGCGTATTCTTCCGCCGCGCGTCCGAAACTAGTTCATGTTTGTTTACATCACTTACGACGCTAAACCACGTAAGACGGAATGACGCCTAATATTATTTTTTTATGTTTTTATGGGCGCGTTCGTAACCACGAAACATCGTAAGTCGAGACGGACTCCCTGTATATATATATTTATATTTATATATATATATATATATATATATATATATATATATATATATATATATACAGTAAAGTCCTGGGTTACGTCGGGCTTGAGTTATGTCAAACTCGTATTTACGTCAGTCCACTATAAGGCAACTTAAGATTAAAAAAATTGAAAATTTATAAATCTTAAAGCGCGGCATTTATTGTTATTGTTGGTGGTTGCCCGTCACACTGCCCGCCTCACGCTTGAATACAATAACACCCTGCCTCAGTTCCACCACACCATCGCCCCTGGCAAGTGTTATCCTACTTCTGCGTTTACTGACTCAAGTTCTTAGTATCTTACTCAATGGCACCAAAGAGAAAACTTCTTAGTGACAGCAGTGATGCTAAAAAAAGGAAAACCATTATGCTACAAGAAAAAGACATAATTAAAAGACATGAGAAGGAAGTCAGCAGCTGTGTGTGAGGGAGGGAAGAAGAAAATGGGAAACCCGTTACCATGACAACGGGGAGGTTGACGACCTTGAGGGCTCGCGCACCCATCACAAATCACAACAATAACAACTCTGGAGCCTTCGCCTGGGCCACACGACACTCGCAGCTGACTTGCACCGTCTGCGCCTGTCTGCTGATCCCTATTGCCCTTTCCTATTGCATTTCCTGCCCCGCTGCCCACGCTTCTACTCCCACCCATTCGACCTGCCCACCCTCCTGGCGGCCTCAGGCGTCCACCCCTCTCGGCAACCTGCAGTCCTTCGCGTTCGTGGCCGTAATCAACAACAAAAACAAGCTTGTGTTTGATATTCCTACATAGTTGTAAATAATATAACCTTTAACTTACCTGAATGACAATAAACAATGATTGGTTGAAAACTTGATAATATGCTTTGAAATATACGGAAACTCGAGTTACGTACAAAATCGACTTACGTCATGTTTCAGGAACGCAACTCAGACGTAAACCGAGACCTTACTGTATATATATATATATATATATATATATATATATATATATATATATATATATATATATACAGGTATCCCTTGGTTAACGATAGGGTTACGTTTCCCAAAAACAGATCGCTAACCGAAACGATCGCTAACTGAGGGATTTGAAATTATCAACTACATACATGTATTTCGCGATGCGTAAATAAACGACACTTTCTATGTTGTTAGTTGTTATTTACACCTTTAGAATTGGTAGTACTTACCTTGAGGAGTGGATGTGATATGCGTAGTGTGTTGTTTTGTGCCCCGAGGGACACAGGGCCTTGGAGGATTAAATCTCATCATGCCCACACCGACCCAAACTCGGTCAGCTGCTTCAAACCCTTCAAATTCTTGAGAGAATACGTTTTCCAGTGGGGGTGGGTCATCCAGGCTCTCCTCATCGTCACTCAAGGTTACGGTGGATGTGAAGGATAGATTGGATGTGGGTGGAGTTGTTTTGGAGGTGGATGGAGTTGTTTTGGAAGTGGGTGGAGTTTTTTTCGAGGTAGCAGGACGAACTTTGAAGTACGACGAGATGACTCCTATGGAAGTAGATGGGATTGCTTTTGAGGTGGATGGGGTAGCTTGGGAGGTGGATGGAGTTGCTTGATCGGTAGATGGGGTTGCTTGGGATGTGGATGGGGTTGCTTGGGCGGTGAGTGGTTTGAAGAAAGATGAGATGACTGTCTGTTTTGCCATCCTTTTCTTTGCCTCAAATAGTTCTTTATACACTTTCATGTCATTTTCTATAGCATTAGTCACGCCATTACTTCGGTTTGGGTTGGGGTCATTCTCCTGGAGAAGATGTATGGCCTGGTTAATATGATTAAAAATCTCCTCGAAAATCTTGACGGAGAGGGTTCTTTCAGGCTCCTTGTCCTCCTCCATTTCCTCCAAAGTATTTTGTTTCTCCAACTCCATGAGGTCGTCGTTGGAGAGAGGCTCAGAATGACTGTCCAGCAGTTCTTGTACGTCATTCTCGTCCACCTCATTGAAGCCTGCCTTATGGGAGATATGAACGATGTCTTTCCTTACTGCTGTAACATCGACAGGGACTTCCTGTTTACGTTCCACGCACTCAGGCCACAAATTACGCCAACATCCATTCATTGCCGACTTGGACACCTCCTTCCATGACTCGTCGATGTTGTCGATCCCCTTTTTAATGTTATAATCCTTCCAAAATTGTTTCATGGTCGGCTTGTCAGGGGTGTCAATGCAGGCCAACAGCTGTTTCATGGTGCGCCGCTGGTAATAGGCCTTGAAAGTAGCGATGACTCCTTGGTCCATCGGCTGGATGAGGGCAGTTGTGTTTGGGGCATAAACATGACCTCAATATTATCTGCCCAGTCATTCATGCTCTCTGGGTGGCTGGGGCGTTGTCACACAGCAAGAGAAATCTGTTAGCAATGTTGTTTTGGGCAGCATATTCTTTTAGGAATTTGGAGAGGTATCCTGTCACGTAACTTTGCATGATAACAGTCGTCATCCACCCTTTTGTTTGCCTTCCATACTACGGGCAAATATTCCTTAATATAGCCAGACAGAGCTCTTGGGTTTTGGGAATGGTAAATAAGGCATGGTTTAAGCTTAAGATCACCAGCGGCATTCCCCCCCACCAATAATGTTAACCTGTCTTTAGATGCCTTGAATCCTGGTGCCGACTTCTCCTCCTTTGCTATAAACGTTCTCGATGACATCTTCTTCCAATACAGGCCTGTCTCGTCAAAGTTTAGAACCTGCTTGGCTGAATAACCTCCTTCCTCGATGCGCTCTTTAAGCAAAGGCTTGAAGGCGTTTGCAGCGGTTGATCCGAACTCGCTGCCTCCCCACTAACCTTGAGGTTGTGTAGACTCCCACGATGTTTGAAACGTTCAAACCACCCCTTACTGGCCTTGAAGGACACTGTCTCGCCTATGTTGAATTCTGGTTTCAGGTCCTCCCACAGGCTCAGTGCCTTAGTAGTAACGAGTTGGGTAGAAAGAGGCATGCGGCGGTGTGTGTGGTCTTCAATCCATAGCCTCAGCAAACGTTCCAATTTTTCCATAATCGGTTCCTGTTACGAGTTGTTGTGTGTTTGTGCAGGTTTGTGACTTGGTTGGCCTGCTGCTTCACTTGTACTTTTTCTGGAGAACTGTTGATACAGTTGATTGAGATAAACCAAGGGCACGAGCAATAGAGTTTACCCCTTCACCACCCTCATGACGAGTCACAATGTTCAACTTAATATCAAGGCCAATGCTCTTTCTCGATTTTTAGCCTTATCTCCCGGTGGAGAACAATCGTTGGGTCGCTTGGAAGCCATCACTAAGTTCACTTGATCACAAATAAGCACAAAAAGAAGTTTAGAGCGAGCGTGATAGAGTTGTTGTTGCACAATCAAAACAGCGGAAAGACTGTGGTGTGTTTACTGCACGGGCCGCGGGTGGATGGAGGCGCTGCGATCGCGATTGCGATCGCGATTGCGATTGGTCAATCCGATCGTTAACCGAATTTTGGCGATCGTTAACCAAAAATAGGGATTAATTTGGAGGGATCGTATGAGCGAAATATCGTTAAGTAGTCGATCGTTAACCGAGGGACACCTGTATATATATTTATATATATATATATATATATATTTATATATATATATATATATATATATATATATATATATATATATATATATATATATATACACACGAGTATATACTTGACCCTCGTAACAACAGACCTCCCATCAACGGATTTCGGAAACTACGGACAAATTCTGGAGTCCAGTTTAATATACGGACGAATATTAAAATGCGCGCGATTGTCCGTTCCTGGCAAATTATTGTCCGGCAGGTGGCGGGTCGGTCGCGTCATCAGCTGTTGGCTGCCGTGTTTAATCTTCAGTCTGTGTGTGCTTACCACGGTTTTTTTTATGCATTTGTACCCTTCCCACGAGTGCTTAACCTATCCAAAATGCCTCCTAAACCTAGTAAACCAGTGAAGCGTAATCGAAAGGCTCTTCCACTGGCTGCTAAGCTTGAACTAATACGAAAATTAGTAAAAGGAACAAGTGTTGCGAAGTTGTGTGAGAGAACTTCGTTTTCTGTATTGTTTATTAATATCTATTAAACTGACTATGCTCATGTCATCTATTTCAGGTTATTTGTTGTACTGAATGGTTTGTAATACTGCTTGAATGATTTCTTAATGATTACACAGTATTTTATGTACATTTTATACAGTGTTTTACGTACTTTTGCAAAGAACGGACTTTTACAATCTACGGACAGGGTCGTGCACGCATTTGTCCGTTGTTTCGAGGGTCGAGTGTTTATATATATATATATATATATATATATATATATATATATATATATATATATATATATATATATATATATACAGTAAGGTCTCAGTTTATGTCAGAGTTACGTTCCTGAAACATGACGTAAGTCGATTTTGTACGTAACTCTAGTTTCCGTACATTTCAAAGCATATTATCGAGTTTTCAACCAATCATTGTTTATGGTCATTCAGGTAAGTTAAAGGTTATATTGTTATATTATTTACAACTATGTAGGAATATGAAACACAAGCTTGTTTCTGTTGTTGATTAGGGCCACGAACGCGAAGGACTGCAGGTTGCCGAGAGTGGTGGACGTCTGAGGCCGCCAGGAGGGTGGGCAGGTCAAATGTTGTGACGCCCAGAGGGCGGACAGCTGGGAGCGTAGTGCAGTGCGGTGGGAGTAGAAGCGCAGACAGGCACAGACGGTGCAAGTCAGCTGCGAGTGTCGTGTGGCCCAGGCGAAGGCTCCAGAGTTGTTATTGTTGTGATGGGTGTGCGAGCCCTCAAGGTCGTCAAACTCCCCGTTGTCATGGTAACGGGCTTCCCATTTTCTTCTTCCCTCCCTCACACACAGCTGCTGCCTCCCTTCTCATGTCTTTTAATTATGTCCTCTTTTTTCTTGTAGCGCAATGGTTTTCCTTTCTTAGCATCACTGCTGTCACTAAGAAGTTTTCTCTTTGGTGCCATTGAGTAAGATACTAAGAACTTGAGTCAGTAAACGCAGAAGTAGGATAACACTCTTTGCCAGGGGCGATGGTGTGGTGGAACTGAGGCAGGGTGTTATTGTATTCAAGCGTGAGGCGGGCGGTGTGGCGGGCAACCACCAACAATAACAATAAATCCCGCACTTTACGATCTATAAATTTTTAATTTTTTTAATCTTAAATTGCCTTATAGTGGACTGACGTAACTACAAGTTTGACGTAACTCAAGACCAATGTAACCCGGGACTTTACTGTATATATATATATATATATATATATATATATATATATATATATATATATATATATATATATATATATATATATATATATATATATATATATATATATATATATATATATATATATATATATATATATATATATATATATATATATATATATATATATATATATATATATATATATATATATATATATATATATATATATATATATATATATATATATATATATATATATATATATATATATAGAACACATCCCCCTATTTCCATTATTTCCTATGGGAAAATTACGTCCGCTTAATGAATTTCCACTCTACGAACAGCTTTGACACCCCCTATCCTGTTCGTTAAGCGGAGTATTAATATACTGTATGGCTAAATCTACAGTAGCCACAATACTGAAGAAGACAGAGCTCATTAAAAGAGCTGATGTGATGATTGGTGTGAAAAGGCAATTTAAGCGACCTGCGCCAGTGGAAGAAATGGAAAAATTGTTGATTGGATAAACCAAAGGCAGATGGCTGGTGACTCTTTGTTAGAGGGCATAATTTGTGTGAAGGCTAGGCTGCCGCATCGTGATCTTATTTCTGATATTACATCTGACTCCAATGATGATTTTAAAGCAAGTTTGTGAATTTCAAGAAAAGAACTGGAATTCATTCTTTTGTGATGCACAGTGAGCCCACAAGTGCTGACAGAGTTGCTACTGAGTAATTTGTGCCTGAATTTAAGATATTTGTGGATAAGGAGCACTTAATTGTGATGAAACTGGCCTGTTTTGGAAAAAAAAAAAAAAAACTACCAAACATAATCTATATAACAAAGGAAGAGAAGTGTTTGGCAGGACACAAACCCATGAAAGACAAGCTAACCCTGCTTCTGTACGCCAATGCTAGCGGTGACTGCAAAATTAAACCACTTTTTTCTAAACTTGGGTTTGGCAATGGCTGGAACGAATTACCTGATTTATAGGTATCAATAGTCGAACTTTTAATACTAAAACAGCCATTTGGAACTAATTAAGTTTGAGTATTGAGTTTCCTCTGTAACTTGTTTTTCTTCCAAATATTCAACCCATTTTTCTTTGATAACAATATAGTTTATCTTTACCACAACACTTGTAAGTGACACCAGTCTGTAATTTAATGGCTCTGTTGACTTTCCTCCTTTGAATATTGGGATTATATTAGCTCTCTTCCATTTCAGTGGAACTTTCCCTTCCTTTAATGAGCTTGTAACCATTTCCCAAATTCGTTCAACAATTGATCTTAACATTTCTTCGGTGCCCAGCCTGACACACCATCTGATCCCATTGCTTTTCTGACATCCAAATTTTTTAGTAGTCTTCCAGTTTCTTGTTTGTGCACTATGATTTCCTCCAAGCCTGTACAATGTAATGTCCTATTTGGTTCTGTAAAATACTCTTCTTCAGTGAACATAGTCTTAAAGCTCTCATTCATTATTTCACTCATTTCATCTGTTTGGTATGTCTTCCCTCCTTTAACTATTTCTTCAATTGTTTCCTTATTCGTCATCTTACCATTGATATACTTGAACAAAAACTTGGGTTCATTTTCACTTTTTTGCACCACATCCTTCTCAGTTTCTTTCTTCCTCTCTTCTTACTCTAACATTAATTTCTAGCATCTTTATACTGTTGCTTTCGTTTTTTTTTTTTTTTGAGTTTCTTGCAAGTATTATCTTCCTTCCTCTTAGCTTCTATACATCTACCATTGTACCAGGCTCGAACACTCTTCCTTACTCTATAGATTGGTATATATTTCCTCACTCCTCTGTTATACTTTTGTAGGAATAAATCATACTTCCCCTGTACTGTCTTGCCATTCATAATGTCCTTCCAGTCTATGCCACCAAATACTTCCCTTAAGTTTCCAAATTTGCTCTTGCATAATTCAATCTCTCCTTTTTGTAGTCCTCCCTGTATCTTAGCACTTTCCGTTCCTGCATTTTGAATTATAATGTCACATGGTCACTTCTTCCCAGTGGACTCTGATATTGAATGATTGGAGGGGGATCCAGCTTCTTTGTGAATACTAGGTCAGGTAATGGTTCTTCTTCACCTCTGTCCCGTGTGGATTCTTCCACCCACTGATCCAGTATATTCACCATAGTTAACTATAACATCTCCTCGCTCAACAATCCAGCGTTACTCATTATATCCATCTCTCTCCAGTTTACTCTTTTGCAAATGAAGTCTCCTACTAATAGTATTTTTCCATCTCTTCTTATCATATTATCCAAGAACTTAATCACTCTCCTTGCATTTTCTTATGTTCTTTTATTCTCCATGTATTGGTCTTAGGTGGCACATACATGATTATGTTTCTTTTTTTCATTTCTTCGGTCTTGATTGTTCCTCTATTACTTCTGGCAAGCCATCTCCTTTGTGCATTACCTCCACATATATATCATCACAAACCATTATTAGTACTCCTCCTCCCCCTTTTCCCTTCATGTCTCTTTTCCAACTCTTATATCTCTCTTCCTTAAAACTAACATGGACCTCCCCCTTTAGCTTTGTTTCTACTATACACATTACATCCAGTCGTTTCTCCTTCAAATAGTCTCTAACCTCCAACATATTGGACAACACATCGATATTTGTATATGTCACTCTTAATTTCTTGCCTATCCCTCCACATGTATTTTTTCCATTACCTCTTCTTTTTCCCAAAGATACCTCTTCCTCAGTCTCATATCTCGAACCTTTCAGCAGAATTTCTTCTTCTTGATCTCCGTCCTTTTCTCGTTTTTTTTTCCTTAGCTTCATTTCTTAGCATTCTCTCCTTTTCTCTCTTTTCCAAGTTCATATCTCTTTAAATTCAGTATCTTCAGCCAATTAATTTCACTTTACTTGCCATTATTTCCACCAGCATTTGAGATCTTATTCTCATTTTCAGTGGTCTCTTTCCATCTTCACTATACCTTCCCAATCTAAGCACTTCCTCCACTTTCTGCTCCAACTCCTGTGTACTGTCCTGAGCCAACTTAACATTTTTTGCCAACTCTCTCTCTCTCTCTCTCTCTCTCTCTCTCTCTCTCTCTCTCTCTCTCTCTCTCCCTCTCTCTCTCTCAAACTTGTTAGGTTGTTTTTTTTTTTTCAAAAAATTAAGATACTTTTCCTCTTGTCCACTGTGTCCCTCAACAAATCTTCCTTCTCCTTAATTACTTGTATTACTGTGTTCTTTGTCTTTTCTTGTATCTGCTTTTTTTACTACTTCAGAGAATTTAACTTTTTTATCCTCCTGTTCCTTTTTCCAAGCATTCTTAATTCCTCCAACTTGATCTCACCGACTCCACTTTGCACCTTGCCTGCCCCATCTTGAACTTTTTCTTGTAGACTAATGTCTCTTCATATTCGCCACTAATTTACCATTTTTTTTCTTTAACTCCTCCATCTCCTTTTTTCATCACCTGATTCACTTTTCTTACTATCTCACATTCTCTTATTCTCTCCTTTAGTTCAGTGTTTTCCTTAGATAAACTGTCTTGTTTTTTCAAAATACATGAGATCAGTTCCTTCATGCATCTCAAGTCCCTCTCCATGTTCATCAGTCTTCTTACATTACCTTTGTCTTCACAAAATCCTGAAAATTCCTTATCAGCATTTTTCTCTCCCAATTTCCTCAATCCAGCAAGAGCAATAAGGCTTGTCTTATTTAGCCTTTAGTCTGGCAGCAACACCAATATCCGGCTACACCTATACTTTTCATTTTAACACTACCCAAATCTTGATTATCTTTGGAGACAGGACACCTTATGACCCCATCTCCCTCATGTACATATAGTCTAGGTCCTTCTGCTTCACTACGCTTGTTACTAGAATGTTCCTCTGGGAGCTCCTGGCAAAACAACCACTCTCCACAACTACTGGCTTGTGTGTGTGTGTGTGTGTGTGTGTGTGTGTGTGTGTGTGTGTGTGTGTGTGTGTGTGTGTGTATTTACCTAGTTGTATTTACCTAGTTGTAGTTTTACAGGGCCTGGGCTTTATGCTCGTGTGGCCCCAACTCCATATCTACACTTATCCAATCTTACTTTAAAAGTGTGCACACTCGTTGCAGACACTACTTCTTCATCTAAACTGTTCCACGTCTCAATACATCTCTGCGAAACTATATTTTTATATCTCTCAGACATCTTCCTTTCTCAGCTTTTTACTATGCGATCTTGTGCTTGGTGTCATATTCTTCTCTCAGGATCAGTTTCTCATTATCCACTTGGTCCATTCCGTTGATCAATTTATAGACTTGTATCAGGTCTCCTCTCTCCTTCTTTGTTCCAAGGTTGGTAGATCCATAGCCTTTAGTCTCTCCTCATATGTCATCCCTTCAAGTTCTGTGTGTGTGTGTGTGTGTAGCCTCTCCAATGTGTTATGTGTTTGTGTGTGGGTATCAATTTCTTCATCATTTCTTTGTCCATGTAGTGAAATGCTACTCCAATATTTCTTAGCAAATTATATGTTTCTCTAAAATTCTATCAATATGGCTTACTGGTTGATTGTTTTCTTCCATCATCACTCCTAAGTCCTTTTCCTTTTTCTTTCTCCAGTTCTACTCCATCTCCCATCTTATAGATTCCCACAGGTCGTCTTTCACTCTTTCCCATTTCCATGACATGGCTTTTGTTCACATTGAATTCCATTTCCACTTCTTACTCCATTCCCAGATCTTATTTAGGTCTTCTTGCAGTATTTCACAATCCTCCTTTTGCTTTATAACTCTGCACAGTTTCGTATCATCCATAAACAAATTTATGTAGCTGTTCACTCCTTCTGGCATGTCGTTAATATAAATGAGGAAAAGTATTGGTGCCAATACTGACCCCTGTGGCACTCCGCTTTCTACTGCTCTCCACTTGGACTTCATATCTTTAACTACCGTCCTTATTTCTCTCCCCCTCAAATAATTTTCTATCCATCTCAATGTGCTTCCTTTTAAGCCACCCTTCTCCTCTAACTTCCACAGTAATCTTGCGTGTGGCACTTTGTCAAACACCTTTTTTAAATCCAAATAGATGCAGTCAACCCATCCTCTCTCTCTTGTACTCTATCAACTATTCTAGAATAGAAACTCAATAAATTAGTTACACAAGACCGTCCTTTTCTAAAACCAAATTGGCTATTTGATATTAATTTGTTGTCTTCAAGGAACTCGATCCATTGTTTCTTTATTATTCTTTCACACATCTTGCATATTACACTAGTTAGTGATACCGGTCTGTAATTTAAAGGTTCTTCTTTCCTTCTGCTCTTATATATGGGAACCACCTCAGCTCTTTTCCATTCTACTGGCACTGTTCCATTTTCTATTGAGCATTTTATGATGTTGTATATAGGACTTGCTAGTTCTTCCCTACATTCTTTCAGTATTCTGCCTGAGACTTCATCCGGTCTTTCATATAGATTGTCTCTCTATTACCCTGTGGCCTCTCAAATTGTGTGTGTGTGTGTATTTTTTATTAATAGTTGTGCCATTGTTTTGTGTGTGTGTTTACATATTATAGTGTCCTGTCTCCATATCTCCATTTATCTAATTTCTCCTTAAAGTTATGCACATTATGTGCTGTAACAACTTCATTATCTAATGCATTCCATTTTTCCACCGTTCTGTGTGGAAAACTGTATTTTCCAATATCCTTCACACACTGCCTCATCCTGATCTTTTCATGTCCTTTTGTCCTTCCATCATCTTGTCTACAGCACCAGATCTTTTCTGTCTATCTTTTCAATATCATTTACTATCTTATACATAGTTATTAAATCCCCACAATCTCTTCTATCTTGTAAGGATGGCAGTCCCATTTCCTTCAATCATTCTTCATATGTGAGGTCCTTTAATTCTGGCACCATCTTTCTAGCAATCTTCTGTATCCTTTCCAATTTTCTTGTATCCTTTTTAGAGCTCAGAGACCATACCACTGTTGCATATTCCAGCCTTGGACGTATCATGCTTGTGATGATTTTTTTCATCATATCTTTATCCATGTAATGAAATGCCACTCTTATATTAGTCAACACTTTATATGATACTCCAAATATCTTGCTTATGTGTTTTTCAGGGCTCAGATTTTCCTGTATGATCACTCCCAGATTTTTTCCCTCTTTAGTCTTCATTATTTGTTCCTCTCCCATCAAATAGTTCCATACTTGTCTTCTCTTACTCTTTCCTAGTTCCATTATGTGACATTTCTTGGCATCAAACTCCAATTTCCACTCCCTACTCCACTCATAGATCTTGTTCATATTTTCCTGCAACAGCAGATAGTCTTCTCTGGTTTTGATAACTTCGCAGTTTTGCATCATCACCAAATAAATTTATATAACTGTTTATCCCAACGTGAATGTCGTTTATATAAATCTGAAACATAATGAGGGCTAACACTGACCCTTGTGGCACTCCGCTAGTTACTTTACCCCAAGTTGAGTATGTATCTCTGATCACAGTTCTCATTTCCCTATCCTTCAAATAATCTCTTGTCCATTCAAGCAAAGTTCCTCGCAGTCCTCCTATGTTCTCTACTTTCCAAAGTAGTCTTCCATGAGGGACTTTATCAAAAGCCTTTTTTAATATCCAGGTATACTGTATCTACCCATCCATCTCTGTTTTCAAGTCCTGCAATATCTCTCGAGTAGAAGCTTAATAAGTTTGATACACATGACCGCCCTGTCCTGAACCCAAATTGTCTGTTCGATATGATTTGCTCCTCTTCTAGAAATTTAACCCATTTTTCTTTGATAATCATTTCACATAACTTCCCTAAAACACTTGTAAGTGACACTGGACTGCAATTTAGTGGTTCATTTGCCTTTCCTCATTTAAATATCAGTATTACATTGACTCTCTTCCATTCTAGTGGAACTTTCCCTTCATTAATGGAACTCGTAATTATTTCCCAAATTGGATTCAGTACATGCTCTTTACATTCTTTTAATACCCATCCTGATACACAATCTGGCCCCATTGCTTTTCTGACTTCCAAATGTGTGTATTTACCTATTTGTATTTACCTATTTGTGTATTACAGGCCCCGAGCTAAGCTCTCTGTGTCCTGTCTCCTTGTCCACTCCAGTCATATCTCTCTTTTATCTGATTGACACACACCACGTCAACGACATAACTGCTCAGTTTATTCCACTTATCAATACTACAATGCGGGAAACTGTACTTTCTCAGGTCATTTAGACAGATGTCCTTTATTAGTTTTTTTCCATGTCCTCGGAGGTAATTACTTGCGGTCACCTTTATCAATTCTCTGTCCAGTATGTCAATCTTGTTCACCAATTTATACATACAGTCAACCCTCGGCTATCGCGACTTCAGCTATCGCGTTTTATTGCTATCACGCACCCATGAAAAGCTGCTAAAATTTCATTATCGTGACCTCAGATGGCTGCTACACACCCAGCCATGACGTCATGGGATATCTGAGCACTCATTGGCCAAAACCGCCTTCCTGCCAAGATCAATTCGGCTATCGCATTTTTGACTATGGTCTATTTGTTCCACCAATTGCATACATTAAGTGTATCATGTCTCCTCTTGTTCTTTTCTCTTCTAATATGGTCAGCCCCAGCTTCCTCAGTCTTTCCTCATAGTCTAACTCCCTGAGTCCTGGTACCATCCTTGTTGCCAGCCTCTGTACCCTTTCCACCTTCTTCACATTTTTCTTCATATGCGGTGACCAGACGCAAGCTGCATATTCTAACTGGGGTCTTATTAAGGTGCATAATATCTTCTTCATCATTCCTTCATCTAGGTAGTGAAATGCAAGGCCAATATTTTGGAGCATGTTATATGTTTTCCCAAATATCTTGTTAATGTGTTTCTTCGGTGACAGAGTGTTTTGCACGTTACTCCTAAGTCTTTCTCCTCATTGGTCTCTTCAATCTTCTCACCACCCAGCCTGTAATCCCTGTTTGGTCTGTATCTACTTCTTCCCATTTTCATAACATGGCTCTTGTTTATATTAAATTCCATCTGCCACTCTTTACTCCACTCATATATTTTATCAAGATCTTCCTGTAACTTGTTACAATCTTCCACATTCTTTACTCTCCTCATAATTTTAGTATCGTCCGCAAACATATTCATGTAACTGTCAATTCCTACTGGCATATCATTAACATAAATCAAAAACATGATGGGACCAAGCACTGACCCTTGTGGAACTCCACTGGTTACCTTCTTCCACTCGGACTTCCTTCCTTCACCACTGTTCTCATTTCTCTTCCCACTAAGTAATTTTCCATCCATTTTGCTAGTTTATCATTTACTCCTCCAATTTTCTTTAGTTTCCACATCAGTCTATTGTGTGGCACTTTATCAAAGGCCTTTCTCAAGTCCAGGTAGATAGCATCCACCCATCCCTCTCTATGTTGTAGTATGTCAGTCACTCTTGAATAAAAACATAATAAATTGGATACACGATCTTCCTTTTCTGAAACCAAACTGCCTTTCACTCAGAATGTTTTCACTTTCTAGATACTCACTCCACTTAGCTTTAATTACTTCTTCACATACCTTGCACAATATACTAGTCAACGATACTGGTCTGTAATTTAACGGTTCCATTCTACTACCATTCTTATATATAGGCACAATGTCAGCTCTTTTCCACTCTTTCGGGACTATTCCTGTTCGTATGGAGGTTTCCACAATATCAAATACAGGGTTCAACAATTGATCCTTACATTCTTTTAGCAACCTCCCAGATATGCCATCAGGCCCCATTGATTTATTAATATCCAAATTGCTTATAATTTTCCTTACATCTTCTTTAGTAACCATGATGTCCTGCATTTGCTTTATTTCCGTTGGCCTTGTCCCATAAAATGCTCCTCCTTTGTAAACACTTTGCAAAAGTTGTCGTTCAAAATTTCAGCTATATCTCTAGCATCCTCATATACTTCTTCCCCATTTTTTACCTTTTCTATTGCCTCTCTTTTATTTAGTTTACCATTTATGAATTTGTAAAACATTTTAGGGCACAGTTTTCCACCACTCTCTGTTCATATTCCTTTTGTGCTGTTCTCCTTACTTCAACATATCTATTCCTTGCTGTTTTGTACACTTCTCTTGATAATACATCATTGTTTTTCTTAAGTTTCTTCCATGCCTTTTCTTTGTTCTTTTTTGCTTCTTCACAATTTCTATTAAACCACTGTTTATTATTTAAAGTCCTCTTTCTGTGATATGTCACAAACCTCTTCACAGCAGAGTTATATAAATCCATAAATTTATCGTATTTCAATTGCATATCTCCTTCCTGCTATACCACAGTCCAGTCAATTTCATTAAAGAACTCCCTCATATGGTTATAATTTCCTCTAGTATAATTTAATTTTTCCTCCCTGTGTTCCACAATCCTATCTGTGCTTATTTCCGTATCCAGCTTAAAGTTTAGGACATCATGGTCGCTTTTCCCCAAGGGACATTCATGCTCAATTTCTTCTTTTAGGGAGATGCCCCCGGTAAATACCAAATCCAACTTTGCTGCAACATCTTGTCCCCTGCACCTTGTTGGTGATCTCACCCACTGTGTCATCAAGTTATTTGTTGCTACATTTAACAATTCCTCTGCCCACTCTCAACCGTCTACCACTTCGTAGTCTTCCCACACTATTTCCTTACAATTAAAGTCCCCAACTATCATCACTCTGTCCTTTCTGGTAAGTTCCTGCTTCATTCTGTCCAGAGTATTTCTCATCACCATTTGATACTGTTCATATTCCCAAGCACTGGATCTGGATGGTATGTATACTGTTATAATATTAATGTCTCTTTTACTATCTGTTATAAGCATACTTATCACTTCTTCATTTCCCTTAATATAGTTCACCTCCTTCACTATCAGATCTTCCTTAGTAAGAACCATTATACCACCACCTCCTTTATTTTTTCTATCATTTCTCCATACTCTGTAGTGTTTGACATCAAACCAATCTAACCCTCCAAAAAAAACTTAGTCTTTTCCTCCTCGGTTCTTACGTCATTCCTCTCTCTCACCTCAGTTACAAGCTCTTTCATTTTTTATCCGTTCGTCCTGTGACATATTTCTTCTTATGTAAATTGTTTTGGTCTCCTCAGAGTCCTTAATTAAGTTTCCAAGCCGTCCTTAGCAAGGCCTCACCTGCCACCTGAGACTTTAATTTCAATTTCAATGGTCTACTTTTGCCTTCCTCAAAAGCTCCTAGTCTAACACTTTCTTCTACCTCAGCATATAGGCATTCTTCCTCTTCTGAGATCTTATTCAGTAAAGACTTAATCCTGTCATTTTCCTTATCTCTCCTATCTTGCCAGTTCCTGTTTGTTTCCTCCCTCAATCCTGTTATGATCACGCATTTTTTTTTTTTTTTTTTTCAGCAATATCTCTCACTACATACTCATTTTCCTTTAATGCCTTTACCATTTCACTCTGTGTAATCACTTTATTTTCTTCCTGCTTTTTCACTATCTCCTAAAGGTACTTGTTGTGTGTGTGTGTATTTCCTGTATTTACCTAATTGTGTGTGTGTGTGTGTGTGTGTGTGTGTGTGTGTATTTACCTAGTTGTATTTACCTAGTTGTAGTTTTACAGGGCCTGGGCTTTATGCTCGTGTGGTCCCGTCTCCATATCTACACTTATCCAATTTTTCTTTAAAACTATGTACACTCTTTGCTGATACCACTTCCTCACTCAAACTGTTCCAAGTCTCAACACATCTTTGCGGAAACTAAATTTTTAACATCTCTCAGACATCGTCCCTTCCTTAGTTTCTTACTATGCGATCTTGTGCTTCTATAGTCATATTCTTCTCTCACGATCAGTTTCTCATTATCCACTTCATCCATTCCGTTAATCAATTTATAAACTTGTATCAGATCCCCTCTCTCTCTTCTCTGCTCCAAGGTTGGTAGATCCATTGCCTTTAGTCTCTCCTCATATGCCATCCCTTTAAATTCTGGAACCATTCTTGTAGCCATTTTTGTAGTCTCTAATTTTCTTATGTGTTTCTTTTTAGAGTCCACACAACTCCTGCATATTCCAATCTAGGTCTTATTTTAGTACTTATCAATTTCTTCATCATTTCCTTGTCCATATAGTGAAATGCTACTCCAATATTCCTTAGCAAATTATACGTCTCTCTGAAAATTCTATCAATATGGCTAACCGGTTGATTATTTTCTTCCATTGTCACTCCAAAGTCCTTTTCCTTTTTTACTTTTTCTAGTTCTTCTCCATCTCCCATCTTATACATTCCCACTGGTCGTCTTTCACTTTTTCCCATTTCCATGACATGGCTTTTGTCCACATTGAATTCCATCTCCCATTTTTTGCTCCATTTCCATATCTTGTTTAAGTCTTCCTGTAGTATTTCACAATCCTCTTTTTGTTTAATGACTCTGCACAGTTTCGCATCGTCCGCAAACAGATTTATGTAGCTGTTCACTCCCTCTGGCATGTCATTTATATATACGTGTGTGTGTGTGTGTGTGTGTGTGTGTGTGTGTGAAATTCATCACGGTCGTCTCCTGGTCACCCAGCCAGCCTTTCCCATTACGGAGCGGGCTCAGAGCTCATAGGCCGATCTTCAGGTAGGACTTACACCACAACACACTCCATACACTGGGAAAGTGAGGCCACAACCCCTCGAGTTACATCCCGTACCTTTTTACTGCTAGGTGAACCAGGGGCAACACATTAAGAGGTTTGCCCATTTGCCTAGCTGCTCTCTGGGATTCGAACCCTGACCCTCTCAGCTGTGAGCCGAGTGTGCTAACCACTACACTATGCTGTGTATTTACCTAGTTGTAGTTTTACAGGGCTTGGGCTTTACGCTCATGTGGCCCTATCTCCATATCTACACTTATCCAATTTTTCTTTAAAACTATGCACACTCATTGCTGACACCAATTCCTCACTCAAACTGTTCCAAGTCTCAACACATCTTTGAGGAAAACTATATTTTTTAACATCTCTCAGACATCTTCCCTTCCTAGTTTCTTACTATGCGATGTGCTTCTAATGTCATATTCTTCTCTCAGGATTAGTTTCTCATTACCCACTTGATCTATTCCTTTAATCAATTCATAAACTTGTATCAGATCCCCTCTCTCTCTCTCTCTTCTCTGTTCCAGGGTTGGTAGATCCATAGCTTTTAGTCTCTCCTCATATGTCATCCTTTAAATTCTGGAAACATTCTTACAGCCATTTTTTTGTAGTCTCCAATTTCCTTATGTGTTTCTTTTTATGGGGGATCCACACAACTCCTGCATATTCCAATCTGGGTCGTATTATAGTACTTATCAATTTCTTCATAATTTCTTTGTCCATGTAGTGTGTATGTGTGTATTTACCTAGTTGTAGTTTTACAGGGCCTGGGCTTTATGCTCGTGTGGCCCCATCTCCATATCTACACTTATCCAATCTTACTTTAAAAGTATGCACACTCATTGCAGACACTACTTCATTTAAACTGTTCCATGTCTCAATACATCTTTGCGGGAAACTATATTTTTTAACATCTCTCAGACATCTTCCTTTTCTCAGCTTTTTACTATGCGATCTTTTGCTTCGGGTGTCATATTCTTCTCTCAGGATCAGTTTCTCATTATCCACTTGGTCCATTCCGTTGATCAATTTATTAACTTGTATCAGGTCTCCTCTCTCCCTTCTTTGTTGGTAGATCCATAGCCTTTAGTCTCTCCTCATACGTCATCCCTTCAAATTCTGGAATCATTCTTGTAGCCACTTTTTGTAGTCTCTCCAATTTCCTTATGTGCTTCTTTTTATGAGGGGTCCACACTACTCCTGCATATTCCAATCTGGGTCTTATTATAGTACTTATCAATTTCCTCATCATTTCTTTATCCATGTAGTGGAATGCTATTCCAATATTCCTTAGCAAATTATATGTTTCTCTAAAAATTCTATCAATATGGCTTACTGGTTGATAGTTTTCTTCTATCGTCACTCCTAAGTTCTTTTCCTTTTTAACTATCTCCAGTTCTACTCCATCTCCCATCTTATAGATTCCCACAGGTCGTCTTTCACTCTTTCCCATTTCCATGACATGGCTATTGTTCACATTGAATTCCATTTCCCACTTTTTACTCCATTCCCAGATCTTATTTAGGTCTTCTTGCAGTATTTCACAATCCTCTTTTTGCTTTATAACACTGCACAGTTTCGTATCATCTGCAAACAGATTTATGTAGCTGTTCACTCCTTCTGGCATGTCGTTAATATAAATGAGGAAAAGTATTGGTGCCAATACTGACCCTTGTGGCACTCCACTTTCTAATGCTCTCCACTTGGACTTCATATCTTTAACTACTGTCCTTATTTTTCTCCCCCTCAAATAATTTTCTATCCATCTCAATGTGCTTCCTTTTAAGCCACCCTTCTCCTCTAACTTCCATAGTAACCTTGTATGTGGCACTTTGTCAAACGCCTTTTTTAAATCCCTCTCTCTCTTGTACTCAACTATTCTAGAATAGAAACTCAATAAATTAGTTACACACGAACGTCTTTTTCTAAAACTAAATTGGCTATTTGATAATAATTTGTTGTCTTCAAGAAACTCGATCCATTGTTTCTTTATTACTTTCACACATCTTGCATATTACACTAGTTAGTGATACCGGTCTGTAATTTAAAGATTCTTCCTTCCTTCCTTTCTCATATATGGGAACCACCTCAGCTCTTTTCCATTCTACTGGTACTGTTCCATTTTCTATTGAGCATTTTATGATGTTGTATATAGGACTTACTAGTTCTTCCTTATATTCTTTCAGTATTTTGCCTGACACTTCATCCGGTCCCATTGCCTTCTCTTCATCCAATTCCTTCATGAACTCTTTTATTTCAAGCTTGGTTACTTTAACCTCTTTCATATAGACGGTCTCTATTACTCTGTGGCCTTTCAAATTTGGATTCCTTAGTAAAGACCTCCTGGAATTTATCATTTAATAGTTCTGCCATACTTTTGGGGTCTTCCACCATCCCATTCTTTCCTTTTAACCTTTCTATTGTTTCTTTTTGCCTAATTTTTCCATTTATGAAGCTGTAGAAGAATTTTGGTTGCTCATTACATTTTTCGACAATGTCCTTTTTATAGTTCCTTTCCTCATCCTTCCTCACCTTAACATATTCATTTCTCACTACCTTGAAGTTTTCCTTATTTACTGGATTTCTATTTCTCCTTCACCTATTCCACGCTCCATCTCTTTTCTCCTTTGCCCTAGCACACCTTGCATTAAACCAATCTTTCTTTCCTTCTTCTTTAGGTCTATATTTCGGGACATATTCCCTGACTCCTGTTTTGTATATTTCCAAAAATAAGTTATACTTCTCTTGCACTGTCTCTGAGTTTTCCATCTCCTCCCAGTTAATGTATTTGGAGTAGTTCTTGAGATTCTCAATATCAGCCTTTCTGTAATTTAATCGGTCTCCTTTGTATGATTCTTCTCTATCTTCTTTTCCCTCTTCTATATCCATTTCTAATATTACATGGTCACTCATTCCCAATGGGCACTTATATCTTATATCATCATTCATTTGTATACCCCTTGTAAAAACTAGGTCCAATCTCGCTGGCTTGTCATTTCCTCTGAATCTTGTGTTTTCCTTTACTCTTTGGTCCATCATATTATCCATCATTGGGTTCAGGAATCTTTCTCCCCAGGCTTCTTTCCCCATACCACTTTCATAATTTTCCCAGTCCCCTTCTTTACAGTTGAAATCTCCTACTAATATAACTTTTCTCCTTTCTTTAATGATTCTCATTAGACTCCTTATTGTGTCATCTATCATGTCTTTATATTCTTTATTGGTCCATGAATTTGTTTTTGGTGGCACATATGTTACAATGATTGTTAACTCTTTTTTATTAATATGCATCTTAACATACAGTATTTTTGCTTTTCGTTTCCCACATTCCACCTGGTTTACCACCATCTCCTTCCTTAACATTATCATGACTCCTCCTTCTCCTTTACTCCCTCTGTCTCTCCTCCATACAATATACCTATTATCCAAGTCTATTTTGATTGCATCATTTAGTTTTGTTTCAGCCAGGCATACAATATCCGGTTCTTCTTTTTTTATGTAATCTCTTGATTCTATTTTTTTTTTCTTTTTTTTTTCTTTTGTTTTGTGTGTGTGTGTGTGTGTGTGTGTGTGTGTGTGTGTGTGTGTGTGTGTGTGTGTTGTATTTACATAGTTGTAGTTTTACAGGGCATGGGCTTTATGCTCGTGTGGCCCCGTCTCCATATCTACATTTATCCAATCTTTCTTTAAAACTGTGTACACTCGTTGCAGACACTACTTCATTCAAACTGTTCCACATCTCATCTTTGCGGGAAACTATACTTTTTTATATCTCTTAGACATCTTCCCTTCCTCAGCTTTTTACTATGCGATCTTGTGCTTCAACTGGTATATTCTTCTCTCAGGATCAGATACTCTTTGTCCACTTGGCCCATTCCGTTGATAAATTTATAAACTTGTATGAGATCCCCCTCTCTCCCTTCTCTGTTCCAATGTTGGAAGATCCATAGCCTTTAGTCTCTCCTCATATGTCTACCCTTCAAGTTCTGGGACCATTCTTGTAGCCATTTTTTGTTGTCTCTCCAGCTTCCTTATGTGTTTCTTTTTTGTAAGGGGTCCACACTACTCCAGCATATTCCAATCTGGGTCTTAGTATAGTAAATATCAGTTTCTTCATCATTTCTTTGTCCATGTAGTGAAATGTTATTCCAATATTCCTTAGTAAATTATATGTCTCTGAAAATTCTATCAATAATAACGTACCGGTTGATTATTTTCTTCCAAGGTCACTCCCAAATCCTTTTTCTTTTTTACTTTCTCCAGTTCTACTCCATCTCCCATCTTATAGATTCCCACTGGTCATTTATCACTCTTTCCCATTTTCATGACATGGCTTTTGTCCACACTGAATTCTATCTCCCACTTTTTTTACTCCATTCCCAGATCTTATTTAGGTCTTCTTGCAGTATTTCACAATCCTCTTTTTGCTTTATAACTCTGCACAGTTTCGCATTGTCCGCATACAGATTTATGTAGCTGTTCACTCCTTCTGGCATGTCGTTTATATAAATGAGAAAAAGTATTGGCGCCAATAATGACCCCTGCGGCACTCTGCTTTATACTACTCTCCACTTGGACTTCATATCTTTGACTACCATTCTTATTTCTCTCCCCCTCATATAATTTTCCATCCATCTCAATGTGCTTCCTTTTAAACCACCCTTCTCCTCTAATTTCCACAGTAACCTTGCATGTGGCACTTTATCAAACGCCTTTTTTAAATCCAAGTCATTACAATCAACCCATCACTCTCTCTCTTGTACCCTGTCAACTATTCAAGAGTAGAAACTCAGTAAATTTGTTACACACAAACAACCTTTTCTAAAGCCAAATTGGCTATTTGATAATTTGTTGTCTTCAAGGAACTCGATCCATTGTTTCTTTATTACTCTTTCACACATCTTACATATTACACTAATTAATGATATTGGTCTGTAATTTAGAGGTTCTTCCTTCCTTCTGCTCTTATATATGGGAACCACCTCAGCTCTTTTCCATTCTACTGGTACTGTTCCATTTTCTATTGAGCATTTTATGATGTTGTATAGGTCTTGCTAGTTCTTCCCTACATTATTTCAGTATTCTGCCTGAGACTTCATCCGGTCCCATTGCCTTTTCTTCATCCAGTTCCTTCATTAACTCTTTTATTTCAAGCTTGGTTACTTTAATCTCTTCCATATAGATGGTCTCTCTATTACCCTGTGGCCTTTCAAATTTGGATTCCTTAGTAAAGACCTCCTGGAACTTATTATTTAACAGTTCTGCCATACTTTTTGGGTCTTCCACAATCCCATTTTCTCCTTTTAACCTTTCTATTGTTTCTTCTTGTCTTATTTTTCCGTTTATGAATCTGTAAAACAATTTTGGTTGCTCCTTGCATTTTGCAACTGTCCTTTTCATAGATCCTGTCCTCTTCCTTCCTCACTTTAACATGTTCATTTCTTGCTATCTTGAAGTTTACCTTATTTACTGCATTTCTATTTCTCCTCCACCTTTTCCATGCTCCATCTCTTTTCTCCTTTGCCCTGGCACACTTTGCGTCAAACCAATCTTTCTTTCCTTCTTCCTTAGGTCTATATTTTGGAACATATTCTCTGACTTCTGTTTTGTTTATTTCCAAAAATAAGTTATATTTCTCTTGCACCCCTTCAGAGTTTTCCATCTCCTCCCAGTTAGCGAATTTGAAATAGTTCTTGAGATTCTCAATATCAGCGTTTCTGTAATTTAATCCGTCTCCTTTGTATGATTCATCTCTATCTTCTTTTCCCTCATCTATATCCATTTCTAATATTACATGATCACTCTTTCCCAATGGGCACTTATACCTTATATCATCATTCATTTGTATACCCCTTGTAAAAACCAGGTCTAATCTTGCCAGCTCATCGTTTCCTCTGAATCTTGTGTTTTCCTTTACTTTTTGATCCATCATATTATCTATCATTAGGTTCAGGAATCTTTGTCCCCCAGCTTCTTCCCCCATACCACTTTCATAATTTTCCCACTCCACTTCTTTACAGTTGAAGTCTCCTACTAATAACACTTTTCTTCTTTCTTTAATGACTCTCATTAGACTCCTTATAGTGTCATCTATCATATCTTTATATTCTCGGTTGGTCCATGCATTCGTTTTTGGTGGCACATATGTTACAATGATTGTTAAGTCTTTTTTATTAATATGCATCTTAATATACAGTGCTTCTGCTTTTCCTTCCCCATATTCCACATGGTTTACCACCATCTCTTTCCTTGTCATTATCATGATTCCTCCTCCTCCTTTACCCCCTGTCTTTCCTCCATACGTTATATCTATTATCTACGCCTATTTTGATTGTCTCATTTAGTTTTGTTTCAGCCAGGCATACAATATCCGGTTTTTCTTTCCTTATGTAATCTTTTAGTTCTAATTTACTTGATAGAACCCCATCTATGTTCGTATACATCATTTTTAGTTTCTTACCCTTATCACTTTTAGTTACACTTGGTCCACTGTTGGCGCTTTCTTCTCTCTTATATACCATTTTCTTATCCTGTCTCCTAGAATTCTAAAAAAAAAAAAAGACTTTTTTCCTCCTCTGACCTTTCATTATTTTTTTCCCTTTGTGTTGCCGCCAATTCGTTGTATCTCTTCCTTTCTTCCTCATTCTTATTTTTTCTTATATATATATCCTTGCAACCTTCTGTTTCTCTGAGTTTTGTTGTTCTATATAACATCTCTTCTGTTGCTGCTTGTGATTTTAGTAGTATCTTAATTGGTCTTGTTGATCCATCTTGATAAGGTCCCATTCTGTGAATTTCCTCCACTTCCTCCTCTAGGTTCTGCCTATCTTCGTCATTTAGATTTTTTAGTAGGTCTTTGACTTCATTTTCTCCTTTTCCCTTCTTGGTCTATATTTTACATTTTTTTTCTTTTAGTCCAAAGATAATTACACTTTTTTTCTGCAATTTCCCTTACTAGGTTTTCCTTTTCCTTAAGGACTCCAATCATTTTGTTCACCATGTTCTTGTCTCTTTCTTTTAGTTGTTCTTGAATCACCTCCTGTAATTTATCTTTGTCTTTATCTTGTACTCTCCATGCCTGCACTTCTTTTTTAATCACGTCATGTACTCTTTTCTCTTCTTTGCTAACTAGATCTTTCAGGTCTCTTTTTCTTTCTCTACTTTACCAAGTCCTTCATCCATCTGTTTCTTATATTTGGCTAGTTCTTTTCTCAGTTCTGCATTCTCTACTTTTAACCTAGCTTCACTTTCTTCTACTTTTTTTATCCATTCTTTCAAGTTCAGAAACTCTTTCTCCTGTTCATCATTCTCTTTACTTCTCATACTTTCTCTTATCCAGTTTTCTAATTTTTCCTCCAAAGTTATTACTCACCTATGGAGGGTGGTACTTGTCTCATCAAATCCTCTGAATCTAGCCTCTTTCTCATCATCATCATCATCCTTTTCTTGTAATCCTCCTCTATTTTCATACCTGCTTATGGGTGTAAGTTCTTTCCTACTCATGGTGTCTTTCAATGTAGTTTCTGGAGACTATTGCCACACAAGTCATGCATTTGCCCAGGCCTCTGTAAACACACAACCTCTGGTATTGAGATCAGCTGATCGCGGGAGCGTTGGTCCGCACGTCTGACCTTGACCTTGTCTCGACCACGTGTGTGTGTGTGTGTGTGTGTAATTCACCTCAGTCGCCTGCTGGTCACCCAGCCAGTCTTCCCCATTACATAGCGAGCTCAGAGCTCATAGACCGATCTTCGGGTAAGACTGAAACCACATCACACAACACACACCGGGAAAGCAAGGCCACAACCCTTCGAGTTACATCCCATACCTATTTACTGCTAGGTGAACAGGGGCCACACATTAAGAGGCTTGCCCATTTGCCTCGCCGCTTCCGGGACTCGAACCCGGCCCTCTCATTTGTGAGTCGAGTGTGCTATTTACCTAGTTGTATATAACTTTTCTCTTATGTTAGAGGGAGAACTACAAATGGCAAATAAGTAAATATTAAAAAAAAAAAAGACCCACTTGAATTGTAGTCTCCATAAAAAAAATCAAAAGAATTAGTCAAAATTCAGGGACAAATGTCACGATACCTCTCTCTCTTAAAACAAGTTAAGTTGCAGGAAGATGGAAATATAGAAGCAGGCAGAGAGTTCCACAGTTTACCAGTGAAAGGTATCAATGATTGAAAATGCTGGTTGTCTTGTACTAGAAGGTTGGATATAATAGGGGTGAGAGGAAAAAGATAGCATTGTGCAGCAAGGCCAAAGGAGGAGGGGAAGCATGCAGTTAATAAGATCAATGGAGCAGTTAGCTTGAAAATAGCAATAAAAGATAGAAAGGGAGGCAACATTTCAGTGGTGAGAAAGAGGCTAAAGACAATCGGTCTGAGAAGGGGAGTTGATAAGACGTAAAGCTTTTGATTCCACCCTATCTAATAAAGCTATAAAAGTGGAACCCACCCAAACATGCAAAAAGTACTCCACACAAGGACAGATAAGGCCCTTGTACAGAGTTAACAGTTGAAGGGGCGAGAAAAACTGGCAGAGACACCGCAGAACACCTAACCTCATAGAAGCTGTTTCAGCAAGAGACAAGATGTGAAGTTTCCAGTTAAGATTATGAGTAAAGGGCAGACCGAGAATATTTGGTGTGGAAGAGGGAGACAGTTCAGTGTCATTGAAGAAGAGGGGGATAGCTGTCTGGAAGATTGTGTCGAGTTGATATATGGAGGAATTGAGTTATTGAGGCATTAAAAATTACTAAGTTTTCTCTGCCCCAATCAGAAATCTTAGAAGAATCAGAAGTCAGGCATTCTGTGGCATCCCTGCTTGATCTGTTGACTTCCTGAACGGTTGGACGTCTCTCAAAGTACATGGAAAGATGTAGGGTGGTATCGTCAGCGTAGGAGTGGATAGGGCAAGAAGATTGGTTGAGAATGTCATTAATGAATAATAGAAAGAGTTGACAGGACAGAACCCTGAGGCTTTATGCTCGTGTGGCCCCGTCTCCATATCTACACTTATCCAATTTCTCTTTAAATCTATGCACACTCATTGCTTACACCACTTCCTCACTCAAACTGTTCCAAGTCTCAACACATCTTTGCGGGGAAACTATATCTTTTAACATCTCTCAGACATCTTCCCTTCCTCAGTTTCTTACTATGCGATCTTGTGCTTCTAATGTCATATTCTTCTCTCAAGATTAGTTTCTCATTATCCACTTGGTCCATTCCATTAATCAATTTATAAACTTGTATCAGATCCCCTCTCTCTCTTCTCTGTTCCAGGGTTGGTAGATCCATAGCTTTTAGTCTCTCCTCAAATGTCATCCCTTTAAATTCTGGAACCATTCTTGTAACCATTTTTTGTAGTCTCTCCAATTTTCTTATGTGTTTCTTTTTATGGGGATCCACACAACTCCTGCATATTCCAATCTAGGTCTTATTTTAGTACTTATCAATTTCTTCATCATTTCTTTGTCCATATAGTGAAATGCTAATCCAATATTCCTTAGCAAATTATGTCTCTCTGAAAATTCTATAGGTTGATTGTTTTCTTCTATCGTCACTCCTAAGTCCTTTTCCTTTTTTACTTTTTCTAGTTCTACTCCATCTCCCATCTTATAGATTCCCACCGGTAGTCTTTCACTTTTTCCCATTTCCATGACATGGCTTTTGTCCACATTGAATTCCATCTGCCATTTTTTTACTCCATTTCCAGATCTTGTTTAAGTCTTCCTGCAGTATTTCACAATCCTCTTTTTGTTTTATGACTCTGCACAGTTTCGCATCGCAAACAGATTTATATAGCTGTTCACTCCCTCTGGCATGTCGTATATATATATATATATATATATATACGAGAAAAGTATTGGCGCCAATACTGACCCCTGTGGCACTCCGCTGTCTACTGCTCTCCGATTGGACTTCATATCTTTAACTACCGTCCTTATTTCTCTCCCCCTCAAGTAATTTGCCATCCATCTCAATGTGCTTCCTTTTAAGCCACCCTTCCCCTCTAACTTCCATAGTAATCTTTCATGTGTGTGTGAGTATTTACCTAGTTGTAGTTTTACAGGGCTTGGGCTTTATGCTCGTGTGGCCCTGTCTCCATATCTACACTTATCCAATCTTACTTTAAAAGTATGCACACTCGTTGCAGACACTACTTCTTCATTCAAACTGTGTGTGTGTGTGTGTGTGTGTGTGTGTGTGTGTGTGTGTGTGTGTGTGTGTGTGTGTGTGTGTGTGTGTGTGTGTGTGTGTGTGTGTGTGTGTGTGTTTCACTGTTTGATCTGCTGCAGTCTCTGACGAGACAGCCAGACATTACCCTACGGAACGAGCTCAGAGCTCATTATTTCCGATCTTCGGATAGGTCTGAGACCAGGCACACACCACACACCGGGACAACAAGGTCACAACTCCTCGATTTACATCCTGTACCTACTCACTGCTAGGTGAACAGGGGCTACACGCTGAAAGAGACACCCAAATATCTCCACCCGCCGGGAATCGAACCCCGGTCCTTTGGTGTGTGTGTGTGTGTGTGTGTGTGTGTGTGTGTGTGTGTGTGTGTGTGTGTGTGTGTGTGTGTGTGTGTGTGTGTGTGTGTGTGTGTTACCTAATTGTATTTACCTAATTGTAACATACGGAAAAGAGCTATGCTCGTGTTGTCCCGTCTCCATATCTATTAATGTCCAGCTTTTCTTAAAATCATGAATATTCCTTGCGTTGACCACTTCCACGTCTAAACTATTCCATGCTTCCACCCTTCTATGAGGGAAGCTATATTTTTCACATCTCTCCTATAAGTGGCCATTTTAGTTTTTTCCCATGCCCTCTCGACATTCTTTCATTCCACATACACAGATCTTCCCTATCCATTTTTCCATGCCAATCATCACTCTGTATATTGCTATCAGGTCTCCCTTTCTCTTCTGTTTTCCAGGGTCGGAAGTTGCATTCTTTTCAGTCTGTCTTCATAAGTCAAATCTCTTAAGTCAGGCACCATTTTGTTGCAGCCCTCTGTACTTTCTCTAGTTTCCTTATGTGTTTCTTTAAGTTCGAGCCCACTGTATTGTTGCATATTCAAGCCTCGGTCTTATCATTGCAGTAATTATTTTCTTCATCATTTCTTCATCTAAATATACGAACGCCACTCTTATGTTCCTCAATAAGTTCAATACTTCTCCAATTATTTTGTTTATATGTCTCTCTGGCGATAGGTCATTGGTAATTGTCACCCCAAGGTCTTTTTCTTCATGACTGGTTTTATGTCTTCATTTCCTATCTTGTACATACTCCTGATTCTTCTTTCACTCTTGCCAAACTCTATTTTCTTGCATTTTGTCGTGTTGAACTCCATTTGCCATGTACAGCTCCATTTCCATATTCTGTCCAAGTCTTCCTGGAGTAGTTCGCAATCTTTGTCACATCTCACTTTTCTTAACAATTTTGCATCGTCTGCAAATAGGCTCACATAACTGGACACCCCATCCACCATGTCATTTATGTAGACCGCGAACATTACTGGTGCCAACACTGATCCCTGTGGAACTCCACTCTCCACCAAGCCCCATTCTGATGGTCTGTCCTTAATTATTGTTCTCATTTCTCTTCCTACCAAAAGTCTTCCATCCATTTTAGTAAACTGCCATGCACTCCTCCTACCATTTCAAGTTTCCAGATCAGTCTCCGTGTGGTACCTTATCAAAGGCCTTTTTTAAATCCAGATATATTCCATCAGCCCAACCATCTCTTTCCTGTATTACATCTATCACCCTCGAATAGTAACATATCAGGTTTGTCGTGCATGAACGCCCTTTTCTAAAACCAAATTGACACTCACAAAGTATGTCATTTTTCTCCAAGAAGTCTGTCCATCTATTCTTCACCACCCTCTCACACATCTTAGCTACCACACTTGTAAGTGACACTGGTCTATAGTTCAATGGGTCTCTCTTGTTACCTGATTTATAGATTGGGACAATGTTAGCTCTTTTCCAGTCTTGGGGCACTACACCTTCCCTTAATGAGGCATCAATTACTTCACAAACTTTTTCTGCCAGTTGCTCCTGCATTCTCTTAAAATCCATCCTGATACCCCATCAGGTCCCACAGCTTTTCTCACTTCTAAACTCCCCATCATATTCTTGATCTCCTCCACAGTTACTTGAAACTCCTTCATAATCCCTTTCTGTTCCATTACCAGTGGTTTGTCAAAAGCAGTCTCCTTTGTGAATACCTTCCGAAAGCATCCATTCATAGCCTCTGCCATTTCCTGGGATCTTCACTGCATACTCCATTTACTTCTAAACTTTCAATACTTTCTCTATTTTTGATGTTGTTGTTCACATGTCTGTAAAAAGCCTTGGTTGGTCTTTACATTTATCAATTATATCCTTTTCTTGTTTCTTTCTTTCTTCTCTTCTAATCAACACATATTCATTTCTTGCTCTTTTGTAACTTTCCCACTGCTTAATCCGTCTTTTCCTTCTCCACCTCTTCCATGCATCCTCTTTTCTTGTTCTAGCCTTTTCACATCTATCGTTAAACCAGTCCTGCTTTCCAACTTCTCTATGTTGTCTTATTGGTACAAATTTTTCTCACCTTCTTTGTATATTTTTATAAATTCCTTCCACTTTTCATTTGCTCCTTAGCACTCTTGAATTTCATCCAATTTGTCTCTTGAAAGAATTTCTTTAGGTTTCCAAAATCTGTCTTGGCATAATTCCATCTTCCCACTTTATATTCTTCATTTCTTCTAGATTTCTCTTCATCTATCACCTTGAACTCCAAAACTGCATGATCACTCTTTGCTAAAGGGCACTCCACCCTCATCTCCTCAATGACCATTGGCTCTGTACTAAAGACCAAGTCCAGTCTTGACGATGCTCCCTCTCCTCCAAACCTAGTATCTTCTTTGACCCACTGAGTTAACACATTTTCCATTGCCAGTGTCAATAGTGTATTTCCCATGTTGTCTCTGATCCTTCCATTGACCAGTCCTCCCAACACACCTCTTTACAATTAAAATCTCCCATCATTATAGTTCGTTCACAGCCACCCAACATTTCTTCCAGACATGTTCCTGTATCACTTATCATTTCTTCATATTCCTGTACTGACCATGCATTTGTCTTAGGTGGTACGTACACCACTATGTAGTGCCTCTTTTTCCTTCATTAGTTTCTGCTCTGATCTTTAGCACTTCTGCCTTTCCCATACCTTCTTTCACTTGATCCACCTTTATATCTTTTTAACCAGCAACATCACTCCTCCTCCCATCTTACCTACTCTATTTCTTTTCCAAACATTATATTTCCTTCTCCAACCATCATCAGGTCTTCTCCCTCTCTCAGTTTTGTTTCAGTAAGACCCACAATATCTGGGTTCTTGTCCCTCAAGTAATCGTTGAGTTCTAAAATCCCGATATCACTCCATTTATGTTGGAATACATTACATTCGCTCATACGTAAGTTTCTTTAGTCCTTTCTTGCTGTACTTTTCTGGGTTATGAA
Organism: Portunus trituberculatus; assembly: GCF_017591435.1. Lineage (NCBI taxonomy): Eukaryota > Metazoa > Arthropoda > Malacostraca > Decapoda > Portunidae > Portunus > Portunus trituberculatus. Next base: position 18,097,553 of record NC_059302.1, on the reverse strand, counting down.
CCACTTCCTCAGTCTCATATCCAAGATTCTCCAGAAAACTCTTTCTTCTCCTCTTCTGTCCTCTCTTCATTTTTTCAAAGCCTCCTTTCTCAACTCATTTAACATTTCTCTTTCCTTTTCACCGAGATCTCTTCTCAACCAAATCTTCCTTGTTGTTTCCTGCTGGGCTAGCCTCCATGACTTCTCCACCAATTCATCTACATCCTTTTGTGACTTAAGTTTGATTCTTATTGGCCTCATACCTTCTCCTGTGAACTTTCCAATTCTATGGAAGTCCTCTATTTCTTGTACTAGGTCTTTTCCTCCTCCTGCACCACATTAATGATATTATTTATCACCTTTTTATGTTTTTCTCTCTCCATTTTACTCGGTGTCTTATCCTCCTCCACACCAAATATCACCACACATCTCTTTTTGTCTACAGTTTCCCTCACCAATGTCTCATTTGACTTAATAACCTTCACCACTTTCTCAGCAATCTTCTCTTCTATGATCTGTTGATCTATAATTTCAGCAAGGCCCAAAGTTTTCTCCCAGACTCTTTGATTTCCTTTTCCAGACTTGCAACTTTGTAATTTACCTCCTTTCTTTCCACTTCCTGACTTTTTTTCCATTCAGCCTGCTTCTCCATCACTTTTCCTAGAGATTCTCCACATTTGTCGCAATTCACTTTAATTAGCTTAACTTCTTCTTTCAGTACTTCATTTTCTTTCTTCATATCGGCACACTCTTTCATTACATTGTCATAACTCGTTTCCAGGCCCCATACTTTTCAAACAGTTTTCAATTTTACCTTCCAACTCCAGAATTTTCTTCACATAAACGCTCTTCTCCATTATTCCTTGAAATCCTGTGAAGTCTGATTCATCTTTCGAGTTCACGGCCGCCATGTTGCGTAGATGTAAACAAACCAGCTGATGGCTCAAACGCAGGCTACAGTTTATATTCACCTTCCCTGGACATTATTTTGCTAATCAACAGTTAACATGACTATATGGAGATGGGACAAACATTACAAGCTCCTTTCCCACCTTGGTTACTCTTAGGCAATGGTAACTGTAGAATTAGAGATGATTGCTCTGGAGCTCAGCGACCACATCCACCATCGACGGTGTCCCGTGTGTGTGTGTGTGTGTGTGTGTGTGTGTGTGTGTGTGTGTGTGTGTGTGTGTGTGTGTGTGTGTGTGTGTGTGTGTGTGTGTGTGTGTGTGTGTGTGTGTGTGTGAATGCAGAGCCACCTTAAGGTCTGTGGGAAGGTAGCTGAGCAAATTGTGGTACAGAGAGGGCGGCACTGGGCATCTGGTCAAGATATGAGCCATCCCACAAGCCTTGCACTTCTTGGGCATCTCGTCCTGAAGGAAACACCTGAAATATAAACACATCAACCACATACAAAGAATTAGAAAAGCATAATACAAAACACTAATTCTCACTTTTCTTCTCTCTATACTTCTCATGTTAGGTAATTCTAAGCAGAATACATAATGATAAATAACTAATTCTGTCTTGTCATAAGCAGTCCTATACCATTTTTTGGACACTGATCCCATTCACTCAAACAACTCTCACCTGCCTCCCTTGTCACACTGCTCCAGTCTCGGCTGTTTCTTAAATCGTTGATAAAACTGTCGACATCCCTCGCAAGCCACCACCCCTGCAATGCGTGTAATGCCACGATGGATGGAATAGAAGCGAGTGGCTTTGCACACACCACACTCCACTCGAATCCTCTTCATTGCACTTTTGCCTTCCTCCGTTGCTAAAATAAGGAAGCTGGTCAGATGTGATTCTCTCTGATGCCTTCAACTGTGAGCAGAAGGACTTAAGCTATGAAGTTCTGCATTCAATATTACATACTAAAAACTGCAAAGAAGGAAAAAATTGTGACTCTACACACTAGATATGGAGAGAGAGAGAGAGAGAGAGAGAGAGAGAGAGAGAGAGAGAGAGAGAGAGAGAGAGAGAGAGAGAAAATTAATAATAAAATATTTATTCCACTATGAAGTGGTTATTCTTTAGAGAGAGAGAGAGAGAGAGAGAGAGAGAGAGAGAGAGAGAGAGAGAGAGAGAGAGAGAGAGAGAGAGAGAGAGAGAGAGAGAGAGAGAGAGAGAGAGAGAGAGAGAGAGAGAGAGAGAGAGAGAGGATACCAAATCAAATGAGACTGGATACATATTGATAGAAGGATCAGAACCCACAGCTGCAGCTCAGGTATAATGCAACTAGGTAAATGCAACTTACTGATCAACTTGTTGTAGGAAGGCATCAGTACAGCTGGAATTCTGATGACACTCTCAGTGGATTCCATTATGCTTGCCAACAGAGTTGTGTGGGTGAAAGATGCAGCAGCAGCCTACAGATGTCCAATGCCTGTAAAAACACCCAGTTCATATATCCTTACTAATCTCATCTCTCAGTCTTGGCTAGCCTGTCCTTGCACCCCTTTTAGAGGATCACTAAAACACTAAGAAGTTGATACAGAGGCAGGATAAATATCTAACTCTGACAAGCCCATTAGCTGATGATTGAGGTTAACACAAAATCACAAATAACAGGATGGTGATTGTCAGATCCCAGAAATATTTTCTTCAGGAGTGAATGTTACCTTTCGGTTTGTGAGCCATTATCTCTTTTTTTTTGTATCCACACTAAATTTTAGTTCTTTATGAGGTTTTCATGGTAAAAAAAAAAGAAAGAAAAGGGGAGTTTAGGCATTCTGGGTTAATCTACATCACAAATATATCTTCCATTGTATTTACATGACTAGCAATAGTTAAACAAAGATTCTGGGGTCATCCACAAGAATACCAGACTAATCGTTTCGTTGACCTTTGAACTGATACCATCAAGTTCTTACAGTAGACCTCGTAGAAAAGGCTTACACATGTGGTTCCCGATCTTCATTTCCATAATTTGGTAGCATATGGTGGATCTCATGTGCTTTATAATCATAACATAATTCTTGATTTGCCCAGAATATATCTAATTTTGCCTCAAATTTCTTTACATTAGTTGCTGAAACTACCACTCAAGAGATGGTTTGACTCTCATGCTTGTCAATGTACTGACCAGACGTGGATTCTGAACAGCTCCGTGCCGATAACTGTATCCACCCACAGTGCTCAAGATCACCGCAAGAGAAGCCTAAAGTGCAGGAAAAGTCAATAACCTGGATGACGCTGACAAGGTAATGCCTCTGGCATAAAAAGTGGTCCAGCTGGACTCTGACTCTGCCATCACTACCTCAACATCACCAGGTGACCACATGGAAGCATCCACCACAGTCACAAAGTGCATATGAACACCATCGCCTGGTAAGACCAATAAATCCACTAAAACCGCTCCTGATTGTGTTACCCGCTCCTACGCATTTGTAGCCACTGCTGCGTCTGCTGGCCCCCAAACCTGCCCCCCCTACCCATAAGCAGGTATTGCTTATATTCTCCCTTGATGGAAGCAGATGCTTCATCCACCCAGCCAAGGTATCCAGGGCTGTGTGTGAATCGATCTTTACAAAAAAATACAGTAATCGCCTGCATATTCGGATCGCCATTATCTGGAATTCGCTACTATCCGGAGCCGCCCCCAAGCGTATTCAAACCTACCACGCAAGCAATCCCTCAATCCCGCTAGGAGGCAGCATTTACTCCCATGCCCTCCCAGAGCTGGATCCAAGAAACTTTAACAATGTCAGAGCAACCTCCTGCCGCAAAATGGCATCCATGAACGTTTGGAGGGATGGTAACAAGGTTGCTATGAGGTTGCTGGGAACACCACCTCTCGAGCGTTCCCAAGAAGTGGTGTTACTGTCTTATACATTTATATTCACAAAACAAAATTTCTATTACCCTTTTGCAAACCTTGCCTCCAAGAAAGGATTGTTTTGTAATGCATAAAGTAAAATGTTACATGGAATACCAAAAGTAAAGCAGAGATGAGATTGGTCGCAGACGTGGCAGGGACTCGCAGCGACTCAACCGCTTCTTCTTCTTGTGACCCTTTTAGCTTACGTGACGCTTTCACCACGATATTTATGTTTCCACTCATTTATTGCCTGCTATAATGGATACCATGTTTCTGTGTTCATATATGATCATGCCACAAGGATTACCTTGACTCCGTGGCACCGAATGATAGTGAATTATTATTGAAATACCGTTTCCCTCGGCATGAATTACTTGCTTTGGAACTTCATCTAGCAGAGGAGGACTCACAGTGACTAAGTGGGGTATGCAATTCTCACTCATACCCAGATTTTGCTTCACTTATATACTGACTATATGTACACCAAAGCAAACTATTGTTATATATAAATTGATGGATTTTCAACACTGTCTATACCATCCCATTCTAACCCACCCTAATCTTAACATTTCCATTTCTTAGCAATGTAGAACAAATGAATAAAACATATTCCAGCAGTTAGGTCGAGAAATAGGTTAATGCCCACATAAAACATACTGGACATGTAAGTCACTAATGTTAGAAAAAAGCAAACGGAAAGATTATTATTATTTTTTTCACACAAAATCATTAAATAAATTCCACATGCAATTTGTTCAAGATGAAACAATAAGCAAACAGCTCACTGTGTTTGCTAGCATTGGCCAACATTCAAACAATATTTCTCTATTTTTGTCTTGATTTCAGTTTATTGCCTGCCCTGCCTGAAATCACACCACAACACTACACCTCCTCTACAAGTGTTAAAGCCTCAATGTCAGCGACTCCTTGAATCCTTGTTTTATTATGGGGTTCACTAGTCATGATGCAAGCACTGTGAGGACTGCTGACTGTGTTGATTAGTAGCTGTGGGCATGTGACACTGTATCAGTGTTTCTGAACAATACCATAAGATTTCTTCAGCCCTACTGTAGGGATAAAATAAAGCCGCATCATGATTGGCTGCCTGTCCTTGTGACGACACGGTAGTGACATATCAGCTCTGGCAGCCAATGAGGACTCTTAGGCAGGCTACCAACCTCCAACCGCCAACAACAATGAATCTTTGTAGATGCCATTTGACGAGGGTTGCTATGAAAACGGGAGGTTGGTATGGAAGTTATTTGTACCAACATAGACAAGAACCTGCTTCTTGGATCTGGCCCGCTCTCATTTGCCAACAACTCGAGTAATGACGATGCTATTCGGCGAGTTTGTAGTGTTCTTCGTCATTCCAGCATGGCAGGAGTGTACGTATGTCCCACCACCACTTAAGGCAGCGTCACCCTAGCACTTTTTCCGTTGTCTTAGACAATTTGTTGTTTTTAACTGTTTCGTCTAATCTTTCCGTCCTCTTGAGTCAGATAAAACACACCATTATCCTCTAGTGTCAATTTTTAGCCAAATTAAGATCTATGGTTTCTAATCAGAACTTTAATTATAAAATTTAATTTCTTGTTAATTGGAATGATGCTATAATTTCAAATTAATAGAATCTTGATACATAGATGTAAATATGTATATATATATATATATATATATATATATATATATATATATATATATATATATATATATATATATATATTTTTTTTTTTTTTTTTTTTTTTTACATTACAAGGGCACTGGCCAAGGGAAAACAAAGTGTTGGAAAAAAAATCCCGCTGGTTGCCAGGCCCTGTTAAGAGGAAAGTAGGAGAAAGAGAAAACAAAAAATCTAAAAGGAGGGTCCAGTTAACGTAAGAGGTGTCTTGACACTCCTCTTTTGAAAGAGTTTAAGTCATAGGCAGGTGGAAATACAGACACAGGTAGAGAGTTCCAGAGTTTACCAGTGTAGGGAATGAAGGAGTGAAGATACTGGTTAACTCTTGCATTAGGAAGATGGACAGAATAGGGATGAGAAGAAGTAGAGAGTCTTGTGCAGCGAGGCCGCAGGAGGGGGAAGGCATGCAGTTAGCAAGTTCAGAAGAGCAGACAGCATGAAAACAGCGGTAGAAGACAGATAAAGATGCAACATTGCGGCGGTGACTTAAAGAATCAAGACAGTCAGTTAGAGGAGAAGAGTTGATAAGACGAAAAGCTTTAGATTCCACCTTGTTTAGTAAAGCTGTGTGTGGATCCCCAGACATGAGAGCCATACTCCATACACGGGCGGATAAGGCCCTGTACAGAGCAAGCAGCTGGGAGGGAGAGAAAATGGACGAAGACGCCACAGGACACCTAACTTCTTGGAAGCTGATTTAGCAAGAGTAGAGATGTGAAATTTCCAGTTTAGATTTTTAGTGAAGGATAGACCGAGTGTGTTTAATGTAGAGGAGAGGGAAGTTGAGTGTTATTGAAGAAGAGAGGATAGTTGTCTGGAAGGTTATGTCGAGTAGATAGTTGTAGAAATTGAGTTTTTGAGGCATTGAACAAAACCAGGTTTTCTCTGCCCCAATCAGAAACAAGTGAAAGATCAGAAGTTAGGCGTCCTATAGCATCTCGCCTTGAGTCATTTAATTGTTGTTGGGTTGGGCGTCTGTTGAACGCTGTTGAATAATGCAAGGTGGTATCATCAGCATAGGAGTGGATAGGGCATTGAGTCAGATTTAGGAGATCATTGATGAATAATAGAAAGAGAGTGGGTGATAGGACAGAACCCTGTGGAACACCACTGTTGATAGTTTTAGGGAAGAACAGTGACCGTCTACTACAGCAGCAATAGAACGATCGGAAAGGAAACTGGAGATGAAGGTACAGAGAGAAGGATAGAATCCGTAGGAGGGTAGTTTAGAAATTAAAGATTTGTGCCAGACTCTATCGAAGGCTTTCGATATGTCAAGGCCGACAGCAAAGGTTTCACCGAAGTCCCTAAAAGAGGATGACCAAGATTCAGTTAGGAAAGTAAGAAGATCACCAGTAGATCTGCCTTTACGGAAACCATACTGGCAATCAGAGAGAAGGTTGTGAGCTGATAGATGCCTCATTATCTTCCTATTAAGGATAGACTCAAAGGCTTTAGAAAGGCAGGAAATCAAAGCTATAGGGCGGTAGTTAGAAGGATTGGAGTGGTCACCTTTTTTAGGGACAGGTTGAATGTGAGCAAACTTCCAGCAAGAAGGATAAATAGAAGTAGAGAGACACAGATGAAAGAGTTTGACCAGGCAGTGAGCGAGTTCGGAAGCACAGTTTTTGAGAACAACAGGAGGGACTCCATCCGGACCGTAAGCCTTCCGAGAATCAAGGCCAGAGAGGGCCAGGAAAACGTCTTTATAAAGAATTTTAATTTTAGGGATGAAGTAGTCAGAGGGTGGAGGAGTAGGAGGAATATGCCCAGAATCATCCAAAGTTGAGTTGGTAGCAAAGGTTTGAGCGAAGAGTTCAGCTTTAGAAAAGAAGAGACAGCTGTAGAGCCATCTGGATGAAGTAAAGGAGGGAAAGACGAAGAAGTAAAGTTGTTAGAGATATTATTGGCTAGATGCCAGAAATCTCGAGAGGAGTTAGAATTGGAAAGACTTTGACATTTTCTATTGATGAAAGAGTTTTAGTAAGTTGGAGAATAGATTTGGCATGATTACGGGCAGAAATATATAGGGCATGAGTTTCAGCAGTTGGATGGCTACGGAACCGTTTGTGAGCCGCCTCTCTATCATTGACAGCACGAGAACAAGCAGAGTTAAACCAAGGCTTTTTAGCTTTAGGGTTAGAGAAAGTATGAGGAATGTATAGCTCCATGCCAGAGATAATCACCTCTGTTATGCGCTCGGCACAAAGAGAAGGATCTCTGACATGAAAACAATAATCATCCCAAGGAAATCAGAATAGTACTGCCTTAGTTCCTCCCACTTAGCAGAGTTAAAATGCCAGAAGCACCTCCGCTTAGGCGGGTCCTGAGGCTGCACTGGAGTGATAGAACAGGTAACGGAAATTAGATTGTGGTCGGAGGAGCCCAACGGAGAGGAAAGTTTAACAGAGTAAGCAGAAGGGTTGGAGGTTAGGAAAAGATCAAGAATGTTGGGCGTGTCTCCAAGGCGGTCAGGAATACGGGTAGGGAACTGCACTAGCTGCTCTAGGTCATGAAGGATAGCAAAGTTGAAGGTTTGTTCACCAGGTTGGTCAGTGAAAGAAGATGAAAGCCAAAGCTGGTGGTGAACATTGAAATCCCTAAAATGGAGATCTCAGCAAAAGGAAAGTGAGATAAGATGTGCTCCACCTTGGAAGTCAAATAGTCAAAGAATTTTACATAGTCAGAGGAATTAGGTGAGAGGTATACAGCACAGATGAATTTAGTTAGAGAGTGACATTGAAGTCTTAGCCAGATGGTAGAAAATTCTGAAGATTCAAGATTGTGGGCACGAGAGCAAGTGGTGTCGTTACGCACGTATGCGCAACATCCAGCTTTGGATTGAAAATGAGGATAGAGCAAGTAGGAGGGAACAGAAAAGGGCTGCTGTCAGTAGTCACAGACAACTGTGTTTCGGTTAGGAAGAGAAGATGAGGTTTAGTAGAGGAGAGGTGGTGTTCCACAGATTGAAAATTAGAACGAAGGCCACGAATGTTGCAGAAATTGATAGTGAAAGTATTAGATGAAGTGTCAAGACACCCAAGGTCGACAGCAGAGGGGCAGTCCGACCTGGGGACATTTATGGTCCCCTCCCCAGAGGGGGACTCCGAGGCAGGGCGTGGTGAAGCCATTATTAAATTTTGATTTGAAGAGAGTGTAAAAGTGTAAGGTGTTGTAGTGTAGTGTAGGAAGTAGTAGAAGTTGTCTTTAGAGGGCAGGCTGCAGCTGCTCAATTGTATAAATGAGACCACAAAGGGAACCGGGAAGAGAGGACACGGGGAATCACTCAGTCTGCAGCACTGCCTACATCCCGTAAGTACCTCTCCTGGAGTATTCCACCGGGCGGCAGGTGACTACTGCCTACTCCATATATATATATATATATATATATATATATATATATATATATATATATATATATATATATATATATATATATATATATATATATATAAATGTACAGGCAACCCCGCTTAACGAAGTTACGTTCCTAAAAACACTTCGTTGCGAAACTTCGTTTTAACCGATAATAACAAGTTTAACCCTGATTTGAACTTCCATTGAGAGTAAGCAAAGCGAGAGTGCATCATAGTACAGTAAAAGGTTTGATGAAAGTAAAAATTATGAAGTTAAACATTTAGGTAGTTTAATTTAAGTCATTATAATGTACACTAATGTATGTATGTATGTAACTTTATAATGTTGATGATCTTAACTTTATGAAGGGAGGAAGAGCGAAACGGGAAAGACACTAACCGGCAACCTGTAGAATATAAACAAAGTGCGCATCATTGTACTGCATACAAAATTTATGTACCACATGTCCACAAGGCTTTCCATTTTATCCATTGTAGAGTCACAAGTTCAGGTGGTTCTTTTAGCTTGCAAGGAAGATACGGTCTCACCAGCCTTCTTAATAGAGTCTGCTGACTTGAAAATAGAGACCTGGATAAAACTTTGTTAAAGCGAGTTTGGTGTTCGTTAAACGAACAGATGGTAGTAAAATGAAACCTTCGTTGTAGCGAAATTTCGTGTGAACCTTCGTTAACGGGGTTACCTACCTGTATATATATATATATATATATATATATATATATATATATATATATATATATATATATATATATATATATACAGTGGTACAACATACGATTGCCCTAACATACAATTTTTTTTATATACGACGAAAGATTTCACATAATATACGTCTTGAAATACGAAGATATTTTTAAGATACAATTAGCCATCGGTAGGTGGCACAGCGATCGCTCAGCTACCTGGCTAACCCGAACATTCAGTCCGCATTGTGTATCGTTGTTCATCCTTTGAGCATGTATGTGTCTGTGCTCCTCGGCAGTGTGTATTTTTTATTAAGTTTTGTGAACATTGGTCCCAAAAGTAAAAGTTTTGCGAGATACACACAAAATAGCCTGTATTCACATACTGATTACACTTAGAAATTCAATTAACGAGTGAGTACAAATGGATTTCTGCCTACAAGCAACTCTTCCTCTTTGCAATGCAAAAAAACAGAAGTCTCTAGATGTCATGGTTACCAAAATATCACAGGTTGATTGAGGTAGTATCATCGGTTTATGTCCGATAGGATTCAGTGGCCTTGGCTAGAGTGAGAGAAAATGGGCCCCTTGTATTCTCTCTCTCTCTCTCTCTCTCTCTCTCTCTCTCTCTCTCTCTCTCTCTCTCTCTCTCCTGCTGTCGCCTGTTCTGATACCACTCTCATTCAAAAGTTGTCTCCCCGTAACATGGTGAGAGACCTGAGGTATAAAAGTAAAGTAAGGCTAGCCGGAGAAGTGGCGGAATCAGACACAGTGAAATCACTAGCTACCACCCTCCATCATTGATGACACAGTGATGTAGAGCATATGTTTACTCCTATCCACAAGCAACTCTTCCCCTCTGCAATGCAAAAAACCAGAAGTCTCTAGATGTCATGGTTACCAAAATATCACAGGTTGAATGAGATACAGGCAACCCCCATTTAACAAAGGGGTAATGTTCCTAAAAAACACTTCGTAAAGCGAAATTTCGTTAAGCGAACTGATTATAACAAGTTTAACCCCTGACTTGAACTTCCACTGAGAGTAAGCAAAGCAAGAGTGCATCATAGTACGGTGAAAGGTTTAATGAAAGTAAAAATTTTGAAGTTTAACATTTAAGCAGTTAAATTTAATATAAGTCATTATAATGTACACTAATGTATGTATGTACGTAGCTTTATAATGTTGATGATTTTAAATTTATGAAGGGAGGGAGAGTGAAACGGGAAAGACACTAACCGGCAACCTGTGGAATGTAAACAAAGGCCACATCATTGTACCGCATACAAAACTTATGTACCACATTTCCACAAGGCTTTCCATTTTATCCATTGTAGAGTCACGAGTTCAGGTGGTTCTTTTAGCTTGCAAGGAAGATACAGTCTCACCAGCCTTCTTAATAGTCTGCTGACTTCAAAATAGTAGAGACAGTAGATGGAGTCAAGATGGTGGCCAGCAATGCTATAGTTTTCTCGCCTCTCGTGTCTGTGAATAATATCCAGCTTCACTTCGAGAGTAAGAGACTTCCTGGTCTTATTAGGAATGCTAGGCAAGGAGTTTTGATGGGAAGTTGAGCGAGTGAAGACGAGCTGCTGCTGACGCTGTTATGGGAGTGAGTGGTGCGTGTTGTCCACGAGAGGCTTGATCTTGATCTTGATTCTACAGGTGTCCCAGGATTTCTCCTGAGGCAGGCCTTAGTATTTGCAGCTGCTAGTGTATTCAAAAGCTTGTCGGCTTGCATGATACGGCGGGGCTTTCAAACTTGGAAAAAAAATACCTGGATAAAACTTCGTTAAAGCAAGTTTGGTATTCATTTAATGAGCAGATGATAGTAAAATGAAACCTTCATTGTAGCAAAATTTCGTTGTGTGAACCTTCGTTAAACGGGGGTTGCCTGTAGTAACCGGTTTACGTGGCCTTGCGTTCAATCGGGTTCAGCAGCCTTGGCTAGCAGAAAAACCTTGTATCCTCTCTCTCTCTCTCTCTCTCTCTCTCCCTCTCTCTCTCTCTCTCCTGTTCTGATACCACTCTCATTCAAAAGTAACATGGCAAGAGACCCAAGGTATAGAAGTAAGGCGTGTGGGAGAGGTGGTGGAATCAGACACAATGAAATCACTGTCGATCGCTCCTACCATTTATCGTTGGTGACCCAGTGACGTAGAGCATATGTATATTCCTGATGAGTGTTACCAGCTCACAAGCAAAGAAAACGGGAAGAAAATAGCCAAAATATAGCCGTAAAAAGCCTAAACGTCTATAGACGTGCCCCGTGTCTTGTGTGATGAACGTCTATCGATGTGTCCCGAGTTTTGTGGGTTAAGTTGTTATTTTGAGCAATATATTTAACCTATATCATGCATACAATAAACATGGTATTTTTCTTATATCAAATCTATATTTGGTTGGTATTTAAAGCATATTATTTATTCATTTTTTTTTTTGGAGTGGGGTTACTGTAAATTTATATCACAACATCAAATTAATTGTATTTCCATTAATTTAGATGGGAAATATTTATTTGATATACGATTTTCTTTATATACAACGATCGTCACGGAACGAATTAAAATCATATGTCGAAGCACCACTGTAAATATATATATATATATATATATATATATATATATATATATATATATATATATATATATATATATATATATATATATACAGTAAAGTCCCGGGTTACGTCAGTCTCAAGTTACGTCAAACTCGTAGTTACGTCAGTCCACTATAAGGCAATTTAAGATTTAAAAAATTGAAAATTTATACATCGTAAAGTGCGGGATTTATTGTTATTGTTGGTGGTTGCCCGCCACACTGCCCGCCTCAAGCTTGAATACAATAACCCCCTGCCTCACTTCCACCACACCGTCGCCCCTGGCAAGAGTGTTATCCTACTTCTGCGTTTACTGACTCAAGTTCTTAGTATCTTGCTCAATGGCACCAAAGAGAACACTTCTTAGTGACAGCAGTGATGCTAAGAAAAGGAAAAGCATTACGCTACAAGAAAAAAGAGGACATAATTAAAAGACATGAGAAGGGAGGCAGCAGCTGTGTGTGAGGGAGGGAAGAAGAAAATGGGAAGGCCGTTACCATGACAACGGGGAGGTTGACGACCTTGAGGGCTCGCACACCCATCACAACAATAACAACTCCAGAGCCTTCGCCTGGGCCACACAACACTCGCAGCTGACTTGCACCGTCTGCGCTTGTCTGCTGACCCCTATTGCCCTTTCCTATTGCATTTCCTGCCCCGCTGCCCACGCTTCTACTCCCACCGCACTGCACTACGCTCCCAGCTGTCCACTCTGGGCGTCACAACATTCGACCTGCCCACCCTTCTGGCGGCCTCAGGCGTCCACCCCTCTCTGCAACCTGCAGTCCTTTGCGTTCGTGGCCCTAATCAACAACAAAAACAAACTTGTGTTTCATATTCCTACATACTTGTAAATAATATAACAATATAACCTTTAACTTACCTGAATGACCATAAACAATGATTGGTTGAAAACTCCATAATATGCTTTGAAATGTACGGAAACTCGAGTTACGTACAAAATCGACTTACGTCATGTTTCAGGAACATAACTCTGACGTAAACCGAGACCTTACTGTATACATATATATATATATATATATATATATATATATATATATATATATATATATATATATATATATATATATATATATATATATATATATATATATATATATATATATATATATATATATATATATATATATATATATATATATATATATATATATATATATATATATATATATATATATATATATATATATATATATATATATATATATATATATATATATATATATATATATATATATATATATATATATATATATATATATATACAATCCACGTCAAAAGTTTGTGCAGCTCCGACACAACAAGCGTAAAACAAATGAGAGTGAGCCCTACATATTATTAACCTTTGAATTGAACTTTTTTTGTGTCATAGAGGCATCCTTTAACTGTTCAGCAATCTTACAGAAGTTTTCCCTATAATATGGCTTTTCCGTTTTCTCTATAATAGTGAACGATACTCTACGCAATGTATCGCCCGGTATCGCGTGACGAGGCAATGGTGAGGACCACGGATGATTATGATTGTCATACCCAACTTTATGCGTATATTGATTGATCGAACATTACTCACTAAGATGGCATTTTTCAAACTTATGACAGACGAAAGATAGATACGTCTGTTCTCATTATAATAACAAAAGTTAATGGACAGCTGAAATAGCCCTTTATCCGTGAATTACTTTTTATGGTAACGTAATTCACTGATAGAGACAGTGTGTTGAGTCTCTCTCATAGCCAGCTGATAATGACATCGTACATCAGGGAGTGTCAGTGCAACGCTCTGCTACTGCAACCACCTTGGGGTATGTTTCACTGGCTCCAAGCTGGCAGTTTTTTTCAAACGGTCTGCGAGTAAGGTGACCTTGACACAGTCTCATTGTTCCCTACACGGAGTACATGGAAAATCCCAGGCACTCTACAAAGGAGCAGCTGGCAAGCATTGTGTCCCTCTACAGGTTAGGGCAGTCTGTGAAGGATATTACTAAAATTGTAGGATTGGCAGATCGAACTGTTCAAAAGTGGGTCAAGCACTACAAGGATGGTGGCGCCGTGGATTTACCGGAGCATGGACACCGCTCTGGGAGGCCATTAAGAGTTACATAACGGACTGCTAATATAATCAGGCGGCAAGTTGAGGGTAACCCACAGATTTCAGCAAGTGAAATAAAGGAAAATAACCCCCTCCTGCTGGCTGATGTCTCCAAGAGGACGGTGCAGCATACCCTCCACGACAGGCTACGATACCGCAGCTGTCGCCCTCGCCACAAGCCTCGTCTCACCCAGCAGCAAGTGAAGAACAGGATTGCTTTCTGTCGGAAATATTTAGAGTGGGATGCAACAAAGTGGCAGCGGGTCCTGTGGAGTGATAAATAACTTTTTTCTGTGGCTGGGAACAGAGGTGGGAATGTGTACCGTCACAGTGGCAGCAACCCGCTTGACCCATGCTACACATGCCTGACTGAAAAATTCCCTGACAGTGTTATGGTGTGGAGTGCTTTTGGGTACCATGGCCAGGGACAATTAGTTGTGCTGCCGAGAAATGAAAACCTCAATAAAAACACCTGCCTGGAGCTTTCGTGTGACCACCTGCCTGAGTGTTTTGAGGCTTGCCAGACTGACATTTCTATGCAGGATGGGGCACCATGTCATACTGCCTGTGATGTACAGCAATGGCTAAAAGACTGTCAGGTAGACTTTATTGTAGACTGGCCAGGAAATTCTCCAGATTTAAATCCCATCGAAAACCTGTGGGCCATCATTAAAAGGGATCTAAGGCAGCACGACACACGCACCATCCCGCAGCTGATCGAGGCAGTGCAGCAGGCGTGGAGGAATATCAACGCAGAGCATCTAAAAGACTTAGCTGATTCTGTACCTAAATGTCTCAAGGAGTGCCTGAAGAAGAAAGGAAGACCATTGAAATACTAACCATTTGTAAGTACCCATTATATTACTGTTAATGTACTTTTGATGCCCCTTATGGTTATTGTGTTGGTGCCACACGAACTTTTGGAGCGGACTGTATATATATATATATATATATATATATATATATATATATATATATATATATATATATATACAGGCAACCCCGCTTAACGAAGGGTTACGTTCCTAAAAACACTTCGTTAAGCGAAACTTCGTTAAACCGATTATAACAAGTTTAACCCCTGATTTGAACTTCCATTGAGAGTAAGTAAGCAAAGCGAGAGTGCATCATAGTACAGTAAAAGGTTTAATGAAAGTAAAAATTATGAAGTTAAACATTTAGGTAGATTAATTTAAGTCATTATAATGTACGCTAATGTATATATGTATGTAACTTTATAATGTTGATGATCTTAACTTTATGAAGGGAGGAAGAGTGAAACGGGAAAGACACTAACCGGCAACCTGTGGAATGTAAACAAAGTGCGCATCATTTACTGCATACAAAACTTATGTACCACATTTCCACAAGGCTTTCTATTTTATCCATTGTAGAGTCATGAGTTCAGGTGGTTCTTTTAGCTTGCAAGAAAGATACGGTCTCACCAGCCTTCTTAATAGAGTCTGCTGACTTGAAAATAGAGACAGTATAATATGGAGTCAAGATAGTGGCCAGCACTGCTATAGTTTTCTGGCCTCTCTCGTGTCTGTGAATAATATCTAGCTTCACTTGGAGAGTAAGAGACTTCCTGGTCTTCTTACGAACACTAGGCCAATTGCATGGCATTTTGGTGGTAAGTTGAGCTAGGAAGACAAGCTGCTGCTGACGCTGTTATGTTTTGACTGGGGAGTGAGTGTTGCGTGTGTTGTCCACGAAAGGCTTGATCTTGATCTTGATCTTCATTCTATAGGTGTCCCAGGTTTTTCCTGAGGCAGGCCTTAGTATCAGCAGCTCCTGGTGTATTCAAAAGCCTGTCAGCTTGCGTGATATGGTGAGGCTTTCAAATTTGGAAAAATTACCTGGATAAAACTTCATTCGAAAGCGAGTTTGGTGTTCGTTAAACAAGCAGATGGTAGTAAATGAAACCTTCGTTGTAGCGAATTTCGTTGTGTGAACTTTCGTTAAACGGGGGTTGCCTGTATATATATATATATATATATATATATATATATATATATATATATATATATATATATATATATATATATATATATAACCGGTTGGCTATCACACAAATGGCTCGCCTGCCGGCAAGCCGTTTAACCACGTTCATCCCCCGAAATATCATTCGTCCCCTGGGTCGATATATTGACAAATATTTTGGTTGTCTCCCAAATTGTTCATCCTTAGAGACGTTCGTCAAGTGAGGTTTTACTGTATATCGAATCGAGGGTAGTAATATCCAAATACTGTAACTGATTTTACCGGATAAAGAACTACCATATAACAAGGATTTACTGTTTTCTTATGGAAGTAATTATAATTCGTTTCCAAACCACCTCCCACGACCAACAAAATTTTATTTTCCATCTAATTTCTTACTTTTGGAATACTATAACTATATATATTACTACTATTATGCTATAACTATAAAAGATAGGAAAATAAAGCAGGAAAGTAAGCAAAATGTTATATAATGAAAATTCAACTTCTCGTGGTCAGAAACAAGCATCACCACATCCCCATGTGATTCCATCAAGCCAGCATTGCACACTCTTATATAAGCCAATAAGTTTTTCTTTGATATACTGCATTCAATATGGAAAATAAATCAGGGAAGTAAGCAAATTGTAATATGAAAATTCAACTTCTTCGCGGTCAGAAACAAGCGTCAATGTTTCCTGGTCAAGATAGCCCCTGACCATGACGGCCCTCCCCGACGGCCCCATGTTTACCATGACGATCCCACACCAAATTTTAGATTATTGTCCTCTTATTTCTTTCATTATGTTAACACGTTAACCACGGATGGCTACTCAGCGTTTCTGAGATAGTGTTTTGTAGTATGGAGCATTAATAACCATAACGTATTGGTACACCAGTGTATTGTACCTTGCGCATATAGTGCATATACATATCCAGGGTGTAACACAACTTTCTGTAAATATTGAAAGAGGTAAGAGAACATGCATTTCTTACCAGAAAATGTTATATACACATATGCATTTTAAGGTTTTGTTTATCCGTAAGATGATTTTAAATTTCTGAGAGGCGCACAATAGTCCATTGTGTTTTTTATGAAGTGACGACGACTGTTGCTGGCTTGCTGCAGCAGCCGGAGGTGCCACTTGGCTAAATACTGTTTTAATATTACGTTTTGCTATCTTACATTTAAGACAGATTGTATCAACAAGTATGCAATTTACTGATAAACATTACACGATAACATTATTGCAGTGATTAAAAGTAAGCACTCACGTACAGTATTACGTGGTACAGTACCTATCAATGGGTGAGGAAGGATGGGGAGGGATGGGGGAGCAGGGAGCGATTGATTTATTAATACAATCTGTCTTAGTATAAGATGCTCTATTAACAAGCATAATTTAAAACCATCTTACGGGTAAAAAAGAAACTGAGGCTGCCGTGGTCTGTAGTGTGGGGCCGTCGTGGTAAACGTGGGGCCATTGGGGGGGTGGGGGCACCATTGTGGAGGACCATCGTGGTAAGGGGCCGTCTTGACCATGACCCAGCGTCAACATATCCTCCTCAGCTGACACCATCAAGCCAGCACTACACACTCTTATCTAAACCAATAACAATTCCAATATTGTCATGCATCATAATATGTTTCTGAACCGCTTACTTATTCACGGAAATACATGTATATCTTATATCTCACCAAGAAATACATAAAAAATTATAAAATACAGCATACTGACATAAGTGCTTTCACCATCCTCACGCTTGGCGCCCTCACACCTACACAAACATATCCTTGTAAAGGCTGATACATGATTGGCTAAGTGTCCACCATCTTGAAAACAATGGGGGAATGACAGGCCTCAATATATGACAGATAGGCTCAAGCATAAACAAACTGTGTGGCATAAAGGAGCACGGCTTCTGAAAAGCGTCAAGATCATGCCTGAAGTGCTCTTTCGTAAGAGCAACGATCGTGCTTGACAGGCTATAAGGGTTAAGGCTTTTAGTTCTAAGCTGTATACTCTCTCTTCCCCTTGGATCTTCTAGAGTTTTCCATACGTCTGTCTGTATGTCTTGTAACCATGTGTGCTGCTACGCTAGGCAATGATCTTAATAACTAAAAACACATAATATTATTATCCCAGGCACTACAAAACAACCAAACAACTGCAAACAACAGTCCTGAGGCAGTGAGGCAGCGTGGTGCCTCAGCATGCAGTCAGCTGATCGTGCAGTGCTGCACGCAATCTGTTGACCGCATTTGTTATTGTTCGTACTCCAAAGCAAAGTTTGTCCTCCAATGCAAAAAAAAGACACGATTTTTTGTTTGTAATTCAAGTTGTTATATATGTATATATATATATATATATATATATATATATATATATATATATATATATATATATATACAGTCAGCGCCAAAATACTTGGCGCCAAACATTTTCCGCTTCGTGACGCCCTTTCACGAATGGTTAGAGATATTTATGGGGTACTTACCTAGACTTTAACACTTTGTCGGGTGACTCTTTCTTTTCACGCAGCTCTTTACACGTAAGGGGACCGACAGGGCGAGGTTCTGGAGGAGTGAGGGCTCAAAGTGTTCCCAGATGTCTTCTATTTCCTTAACCAGCTTGGGGACTGTTGAGGTGTCACGTCCCCTTAGACGCCGTTTGATCAGACCCCACAGGTTCTCGATAGGGTTCAGATCAGGGCTGTTCCCTGGCCAGTCCCTGATATAGTCCACACCCATCCACTCAAACCCTTCACGGATTAATTTGGCAGTGTGAGCCGGGGCACCGTCTTGCTGGAAAATTTCACTTTGACAAACGGTAAAACAGTCCTCGAGGTGGTCAGCGAGCAGCTCTAAGTACCTGTCTTTATTCACTGTAAGGTTCTTGGGAAGCACTATAAGTTTTCCAGCCCCATGGTACCCAAAGGCACCCCACACCATAACACTGTCTGGGTGTTTCACTGTCCCCTCTGTATACTTGGGGTGGAAGGGATCTGCACCTCGCCGCAACCTCACCTTCCCCCCACGATTGCCAGTCACATTGAACGTTGCTTCGTCACTCCAGAGTACAGTCTTCCACTTCTCCAGATCCCAATTGAGATATTTCTTTGAAAATATCACCCTTTTCTTCTTTTGCTGGTTTGTTAGCAGCGGCTTTCTTAGAGGGGCACGATGTTGGAACCCAAGGTCGTCACGAAGGCGTTTCTGGATTGTTGTAACAGAGGTGTTTTCGAGAAACTGTGTGTTCCTTTCCTTGAGTTCTTTTGCAGTAATTCGAGGTTCCTGTTCCACTTGACGTTGGAGTAACTTGAGGGTCCTCTGTGAGTTCTTACGTGGCCTTCCTGGCCTCTTCTTGTGAAGAAGTACATCAGCGTCTCCCGCCTCCCTTTTTTTCTTGGTCCAGTGCTGCACAGAGCGCAGTGCTACTCCACTTATTATGGAGATCTCCTTATTAGATTTCCCCACAAGGCTCAGGGAAGTTATGGCAGCTATCTGGTCTTCTGTCAAGTCTTTGCCTCCTCCCATTATCCCACATAAGGCACAAAAAGGCACAAAGGTCAGGGTCGCAAACCGCGTGACGCTATAAAAATACAGACTAAATCCACTCCCCACAAGTGACTGAGGCAGACTAGCGGCCTTGAAACTCACTCAACTGATTAAGCTCTGCCCCCTTTTACCGTCTCTCTCACGCCAAGAAATCTGGCGTATTTGTTACATGATTATAGGGGGTACTTAATAAATTGAAGGAAAACTTGGATTTTCGCGCCAAGTATTTTAGCGCTGACTGTATATATATATATATATATATATATATATATATATATATATATATATATATATATATATATATATACACACACAGGTTAGGTTAGGTTAGGTTAGGTTAACGAAGGGGTTACGTTTCTAAAAAACACTTAGTTAAGCGAACCGATTATAACCCCTGACTTGAACTTCCACTGAGAGTAAGCAAAGCGAGAGTGCATCATAGTACAGTGAAAGTTTTAATGAAAGTAAAAATTATGAAGTTTAACATTTAGGCAGTTAAATTTAATTTAGGTCATTACAATGTACACTAATGTATGTACGTAACTTTATAATGTTGATGATCTTAAATTTATGAAGGGAGGGAGAGTGAAACGGGAAAGACAGTAACCAGCAACCTGTGAAATGTAAACAAAGGGCGCATCATTGTACCGCATACAAAACTTATGTACACATTTCCACAAGGCTTTTCATTTTATCTAGTGTAGAGTCACGAGTTCAGGTGGTTCTTTTAGCATGCAAGGAAGATACAGTCTAACCAGCCTTCTTAATAGTCTGCTGACTTGAAAATAGTAGAGACAGTATATGGAGTCAAGATGGTGGCCAGCAATGCTATAGTTTTCTCTCCTCTTTCATGTCTGTGAATAATATCCTGCTTCACTTCCAGAGTAAAAGACATCCTGGTCTTCTTAGGAGGGCTAGGCCACATTGCAGGGCGTTTTGGTGGTAAGTTGAGCGAGTGAAGACGAGCTGCTGCTGACGCCGTTATGTGGTGCGTATTGTACACAAGAGGCTTGATCTTGATCTTGATCTTGATTCTACAGATGTCTCAGAATTTCTCCTGAGGCAGGCCTTAGTATTTGCAGCTCCTGGTGTATTCAAATGCTTATTGGCTTGTGTGATACAGTGGGGCTTTCAAACTTTGAAAAAATTACCTGGATAAAACTTCGTTAAAGCGAGTTTGGTGTTCGTTAAACGAGCAGATGGTAGTAAAATGAAACCTCCGTTGCAGCGAAATTTCGTTGTGTGAACCTTCGTTAAATGGGGTTGCCTGTATATGTTTATATATATGTATATATATATATATATATATATATATATATATATATATATATATATATATATATATATATTATTTATATATATATATATATATATATATATATATATATATATATATATATATATATATATATATATATATATATATATATATATATATATATATATATATATATATATATATATATATATATATATATATATATATATATATATATATATATATTCATAAACATGTATATATATATATATATATATATATATATATATATATATATATATATATATATATATATATATATATATATATATATATATATATATATATATATATATATATATATATATATATATATATATATATATATATATATATATATATATATATATATATATATATATATATATATATATATATATATATATATATATATATATATATATATATATATATATATATATATATATATATATATATATATATATATATATATATATATATATATATATATATATATATATATATATATATATATATATATAAATATATATATATATATATATATATATATATATATATATATATATATATATATATATATATATATATATATATATATATATATATATATATATATATATATATATATATATATATATATATATATATATATATATGTTTAAATATATATATATATATATATATATATATATATATATATATATATATATATATATATATATACAGGCAAACCCCGCTTTAACGAAAGGGTTACGTTCCTAAAAACACTTCGTTAAAAACTTCGTTTAACCGATTATAACAAGTTTACCCCTGATTTGAACTTCCATTGAGAGTAAGCAAAGCGAGAGTGCATCATAGTACAGTAAAAGGTTTAATGAAAGTAGGAATTATGAAGTTAAACATTTAGGTAGTTTAATTTAAGTCATTATAATGTACACTAATGTATGTATGTATGTAACTTTATAATGTTGATGATCTTAACTTTATGAAGGGAGGAAGAGTGAAACGGGAAAGACACTAACCGGCAACCTGTGAAATGTAAACAAAGTGCGCATCATTGTACCGCATATAAAACTTACGTACCACATTTCCACAAGGCTTTCCACTTTATCCATTGTAGAGTTGTGGTATAAACCTGCGAATATAATAATAGGGTTTTTATGTACAAACTGCCGAGTGTTCGCCTAAGAGTTAAGATATCTTATCATTGGATTGTTATTACCAACAAAGTACCCTAAGCTTGTTAACATGCCTGTTCACCGTCACCTATACTACTGTATATATAGTCTGGTCAGAGCAGCGCAGGTCACTTGCTGGCCGGCTGCCTTCCTGCCTACAAGTCCAGGTTCATCTGTAATACCTGTTGGGTGAGTCACTCTTAGTATTTTGTATTTCCGTTCGTTTACGTACTTGTGTTAATGTTATCGGGTGTTATTTATGAACGTATTGTGACAACCTTGCAATTGACTTGCAGGTCTCTGTGTTACCGCTCGCACGTACCTTGTAATAAAACTCGGCAGTGGAGCTATGGTTCTGGTTACCTCCAAATTGGTGACCCCGGAGTGACAGGCGCACGGAGTGACGGGCCGGCGACCGGTGGATAGGCGGGGAACACAGCGACACATCCGGGAGTGAAGCGGCAGTCGTTACGAGTGATGTGGCGGCTTGTTGCCTATTTACGTCTTCCAGGTCTGTGTAGCTGGCTGTTACACATACCAACACTCTGTTCTGCTACAGTGGTACTGATCGAAACCCTGCCAAGCTCCCTAATTCCTCACTGCTTCAGATGTGTTGGACTGTCAGCGCAGTGTGTTAGCCTGTGATCACGTTTACGCACCGTAAGGAACAATTTTTTTTGGGGTGACAGTGACTCGCAATAATGTCTGATCCTGTCAAGAGTGACACCACTAGCATAGCTGCTGCGGCTGTGGCGGTTAAGCCACCAGTGTTAGATGAGACCGCGGTAGCAAGATGGTTTAGTATCATTGAATCACAGTTCATTTTGGCGAATATAACAGTATCTAGCACCAAGTTTCACCATGTGTTGTCAAATTTGCCTGTTAGGGTTCTTAATCAGGTGAGTGATGACGTGATCCAATCCGTTTGTTATGACAAACTCAAGACAGCCTTGACTAATTTATTCTCACAGTCTAAGCCAGAACTTTTTGATTCATTAGTGACTCAGAACCAAATCTTGTTCACTAAACCTACTCAGTATTTGCGTGAACTACGCAAGATAGCAACTCCATTGGCTCTTGGTGAGGAATTTCTTAGAATAAAATTCATAAAAGCCTTGCCAAACAACATCAGGCCTCTAATTGCCACTTATGATACCAGCACGTCATTGGAGGAGCTAGCCAGAGTCTCAGACACCCTTATGTCTTATAACGTGACCTGTGGTGCCCAAGTCAATCAGGTGTACACATCCAAACCATCATACTCACACAGAGATCCAACAGGTGGAAATATGACTATAAATTATGCCCACTCTTCTATTCTAGTTGGTGTTAGAGCTTTCCATGACAAGCAAAGGCCACAGGTATGTAGGTATCATTTATATTATGGACAAAATGCCAAATCATGTAAACCTTGGTGCATGCTGTCTTCTTCAAAGGTTGGTCTCAACATGTTGCCAAGTTCTCGGCGACCTTCACGCTCGTCATCCCCTTCTCGTTCACCAAGTAGACCAGGTACTAACCAGCCACTCCTTGATTTTTCGGAAAACTAGGTGGGCAATCTGTGAACTTAACAACCGTCTGATTGCCACTTAAGATTAGTGCCAAAATCGGTTGTAAGACTTATTCCTTTCTTATAGATACTGGTTCCTCTATTTCATTGTTGCCTTACCACCCTGATATGTTGCCATTCCTAAGACCAACTAATGTTAATTTAACTAATGCCTCAGGTGAAGTGATTAAGTGTCATGGTGAAGTCAATGTGGAGCTCGGGATTCAACGCCTACGGCATTCTTTCCCGTGGGACAGATTTTTTGAGTGCTCAAAATTTACTTGTGGATTGTCGAAGTAATACACTCTTTGATCAAACAACCAAAAGTAAAATTCCCCTGGAAGCTTCAAGTTCCCTATTGCTAGCTTATAATATCGATTATGGTATTCATGACTCTAATGTTCAATCTTTACTTTTAACCCCTTCATTACCGATGAGGTACCATAGTACTTCATGTCAACTTTCGGCTGCCGAACCGATGAAGTACGTGCGTACTTCATTGCTTAGTAATGATACCCAGGGCTCCATATTTCTCGGTTTGTATGGTTGTAATTTACGACAGTGACAAATTGACTAATTGGCACCTGGTGTTTTAAGGACGTTGGCCCGTGGTGGCGGGGGATGGTGATGTGAACCGCCCACCCATCAGTGTGTGTGTTTGACTTTGAAACATCCCATGAGCCAAATCTATCAAAAGACATGAAAAATAATACTTAGATGACTAAATATGGGCATAGAAATGAACATTAGACTACCTACGAAATTATGAGAAGCGCTCAAAAACTCGGTGCAGGGGAGGGGTTGGTACGCGTGTGTTTGACTTTGACACGCGCATTATGGCATCTTTGTGCTCCTCCAGCAGTGATTCTGAGAGTTATACCCTCTTGACAATGACTTGCAAGGATCAGATGATAATCTGACACAATCAGAAGGCCTCACAAGTGATTCAGATGATGAATATTTGCCAGAAAATGACAGTGAGGCGAGTAGTGATGACCTATATGAGAGTGATGGTGACGATGAGGAGACACCACCCAGCCCCTCACCTCACACCTTCACACTCATGGCTGATCCCTTTTCTGATCATCGTCCTGGCACTGTTCCTGCCCTAGTAGAAGATTTTTCAGGTGTTCATCCTGATATCTCACGGGATAACATTAGTGTTTTGGACTGCTTCCAGCTATTCATGTCAGACGAGGTCATAGGAAATCATGTATAACAACTTCCGATTTGAAAAAGTATACATCCCATGACCAAATCTATCAAAAGACATGAAAAATAATACTTAGATGACTAAATATGGGCATAGAAATGAACAATAGACTACCTATGCGAAATTATGAGCACTCGAAAAACTCGGTGCTGGGGGGAGGGGGTTGGTACGCGCAGGATCACGGAGTCGGTAATGAAGGGGTTAAAGTATCCTATACTTACAGCCCCATTACAGCTTCACTCTGAAAACTGTGCGGAAGGAGCCATTGCCCATCACATAGATACTGGAAATTCTTCTCCAGTTCATTTCAAGGTTAGACCTCTCACAGGTACGAAACTTGAAGCAGCCAAACAGGAATTCAAATTTTTGTTAAATGCTGGTATTATTCAGAGATCGAATTCACCTTGGGCGTCGCCACTCCACCTCGTTCCCAAGAAGGAGCCAGGCACATGGCAGCCGTGCGGTGATTACAGGGGTCTAAACAGTGTCACGGTAAGCGATAAGTATCCCATTCCTCATTTGCGTTCGTTAACAATGTCTTTAGATGGTAAAACTGTGTTTACAAAATTAGATTTACAGAGAGCTTATCTACAAATCCCAGTTGCTGCCTGTGACATTGCTAAGACTGCAGTCTGTACACCTTTTGGGCTCTTTGAGTATAAATACATGTCTTTTGGTCTTAAGAATGCAGGGGCCACCTTTCAGAGGTTCATGGATAGTATTCTAGCCAACACTGATGTTTTTTGTTATCTTGATGACATCCTTGTGGCTAGTACCTCAATTGAGGAACATCTTACTGACTTAGATAATGTTCTTGCAATACTTTCTAAGCACAAACTAAGACTGAATGTGAACAAATGTACTTTCTTTAAACCTGTATTGAGTTTTCTAGGATATGAGGTGAGTGCTGTTGGAGTTCGACCACCACCCGATAAAGTTGCTGTTATATCAGAATTCCCCTTACCTGGAACATCTAAAGAGCTGAGACAGTTTATGGGTATGCTCAACTTCTTCCGGCAAATGATCCCAAGGTTTGCTGAAATAGCTCATCCGGTAACGGAATTGTTGAGACATAACCATTCTACTAATTCTCTCCATTGGTCAGATTCAGCTAAAGCCTCTTTTGATTGTTTGAAGCAGGCTTTACTTGACTGTCCTACTCTAGTTTATCCCTCTACTTCCTCCACTCAATACCAACTTGTAACTGACAGTTTTGGTCTGGCTGTTGGTGCGGCACTCTACCAAATGGTGGACGCTAAACCATCGCCTATAGGGTTTTTCTCTAAGAAATTGTTTAATGTCCAGAAAACTTACTCAACATATGATAGAGAACTCTTAGCAGCTTATCTTGCTGTGCTGCATTTTCGATCTGTTATAGATGGTCATGATGTAACGCTTTTCCTGGATCATAAACCCATTGTGTCTGCTTTCTATTCTAAGTCTATACCTAAATCTGATCGCCAACAGTGCCAACTGTCCTTTATTTCTGAATTTGTAACCTCACTTCAATATATTCGTGGTGACAATAATGTTGTTGCAGATTATCTGTCTCGGTCAACTCATGCAGTCACAGTGGATGTTTTTGATCTCCATGGTATAGCAAGAGCTCAACTGGATGATGCTGAACTTCAAGATTATAGAGAGCACTTGGTTAAATATGATGTTTCCCATGATCTTACATTGTGGTGTGATAGATCAACAGCTTCTCCTAGACCTTTTGTGCCAGCCTCTCTTAGGGGTGCAGTTATTTCATCTTTGCATAATATTTCTCACCCTGGGGTTAAGTATACTGCAAGGTTAGTTAAAGAAAGTTTTTTTTGGCCAAACATTGATAAACATGTACAAGACTTTGTCAAGCATTGCCTTCCTTGCCAAGATTTTAAAATTCACAGACATGTATGCGCACCTGTCACACCTATTAGTGCACCAACGGATAGATTGTGGGTCCCTTACCTTCTGCGGAACTGCCTAATTATCCTTATCCCTTGCCATTTAAGTATCTTTTGACGTGTATTGACAGGGCTACGCGGTGGACAGAGGCCATTCCCCTTGTCAATACCACCTCGACCTCTGTCGCAATTGCATTTATGAACGGCTGGGTGACGCGTTTTGGCGTTCCCCTTCATGTGGTGACTGACAGGGGTGCTCAGTTTGAGGGAGAGTTATTTTCCGATCTGGCTTCCCTAGTGGGATTTCATCGTGTTCGCACGACGAGTTATCACCCCCAATCTAACGGTGTTTTTGAAAGGCATCATAGACGCCTGAAGGCAGCTATTAGAGCGCGAAAGGAAAACTGGTTTACTGCCCTCCCCATTGTTTTATGAGGTCTCCGTATGATGCCAAATAGTTCTAATTTTTTGCCTTTTACTGCTGTTACAGGGGCGTACATGATGTGTCCTCACCTGCTATTTTCTGATGCTTCACAGACTCACACTACGGATGACACCTTGCAGTTTTTTATCAAGGAAATGAGGGCTATAAATTTTGAATCCTTTGCAGCTGGTGATTGTCACACTCTTAGTGATTCTTATGTCCCTAAGGACTTGCGTACGTGCCCTCGGGTCTGGGTGTGTGTTGACCGTGTTCGGATGAGTTTGGAGGCACCTTATACTGGTCCATACGATGTTGTTCGGATAGAGCAAAAGTACTTCCTTCTTCAGCTTCCTCAGGGGGAAACGGCAGTTTCTATTGATCGCCTTAAGCCTGCCTATGAGCTGCCGAAGGACCCATTCCCTGTTCCTCATGCGAGTGTAGATTGCGGCAGTTCTTTAAGTAATCCTCTTGTCTCTCCTTCCTCTCTTTCTATTCCTCTTTTTCCAGACCTTGTTTCTAGCTCTCCTCAACGTACGCGTTCCGGTAGGGTAGTGTGTTTTCGTGTCAAGCCAGAGTATCACTACTTTTGATTGTTATTGTATACACACTTTTGTGATATTTATGTGAACTCTCTATGTTTCATGTTTATTTATTTATTTTATTATAGTTTTTTTTTTTTTTTTATTGCTTGATGTTCATTTGGGGTATGCTGTGTTCTGTTTTGCTTGTAATGTTTTGGTATTCCGTACTTCTGGAGGGAGTACTGTGGTGTAAAACTGTGAATATAATAATAGGGTTTTTATGTACAAACTGCCGAGTGTTTGCCTAAGAGTTAAGATTATCATTGGATTGTTATTACCAACAAAGTACCCTAAGCTTGTTAACATGCCTGTTCACCGTCACCTATACTACTGTATATATAGTACGATCAGAGCAGCGCAGGTCACTTGCTGGCCGGCTGCCTTCCTGCCTACAAGTCCAGGTTCATCTGTAATACCTGTTGGGTGAGTCACTCTTAGTATTTTGTATTTCCGTTCGTTTAAGTACTTGTGTTAATGTTATCGGGTGTTATTTATGAACGTATTGTGACAACCTTGCAATTGACTTGCAGGTCTCTGTGTTACCGCTCGCACGTACCTTGTAATAAAACTCGGCAGTGGAGCTATGGTTCTGGTTACCTCCAAAGAGTCACGAGTTCAGGTGGTTCTTTAGCTTGCAAGGAAGATACAGTCTCACCAGCCTTCTTAATAGAGTTTGCTGACTTGAAAATAGAGACAGTATAATATGCAGTCGAGATGGTGGCCAGCACTGCTATAGTTTTCTGGCCTCTCTCGTGTCTGTGAATAATATCTAACTTCATTTGGAGAGTAGGTGACTTCCTGGTCTTCTTACGAACACTAGGCCAATTGCAGGGCATTTTGGTGGTAAGTTGAGCTAGGGAAGACAAGCTGCTGCTGAGGCTGTTATGTTTTGACTGGGGAGTGAGTGTTGCGCGTGTTGTCCACGAGAGGCTTGATCTTGATCTTGATCTTTATTCTAAAGGTGTCCCAGGATTTTTCCTGAGGCAGGCCTTAGTACCAGCAGCTCCTGGTGTATTCACCAGCCTGTCAGCTTGTGTGATATGGTGGGGCTTTCAAATTTGGAAAAAAAAATTACCTGGATAAAACTTCGTTAAAGCAAGTTTGGTGTTCGTTAAACGAGCAGATGGTAGTAAAATGAAACCTTCGTTGTAGCGAAATTACGTTGTGTGAACCTTTGTTAAACGGGGGTTGCCTGTATATATATATATATATATATATATATATATATATATATATATATATATATATATATATATATATATTGTGATGGGCACCGTCTTAATCCCCTTTAATTTATTATTTCATTATATGTGAAGCCTATGACCCCCATCGCGGGCCCCTCGGGCTGTTCTGTTGAGCAGACAACCCGCCTCTCTCTCCCTGCTTCGCTGCGAGCGGGACTCAGTACCGAGTTAGCCTTCAGCGGAGATAGACACCACTCTCGTCGGTCTGGCACAGTGAACGAGACGCGTGTTGGCTGGGCTTTCGAAGTACTCGCTAGTCATCGGTCTGGGAGTTGTGCCCTCCTGTTGAGTAGCTGGCTTGTTACTCGGTAGACCGTGGCTGTGTAGAACAACAGGCTAGTTGTTCTGAGAAAGTGTGGCTGGTTGGGGCTGCATTTCTAGTGCGTTCGTCCACTCGGGTGTGGCGACGCGGAGAGACACGCTTTGTCTCATCCTGTTTTTGCTGTTGTGGTGGCCGTGGTCACCAGTGTGTTTGGTGGGCGGCTGTGAGCCCCCACCATCTTTTGTATAGTTTCAGTAGTGGTAGTAGCCACGCACACCATTGAAGGCTGAGAGGCTTCATGTCGGCCAGTGGTGCGTAGTTGTCGTCAGCCAGACTTGTCTGCGACGAGTATTTGGACTCGTGTATAGCTGGTGTCGCCTGTAGGTGGTGTCTGGGCTTGTGTGTACATCACCGGATGTGCTATACACATCATATATTGCAGTAATAGTAGGCCAGGGATGTCAGTCTGACAGGTGTTAGGAAGCACCTGTTGTAGTAGGATAGTATAGTAATATATATACTGCACGTTTTGTCCCAGTCTGTGAACCCTCACAGCCTGGGTGCAAGGCGTGCGGAGAGGAATTAATACTTCATAGAGAAGTGGGTGGAATTGTCCTTGTGGGCGGTTTCTCTAGGGGGTATTAAGGCCTCGCCCTGTGACACATAACATCTACCATTTATAAATTCTACTTGGTTGGGTACAGGAGGAGGAGGAGTTGCTGAGGAGATTCCCTTACAGTGGGGGAAATTATACACTGTTGGTGACCTTGAAAGAACCTGAGGGTTACGGCGGCTGTGAGTTATAATAGTGGGGACTCTGTGGAGTGTTTTATAATCCCCACTGCACTGACCATAACTAAGTTGGCAATTTTGCCAGAATAACAGTCTAGTGAGCTGTAGCAGCTAACCGCATCCGGTGACGTGTAAATAATATATATATATATATATATATATATATATATATATATATATATATATATATATATATATATATATATATATATATATATATATATATATATATATATATATATATATATATATATATATATATATATATATATATATATATATATATATATATATATATATATATATATATATATATATATATATATATATATATATATATATATATATATATATATATATATATATATATATATATATATATATATATATATATATATATATATATATATATATATATATATATATATATATATATATATATATATATATATATATATATATATATATATATATATATATATATATATATATATATATATATATATATATATATATATATATATATATATATATATATATATATATATATATATATATATATATATATATATATATATATATATATATATATATATTGTGATGGGCACCGTATTAATCCCCTTTAATTTATTATTTCATTATATGTGTAGCCTATGGCCACCCAGCGTGGGCCCCTCGGGCTGTTCTGTTGAGCAGACAACCCGCCTCCCATTCCCTGCTTCTCGTTGCGAGCGGGACTCAGTACCGAGTTAGCCTTCAGCGGAGATAGACACCCTTCTCGTCGGTCTGGCACAGTGAGAGAGACGCGTGTTGGCTGGGCTTTCGAAGTAATCGCTAGTCATTGGTCTGGGAGTTGTGCCCTCCTGTTGAGTAGCTGGCTTGTTACTCGGTAGACCGTGGCTGTGTTAGAACAACGGGCTTGTTGTTCTGAGAAAGTGTGGCCGGTTGGGGCTACATTTCTCGTCGTTGTCCACTGTGGGTAGCGACGCGGAGGAGAGATACGTGTTGTCTCGTCCTGTTAGTTTCGTTGGTGGCCGTGGTCACCAGTGTGTTTGGTGGGCGGCTGTGTGCCGCCACCATCTGTTGTGTAGTATCAGTAGTATACTGTTTATAGTTTCAAGGTAGCCTTCAGCGAAGATAGACACGCACTCTCGTCGGTCTGGCATAGTGTTAGGGAGATTCGTGTTGCTGGGCTTCTCTTGTTACTTGCTAGTCATTGGTCTGGGAGTTGTGCCCTCCTGTTGAGTAGCTGGCTTGTTACTGGGTAGACAGTGACTGCTTGAGCAACGGGCTTGTTGCTCTAGGAGAGGTGTAGTTGGTTTGGCTGCACTTCTGTTTTGTGTCCGTCCTGTAGTGTGGCGGCAACGCGTGGGAGAGACACGGCATTGTCTCGTCCTGTTTGTTTGTTGGTGGCCGTGGTCATCAGTGGGGTTTGGTGGGTGGCTGTGTGCCCCCACCGTCTTTTGTATAGTTTCAGTAGTATACTGTATTGTAGTGGTAGTAGCCACGCACACTATTGAATGCTGAGAGGCTTCATGTCGGCCAGTGGTACGTAGTTGTCGTCCGCCAGACTTGTCTGCAACAAATATTTGGACTCAGTGTATAGTGGTTGTCATCAGTAGGTGGTGTCTGGGCTTGTGTGTACATCACCGGATGTGCTATACACATCATATATATTGCAGTAGTAGTAGGCCAAGGATGTCAGTCTAACAGGTGTTAGTAAGCACTTGTCGTAGTAAGATAGTATAGTAATATATATACTGCGCATGTTGTCCCAGTTTGTGAGTATCACAGTCTGTGGACAAGGCGTGCGGAGAGGCATTAATACTTCATAGAGAAGTGGGTGGAATTGTCCTTGTGGGCGGTTTCTCTAGGGGGATTTAAGGCCTCGCCCTGTTACACATAACATCTACCATTTATAAATTCTACTTGGTTGGGTACAGGAGGAGAAGGAGTTGCTGAGGAGATTCCCTTACAGTGGGGGAAATCATACTGTTGGCGACCTTGAAAGAACCTGAGGGTTACGGTGGCTGTGGGTTATAGTAGTGGGGACTCTGTGGAGTGTTTTATAATCCCCACTGTACTGACCGTAACAAAGTTGGCGATTTTGCCAGAATAACAGTCTAGTGAGCTGTAGCAGTTAACCGCAACCGTGTGGCGTACATAAATATATATATATATATATATATATATATATATATATATATATATATATATATATATATATATATATATATGGAGGAGGTAGTAGACACCTACCGAAACAATAACTTACTCCCAGTGAGATCTAATAGCACTAGTTCAGGAGATGCTGTGAACCTTCCATTAAAGCTAGTTGTGATCTCGTTGAATGTTTCCCTTTGTGTCTCACAACTCAAGGGAGTAGTCACAGCCTACCCTCTAAAGACAGCTCTCCTTCTTCACACAAAATTACATGCACTTACCACACATACAACCTTCACTCCAAATCAAAATTTAAAAGAAAAATGGGACCCGAAATAAACAACGCCTCGGAGTCCCCCTCTGGGGAGGGGACCAAAAATGTCCCCAGGTCGGACACCTCTCCTGTTGAAGACCACAAATGCCTTGATACCTCCCTCAACTTTTTCTACATTAACTTC
The DNA here is from genome assembly GCF_017591435.1 of Portunus trituberculatus. Lineage (NCBI taxonomy): Eukaryota > Metazoa > Arthropoda > Malacostraca > Decapoda > Portunidae > Portunus > Portunus trituberculatus. The sequence continues at coordinate 18,064,708 of NC_059302.1, read as the reverse complement.
TGCAACATTCGCGGTCTTAGATCTAATTTTCAATCTGTGGAACACCACCTCTCCTCTATTAAACCTCATCTTCTTTTCCTCACCGAAACACAGCTATCTGAGGCAACTGACAGTAGCCCCTTCTCTGTTCCCTCCTACTTCTCTATGCTCATTTTCATTCCAAAGCTGGATGTTGCGTCTATGTACGCAACGACTTAACTTGCTCTCGTGCCCACGCTCTTGAGTCTTCCGAATTTTCCACCATCTGGTTACGACTTAACAGTCACTCTCAAACTAAATTCATCTGTGCTGTTTATCTCTCCCCTAACTCTTCTGACTATAGTAATTTCTTCGACTACTTAACTTCTAAAGTGGAGCACATTCTGTCCCTCTACCCTTTCGCTGAGATTTCCATTCTTGGAGATTTCAATGTTCACCACCAGCTTTGGCTTTCCTCTCCCTTCACTGACCACCCTGGTGAACTAGCCTTCAACTTTGCTATCCTTCATGACCTAGAGCAACTGGTGCAACACCCTACTCGTATTCCTGACCGTCTTGGAGACACGCCCAACATTCTTGATCTCTTCCTCACCTCTAACCCTTCTGCTTATGCTGTCACCCTTTCATCTCCGTTGAGCTCCTCCGATCACAATCTCATTTCTGTATCTTGTTCAATTTTTCCAATCCCTCCGCAGGATCCCCCAAAGCGAAGGTGCCTCTGGCGTTTTGCCTCTGCCAGTTGGGGGGACCTGAGGAGGTATTATGCTGATTTTCCCTGGAATGATTATTGCTTCCATGTCAGAGACCCATCTCTTTGTGCTGAACGCATAACAGAGATGTTAGTATCTGGCATGGAGGCGTACATTCCTCATTCTTTTTCTCAACCTAAACCTTCTAAACCTTGGTTTAACTCAGCCTGTTCTCGTGCTATACATGATAGAGAGGTTGCCCACAAAAGGTACTTGAGCCTTCCATCTCCTGAATCTCATGCACTTTATATCTCTGCCCAGAATCATGCCAAGTCTGTTCTTCAACTTGCCAAACACTCTTTCATAAATAGGAAATGTCAAAATCTTTCAAACTCAAACTCTCCTCGTGACTTCTGGCATCTAGCCAAAAACATCTCAAATAACTTCAATTCTTCATCTTTCCCTCCTTTATTTCATCCTGATGGCACCACTGCCATCTCTTCTGTCTCTAAAGCTGAACTCTTTTCTCAAACTTTGCTCACAACTCCACCTTGGACGATTCTGGGCTTGTCCCTTCCTCTCCTCCTCCCTCTGACTATTTCATGTCTACAATCAAAATTCTTCGTAATGATGTTTTCCATACCCTTGCTGGCCTAAACCCTCAGAAGGCTTATGGACCTGATGGGGTCCCTCCTATTGTTCTCAAAAAACTGTGCTTCTGTGCTTGCACCTTGCCTGGCCAAACTCTTCCAACTTTGTCTATCGACTTGTACCTTTCCTTCCTGCTGGAAGTTCGCCTACATTCAGCCTGTTCCTAAAAGGGTGACCGTTCTAACCCCTCAAACTACCGTCCTATAGCTTTAATCTCTTGCTTGTCTAAAGTTTTTGAATCTATCCTGAATAGGAAGATTCTCAAACATCTGTCACTTCACAATCTTCTGTCTGATCGCCAGTATGGCTTCCGTCAAGGTTGCTCTAGTGGTGATCTTCTGGCTTTCCTTACTGAGTCTTCGTCATCCTCTTTTAGAGATTTCGGTGAAACTTTTGCTGTTGTGTTAGACATATCAAAAGCTTTTGATAGAGTCTGGCATAAAGCTTTGATTTCAAAACTGCCCTCCTACGGCTTCTATCCTTCTCTCTGTAACTTTATCTCAAGTTTCCTTTCCGACCGCTCTATTGCTGCTGTGGTAGACGGCTACTGTTCTTCTCCTAAACCTATTAATAGTGGTGTTACTCAGGGTTCTGTCCTGTCACCCACTCTCTTTCTATTATTCATTAATGACCTTCTTAACCAAACTTCTTGCCCTATTCACTCCTACACTGATGATACCACCCTACATCTTTCCACGTTCTTTCAGAGACGTCCCTTCAGGAAATCAACAGATCACGCGGGGACGCCACGGAACGCCTGACTTCCGATCTTTCTAAGATTTCCGATTGGGGCAGAAAAAATCTAGTAGTTTTCAATGCCTCAAAAACTCAATTCCTCCATCTATCAACTCGACACAACCTTCCAGACAACTATCCCCTCTTCTTCAATGACACTCAACTGTCTCCCTCTTCCACAATGAATATCCTCGGTCTGTCCTTTGCTCATAATCTTAACTGGAAACTTCACATCTCATCTCTTGCTAAAACAGCTTCTATGAAATTAGGTGTTCTGAGGCGTCTCCGACAGTTTTTCTCGCCCCTCCAACTGCTTACTTTGTATAAGGGCCTTATCCGACCCTGTATGGAGTACTCTTCGCATGTTTGGGGGGGTTCCAGTCACACAGCTTTGCTTGATAGAGTGGAATCGAAAGCTCTTCGTCTCATCAACTCCCCTCCTCTGACTAACTGTCTTCAGTCTCTTTCTCACCGCCGAAATATTGCATCCCTTTCTATATTTTATCGCTATTTTCATGGTAACTGTTCTACTGATCTTGCTAACTGCATGCCTCACCTCCTCCTGCGGCCACGCTGCAAAAGGCTTTCTTCTTCCTCTCATCCCTATTCTGTCCAACTCTCTAATGCAAGAGTTAACCAGTACGCTCAATCATTCATCCCTTTCACTGGTAAACTCTGGAACTCCCTCCCTGCATCTGTATTTCCGAATTCCTACAACTTCTCTTCCTTTAAGAGGGAGGTATCGAGGCATTTGCTCCCCTAATTCTGGCTGACGGTTATGGCACTTTTTGAAGTCTTTGGAGAGCCAGCACTCAAGTGGGCCTTTTTCTAACTTTCTTTTTTTTTACCCTTGGCTGGCCCTCTTCCCTACGTATAAAAAAATATATATATATATATATATATATATATATATATATTCTGAATCGGCGGCATCGGCCTATTTTTTGGTATCAGTATCGGTATCGGCTTATTTTATGCCAATACTTCCAATACCTAAAAGGAATTTACTACTTAGTGATATATTCGATATAAGATATTGATGATACCAAATCAATATAATACGGCGTATTAAGTTTCCGTGGTGATTACCGTATGTCATAGAATACTGTTTTCTGTGGTAATAAGCCACAACCTCTAAATTGAACGTTTATGAAACACGTATAGGCTGAACTCCAGCATCCTGTCACATGGTCGGTCATGAGTCACCACACATTCTCACTGTCTCTCAGTCAGACGCTGCTCCTCCACCCACACAAAGTTCACACAGGTGAAAAGCTTATGTTTTTGAACTATAACCTAAAAATGTCAAACTTCAGATATTGAGAATCCAACAAAATGATTTGGTGTATATATATATATATATATATATATATATATATATATATATATATATATATATATATATATATATATATATATATATATATATATATATATATATATATATATATATATATATATATATATAGTTAGGCATTTTGCATTATTGTAAATAACAGCATATTCTTATTTGATTTATAATTAACAGTGCTAGTGCTAGCCTTTTCCAAGATATCATACTGGAATAGGTGGAAGCTCGATTTATATATGTATATTAATTTTAATGCAAGTTTAATTTTTTAGTTACTTGTGTTAACCTAAGGATGTAAAAATTCCATAACTAAGAAAGTAACGATTCTGTTTTGTAATCATGTGCATTGTGTATAATTTGTTGCATATTAATTATTTAAGATCATAGAAATTTAAAATAAACTAAATTTTTTTCTATTTAATTGAAAAGATTAGGTGAAAGCTCATTTTTCTGAATTGGTCTACTAATGTCTAATGAATTAATATCAAAGGATGTCAGATTTAATTAAAGAGAAACATACACAACAAAATGAGTTTCTTTTACTAATATTTTGTGTCTGTTACAATTTTAATAATTTTAAAAATATTTTTGATCGCCAAAATATCGTCAATAAAATTAATAATGAAAATGCACAAGACCAAATGGTCACTAAAGGAGTAAGAAGTAAGAATTTAAAATAACTGACAAGAATCAGAAGACTGAGAAGCTATTTATTCCAATTACTGAGCAATTTACCTTTGCAAATGGCTTCAAAAAGCTTCTAGAATTGCTCCTATTTCACAAACCTTCTCAGAAGGACTTACAGCATCCCCCAAAACAAAGCCTCCCATCTGATAACGCTCGCCGTCCACCAACTCATTCTGGTGTCCAGAGCAGTAATCACTATGAGTAGTAGCATCGGTATCGGTAGTAGTATCGGTATCGGCCCAATTAGGTGGTATCGGTATCAGTATTGAAATTGGCCTAAATTTTGGTATCGGCACGTCTCTGGTTTGTTCGCCTTCTCAGTCATTCGTATCAGTCTCCTTATTGCTCCCACATCAGCCACACTCAAGTTTTTCTCTTCAGCTGCCTTCACCACCTCTACCACTTCCTTTACAGTTTCTTCTTCTCCAATTCATTCGAGGTCATTTCCGCCACCCTGGATCACCAGCAGGCCATTCTCAAAATTCTGTCTTCTCAGCCACAGTCTTCTTGATGTCCTGAATTCTGGCTCCCCTCAGGCATTAATGTGAGCTTCCGCTCAGCGTTCTTTACCATGGTGTCGGGGTGATCGGGGACTTCTGGTATTATTTTACCTTAGCATGAATAGCAAGTTGGCTTTTGTTACCCTTCTCATCTTAAAGACCTTGTTCTTCTGATCAATTTGAACCCATACATACCCATTGCAAATTGTTATTTATTAATTTTTTTTCAAGATCAAACTCACTGCTATGTCAATGGCGGGAGGCGACGCACCACCACGTGCAATGGACAGGCTGGCACTGAGGAACACCATTTTGGTGTGTGCATTTGTGTGTGCGTATGTTACATTATCTGCGCAAGCCCGATATATTATGACAGTGATTGGTTCTTTTGTTTCAACATGAAACCAGTAGCCAATAAAATTTTTTTTTAATTAAGTCAGCCAATCACAGTGTCGTATTTCAACATGTACTGAGAGAAGCAGTTCAATTTGAAATATTTGAATCAGTCTTAGGAAGATGTCACCGTGCGTTGGGTGTAGCGCGCATTATTTCCTTGCCATTCACCGATGTGACCTGTTCATGTTATTGTAAAAATTTACCCATCCACCTTCTCTCTGAGACATCTCCAGCGACAAGGAAGGACTGGACCACCAATAGGGTAATGACTTCCTATGCATATCTTACCCATTGCAGTTAGGTTGGGTTAGGTCAGGTTAGGTTAGTTTAAGTTAGGTTAGGTAAGGTTAGGTTAGGTTAGGTTAGGTTTGGTTTAGGTTAGGTTTAGGTTAGGTTAGGTTTAGGTAAGCTTAGGTTTAAGCTAGGTTAGGATAGGTAAGCTTAGGTTTAAGTTAGGTTAGGTTAGGATAGGTTAGCTTAGTGTATATTAATTGAAAACCAATAAAAACATACCAGAAAAAAAAATGCACAGTTTTACTGGAAACTCATATATCCACAACAAACAGGGGTAGGAGGGAGGTGATAAACAAAGAAAAAAAAACTTTCGCATTGAAAAGAAAGTGCACATCTATTCAAAACAGGTCAAAATTTAACATAAGCAAGAAAGAGTTGGTTCGTTTAACCGCAAAATTGTGTTTCCGTAAGAACCGGAAGGGGAGGGTAAAAACAAACTACAGGTAACCCCTGTTTAACGAAGGTTCACACAACGAAGGTTTTGTTTTATTACCATCTGCTCGTTTAACGAACACCAAACTCGCTTTAACGAAGTTTTATCTACGTAATTTTTTTTCCAAATTTGAAAGCCCCACTGTATCATGCAAGCTGACAGGCTTTTAAATACACCAGGAGCTGCTGGTACTAAGGCCTGCCTCAGGAGAAATCCTAAGACACCTGTAGAATAAAGATCAAGATCAAGCCTCTCGTGGACAACACAGGCACTGCCGATACAAAGGCCTGACTCAGAAGAAATTCTGCGTCACCTGTAGCATCAAGATCAAGATCACGTGCACCACTCACTCCCCAGTCAAACCATAACAGCGTCACCAGCAGCTCATCTTCCCTAGTTCAACTTGCCACCAAAACGCCCTGCAATGTGGCCTAACATTCCTAAGAAGACCAGGAAGTGTCTTACTCTCGCAGAGAAGCTGGTTATTATTCACAGACAAGAGAGAGGCCAGAAAACTAATAACATCTTGACTCCATCTAGTGTCACATATTTTCAAGTCAGCAGACTCTATTAAGAAGGCTGGTGAGACTGTATCTTCCTTGAAAGCTAAAAGAACCACCTGAACTCATGACTCTGCAATGGATAAAATGGAAAGCCTTGTGGAAATGTGGTACATAAGTTTTGTATGCGTTACCATGATGCGCACTTTATTTACATTCCACAGGTTGCCGGTTAGTGTATTTCCTGTTTCACTCTCCCTCCCCTTATAAAGTTAAGATCATCATCATTATAAAGTTACATACATACATACATTAGTGTACATTATAACGACTTAAATTAAATTACCTAAATGTTTAACTTTATAATTTTTACTTTCATTAAACCTTTTACTGTACTATGATGCACTCTCGCTTTGCTTACTCTCAATGGAAGTTCAAATCAGGGGTTAAACTTGTTATAATCGGTTCGCTTAACGAAGTGTTTTTTAGAAACGTAACCCCTTCGTTAAGCGAGGGTTGCCTGTACAGATTTGCGACGGAAACGAAGTGCACATTCACTCAAAACAGGTCAGAATTTACCAGAATTTTTTTTTTTCATACCGAAGTGAGCTGTTCATGTTATTGTAAACATTTACCCTTCTGCATCATCTTCGTGGTTGCTGGTCTTTCTCTTTCTCGGTGTGCATACCTTTGTTCAGGAGGATAAAGGACTCAGAAGACTGTGACAAGCTACAGGAGGATCTGGACGGGCTCAGAAAATGGCCCGAAAAATGGCTACTAAATTTCCACCCTGAGAAAAGTAGGTACATGCGCATAGGTAAATCCAATGTGGATGATAGAGGCTACTCTATGTACAGAGACATTGAAAAGACCAGGATGGAAAAGGACATTGGAGTAGTAATAGATGACAGGCTGAAATTCTCCGACCACCTTGCAGAGAAGATTAATAAAGCAAATAGAATAGAAGGCCTAATAAGAACATTTGTCCATCTAAAGCCTGCAGTCATCAAGCCCTTGTACACTGCTTTGGTGAGGACACATCTGGAATGTGCAAATCAGGTGTGGTGTCCTCACCTGGTCAAAGATATAGAGGCTGTGGAAGGTGTGCAGCGGAGAACCACGAAGCTGGTGCCAGAATTGAAGGATCTGCCATACGAAGAAAGACTGAGGAAGCTGGCCTTACCCACCCTTGCGTACAGAAGGCCCCGAGGTGATCAGATAGAGATGTACAAGATCATCAGACATAAGTACGACTGGGAATGTACCGAAGGACTCTTCCAGATGAGGGAGGATGGCATGACTTGGGGGAACTCAAAGAAAATATTCAAAACTAGAGCAAGATTGGATATTAGAAAATATTCTTTTCCAAACCGAGTTGTGAACAACTGGAACGAGTTACCAGAGTGGGTAGTGGAGGCTGGGTCCGTGGCTGAGTTCGAGAAGAGGTTGGATAAAGTTTGGATAAACTATGAACTTCGTTTTCAGTATAAAGCCCTAAGCATAACCACCACACGCTGCACAGCCACCACGCTTCCCGGTGCCGACGATGAGGCTACTGATCTGGAGACACAGGCTTAGTGCCTCTTCCAGAAGATCTACTTTGATGAACTGTGATTGTCTTAACATAACATAACATAACATAAATAATAGGATAACAAAGGGCCACCAGGGCCCATCTAGGTTATCTTGTATCAGTCGCACAGCGACCTCGTCATCAGTACTTAAAGATACACTTACAAGTACACAATACATTATATACTAATTCTAAATATTTGGCCCATTAACAGGGCTAAGTCCTGCAGCGAAATCATCTACAATCTGTGATCCCCATACATGGGGATCATGTCTTGTTTAACTATAGTAAATTTCTTATAAAACTATCATGCAGCTATACATAATTATAAATCTAATAAATTTAAGTGCTTATCTAATCTGTTTATAAACATTGTCAAACTAGTGCTATTTACAACCATCTCTGGCAATGCATTCCAGAAGTCTACCACCCTATGACTAAAGAAATATTTTCTTATATCTAACCTGCAGCCTTGCTTTCTAATCTTCCTGCCATGATTTCTAGTCCTATTTCCCTCCTCTAAGGTAAAGAAAGATCTCACATCTATGTAGTTTGTATCTGAGAACATTTTAAATAACTCTATCATATCCCCTCTTATACATCTCTCAAATGAAAACATGTTAAATTCCATTAATTCCTTTAATCTATCTCTATACTCCAGGCACTTTAATGCTGGTATCATCCTAGTTGCTCTTCTCTGAACTGCTTCTAACATGTTGATATCCTGCCTATAATGGGGTGACCAGGCCTGTATGCAATACTCTAAATGGAGCCTAACATAGGAATTATATAAGCTATGCACCACTTCCTTACTTTTATAACTAACATTTCTATTTATAAAACCCAGGATCCTATTTGCCGTATTTCTTGCTTCTAAACATCGCTTTGAAAATTTCATAGTCCTGTCTATCACTACTCCTAAATCCTCTCCTTCCTCTACTGCCTCTAGCCAACATCCCTCCATCTCATAGCTAAAGTTTGTGTTGTCTTTACCTATATGCATAACCTGACACTTTAGAATTAAACTCCATCTGCCATCTGAAAGCTAGTGGTCCTGATGAGCAACATGCCAGAGTACTTAGGGAGGGTGTAGACAGTATTTCTGAAGCACTTAAGTTAATCTTTGAAAGATCACTTAGGTTTGCTGAGATACCACAGGACTGGAAGTTAGCTAATGTTACTCCAATATTTAAAAAAGGTAGGAAGGATGATGCGAATAATTATAGACCGATCAGTTTAACTAGTATAGTATGTAAGATACTAGAGAAAATCATTAAGGGTAGTATTTGGGAGCATTTAAATGAGAATAGATTAATTAGAGATACCCAACATGGCTTTAGATCAGGGAGGTCCTGTCTTACAAATTTGCTCGATATCTTAGAATATATTACCAAGGAGTTAGATGATGGAAATAGCATAGATGTTATATATCTAGATTTTAGCAAGGCGTTTGATAAGGTACCGCATAGGAGGCTAGTGTACAAATTGAGACTACATGGGATAGGGGTAGGTTAGTTGATTGGATTAGTGAATGGCTTTCTGATAGGAAACAGAGAGTAGTATTAAATGGGGCAATGTCTGAGTGGAAGGAAGTGGTTAGTGGGTACCCCAAGGATCAGTGCTAGGACCTCTTCTTTTCTTGGTGTACATTAACGATTTAGATATAGGAATTAGTAGCAAAGTATCAAAGTTTGCAGATGATACTAAGATAGCATGTGCAGTACAGGGTGAAAAGGACAATTACAGAATACAACGAGACCTGGACAGGCTGATAGCATGGGCAGACAGGTGGCAGATGGAGTTTAATTCTAAAAGTGTCAGGTTATGCATTTAGGTAAAGACAACACAAACTTTAACTATGAGATGGAGGGATGTTGGCTAGAGGCAGTAGAGGAAGGAAAGGATTTAGGAGTAGTGATAGACAGGACTGAAATTTTCAAAGCAATGTTTAGAAGCAAGAAATAGGGCAAATAGGATCCTGGGTTTTATAAATAGAAATGTTAGTTATAAAAGTAAGGAAGTGGTGCATAGCTTATATAATTCCTATGTTAGGCCCCATTTAGAGTATTGCATACAGGCCTGGTCACCCCACTATAGGCAGGATATCAACATGTTAGAAGCAGTTCAGAGAAGAGCAACTAGGATGATACCAGCTTTGAAGCACCTGGAGTATAGAGATAGATTAAAGGAATTAAACATGTTTTCATTTGAGAGGAGATGTATAAGAGGATATGATAGAGTTATTTAAAATGTTCTCAGATACAAACTACATAGATGTGAGATCTTTCTTTACCTTAGAGGAGGGAAGTAGGACTAGAAATCATGGCAGGAAGATTAGAAAGCAAGGCTGCAGGTTAGATATAAGAAAATATTTCTTTAGTCATAGGGTGGTAGACTTCTGGAATGCATTGCCAGAGACGGTTGTAAATAGCACTAGTTTGACAATGTTTAAAACAGATTAGATAAGCACTTAAATTTATTAGATTTATAATTATGTATAGCGCTGCATGATAGTTTTTATAAGAAATTTACTATAGTTAAACAAGACATGATCCCCATGTATGGGGACCACAAATTGTAGATGATTTCGCTGCAGGACTTAGCCCTGTTAATGGGCCAAATATTTAGAATTAGTATATAATGTATTGTGTACTTGTAAGTGTATCTTTAAGTACTGATGACGAGGTCGCTGTGCGACTGATACAGGATAACCTAGATGGGCCCTGGTGGCCCTTTGTTATCCTATTATTTATGTTATGTTATGTTATGTTACCTGTCTGCCCATGCTATCAGCCTGTCCAGGTCTCGCTGTATTTTGTAATTGTCTTTTTCACCCTGTACTGCACATGCTATCTTAGTATCATCTGCAAACTTTGATACTTTGCTACTAATTCCTTTATCTAAATCGTTAATGTAATGTAATGTTCTGTCTCTTCTAGGCTTTCCGGGCGTGCACATCCTTGTTGCTTTCCTAGGTTTCAGTCTGTGTGGTTTTACTGGTCAAAGCTGCCATTGTTTGGGTGCCTCTGTCATCCTTCCTTGCCTTCAGTTTTTCCTTGGTTGCCTCCAGACACTCATCATACAGAGATATAATGTTTTTGGGGCTAAGCATCTTGGTGGAGGCCTTCAGTCCCACACAAGCTGTGTGGAACCACAACTCACACTCCACGCCACTACACCTGGTCGTCACACTCTCCTCGCACACCTTGCAATCCTCTACAGTCATCCTGGTTCTTACTGTGTTGTGAAATCCGGGAAATAGCTTCAAAAAAATGTAGGAGCGGAGTCACACGCGTCCTCTCTCGTCGCAAGGTTCCTTCAAATCCTCAGTTTCTCTCAGTAAATGTAAATGAAGATGCGGACCTGTAGCCTTTGCAACGGCAGCTCATGACTTCTTGTTATTTTTGTTTGTTTGTTGTTGTTGTTGTTGCATTTTCTTGTTATATCTTATTTTTCACATTTTATGTAATATTTTCTTATTTTCTTCTAATTTGGCAATGTTTTCTACAAATAGGAATTTTCCGATGTTAATGTCTTGTTGGTAGGGTTGCTGCAGTACTGTGGATGTCTCACGCACACTTTGACACCCGCACAATGAAAAGCTAAAATATTTCATGTTTTCTACTTCTTCACATAGTTCTATATGGCCTATAAAATCAGATGAAGATTGAAGAGACAGGTACAGCCTCAGCAACGGCTCCTATCATCTGCATTCTGATGTTGACGATTACTCCTGTTTTGTGGTGTGTCGTCACTCAATATTCAGTGACTCACTCCTGTCACTCGTCTCTCAAGTTGCACAGACAAGAATTTGTAAGGATGGTTTAAGAGGTATTGTAGTTCTTTCAGTCAGAATACCTACATGTTTTTTTATTGATGTAGGATAGAGATTAACAAGGAAAAGTATTGATACTAACGAGAGTGAGTTTATACAATGCTGCAATCGATCCTTTCTGCATGTAATTTTTCTTCTGGAAGGGGGAAAATTATAAGACATTTCTCCTTTTCTATACCCAACAAGCACAGTGACCTGCTAATGGGTAAGCCGGGGGTAAATCTATAGAACAGCAACTCCTTACATATTCTTTGCTATCACCCCCTTCCCCCCAACAAGCTTGGGGGCACGTGGGGAATCGGGGGGTTTTGTGGGGGGGGAGTCAAAAGAGGCGAGATATGGCGATCTAAAAAAAATCTAAGGACAAAAACCTTACCTAACGTAACCTAACCTAACTCCCCTACAACACTAACCTAACCTAATGTATCCTGACCTAACCGGGGGGGGGGGTGCGCTCCCCCGGATCCCCCCCTGCAACATTAACCTAACCTAGCCGGGGGGGCTGCGCCCCACGGACCCGCCCCTGCAACACTAACCTAACCTTAACATAAACCTAACCTACCGTATCCTTGCTTTGGGGCAACTTCCCTCCCCCCACACTGGTTCTCTTATAGCTTCACACAATATGCCCTACCTCTACCGATACCCCTCCTCACAATACCTTAATGAAAGGATGAAGATCCTGGCTGGTCCTCTTCTCGATTGTACACTGACTTGCATCGCAGGAGCGATGATTTCCCAGTAATCAAATTCGCAACCTTTACAACTAATGTCCCTGGTGGCCATGGTTCAACTGCGCACACAGATCTCTGTGCACCTGTCTGCCCAGCTGTGCCCCGCCTACGAATATACATATAGCAAATTCTCATTGGCGCAGCTTGTAGTGTTAAGAGGTGGTGGCACGTCATTGGACAAAAGAACTATAGACACAATAAGAATCCTATTCAGCAGTTACCCACAAACCCAGGATGTCAACAACAGACAGTCACTTCCTGTTACCCACAAACACGAGATATATACAATAGACAATAGCAATGTTTACTATTTGGACTTAGACTCCGAGTGACGTCTCTAATTTCAGTGAGGCAATGTGACATAACCGTGTGTGACCCCCAAACAAGACCACAAGGTACGTGTTCTCCATTAACTACTCATCATTTTGTGTTATTATTATGGATTAGAGAGGAGGTCCTATTCTAAAGATTTACGAAGCTGGGTTTTAAGGCACACGCAAAGAATCCGTCCCGCCCGCTCTCCTCGATTTCCGACTCCCCTTTCACAGCTCCTCCACCCAGCTGATTTGACGTCATATTATATGGAGCCATGCTGTTAGTCAGCGAGAGAAAGACAGAGAATATGGTAACGAATAAGAGGATGAGAGATAGAGAGAGAGAGAGAATATATGCTAACAAATAAAGGGATGAGAGAGACAGACATAGATAGATTTATTTGGCTCAGACTTTGTACAAAGTATAGAGCACAGCTTCCAAATACTATTTTGCACATTATGGTTACACAATTTTCATATCTACTAAAACAGTACTACCTTGGCGAACATAGCTAGATCATTTTGTGGCGCTGTCCCCGAGAAGCCGTCCCACGCGCTCGCCTCGATTCCCGGCTCCCACTTCGCAGCTCCTCCACCCAGCTGATTTGACGTCACTTACATGAAGTCATGCTATTGGTCAGCGAGAGAGAGAGAGAGAGAATATGAAAACAAATAAGGAGAGAGAGAGAGAATATGAAAACGAATGAGGAGAGAGAGATAGAGAGTATGAAAACGATTAAGGAGAGTGAGAATATGATAAGGAATAAGGAGAGAGAGAGAGAGAGAGAGAGAATATGAAAATGAATGAGAGAGAGAGAGAGAGAGAGAGAGAGTATGGCAATGAATAAGGCAGCGTTTCTCAACCTTTTTACCCCTGCGTAACGCTTCAAATACATCACATGTCTCAAGGAACCCCGCACAAAAATAAATTTATATACCATATATTTCTCATTTAATGTGACCTCAAATTCGCTGGGTGGAGGAGCTGCGGAGGGGGGAGCCGGGAATCGAGGCGAGTGCGCAGGACGGCTTCTCGGGGGCAGTGCCCATTTTGTATCCCGCACCAAGAATCTTGAAATAACTTAACAAATTTGAACTGGTTTGGTAGGTTTCTATAATACACTGGTATGAATTGGTTCCTCAATCTCAAGATTTCTTGATCCTTACATAGAACATGATATTCATCTCATATATCATTTTCATTACATTTTGTGCAAATTCTATTTTCTCCAGGTATCTTCTGGTAACAATAGGTAGTCTATGGTTGCAGTTCTGAATCTACACAAGGAACTTCTTCCTTGTTCTGGTGATCTTACTAAATCATTTTGATCCATATAAGAAATATAAGTGCTGCATGAAGATTTGTTACGAAACGTGACATTCCACTCTGCGATCCACTGAACCTAACGTTTCTTTCTAAAGCAAGTTTTACCCACAAAGGATTACTTCCATTCTGTTTATACCATACACCTGACATACCTGAATGATCTAACAGTGAATTTACATACTTCAGCCAAGGGGACCTGAAACTATTTTCATCATGCAGTTTCAAAAGACTGATACATTATGTAACTAAGTTTTCTTTGTTTATCATTAATTAACCTTAACCAATAATTTAACATTCTACTTTTGATGCGAGTATTTACCTAATTCTCCATAGACCATAAGATCACAAGTAGTCTTCTTAACGCCAAGAATATGTTTAAGAAATGTTAAATGTACAATCTCAATTGCGTTAAATACCTTGTACAGGCAACCCCCGTTTAACGAAGGGGTTACGTTCCTAAAAAACACTTCGTTAAGCGAAACTTCGTTAAGCGAACCGATTATAACAAGTTTAACCCCTGATTTGAACTTCCATTGAGAGTAAGCAAATTGAGAGTGCATCATAGTACAGTAAAAGGTTTGATGAAAGTAAAAATTATGAAGTTAAACATTTAGGTAGTTTAGTTTAAGTCATTATAATGTACACTAATGTATGTATGTACGTAACTTTATAATGTTGATGATCTTAACTTTATGAAGGAGGGAGAGTGAAACGGGAAATACACTAACCGGCAACCTGTGGAATGTAAACAAAGTGCGCATCATGGTACTGCATACAAAACTTATGTACCATATTTCCACAAGGCTTTCCATTTTATCCATTGTAGAGTCACGAGTTCTGGTGGTTCTTTTAGCTTGTAAGGAAGATGAGGTCTCACTAGCCTTCTTAATAGAGTTTCTTGACTTGAAAATAGTAAACAGTAGATGGAGTCAAGCCATGGTGGGAAGCAATGTTATTAGTTTTCTGGGCTTTCTCTTGTCTGTGAATAATACCCAGCTTCACTTCGAGAGTAAGATACTTCCTGGTCTTCTTAGGAACGTTAGGCCACATTGTAGGGGGTTTTGGTGGTAAGTTCAACTAAGGAAGATGAGCTGCTGGTGACGCTGTTATGTTTTGACTGGGCAGTGAGTGGTGCGTGTGATCTTGATCTTGATCCTAAAGGTGACACAGAATTTCTTTTGAGTCAGGCCTTTGTATCGGCAGAGCCTGTGTTGTCCACGAGAGGCTTGATCTTGATCTTTATTCTACAGGTGTCTCAGGATTTCTCCTGAGGCAGGCCTTAGTACCAGCAGCTCCTGATGTATTCAAAAGCCTGTCAGCTTGCATGATACAGTGGGGCTTTCAAATTTGGAAAAAAAATTACCTGGATAAAACTTCGTTAAAGCGAGTTTGGTGTTCGTTAAACGAGCAGATGGTAGTAAAATGAAACCTTCGTTATAGCGAAATTTCGTTGTGTGAACCTTCGTTAAACGGGGGTTGCCTGTATCCCCAGATCTCACAACCATACGTTATTATGGGCAACACCATTGCATCAAATAATTATAATTGTAAATCAATTGGTAAACTAAATTTTCGACATTTTGCAGTCAAACTATACATTACCCTCCTTCCTTGTTGACACATTTTCCTGACATATCTCAAAACTTCCATTATAGCTCAAAGTCATGCCCAGATATTTATATTCATCCATTATATCAATTTGTGCCCCCTTGAAAAGAAAATTATATTTTCTTGCATAATCTTTCCTCTTAGTAAATACAGTGATTTTATTCTTTCTACAATTTATATCTAATTTCCACTTGTCACAATATATTTCCATAGCTTTAAGTGCATTACTTGTACCTCTTTCGTCTTCAGCTACTATGACAGTGTCATCTGCATGCATGAGAACTAAAACCTTGAGCATAGTTTCAATCCATTCATCACCTGTTTTAACAAAATCACAATCATTCTGTAGTAAATGATCTTCAATATCATTTACGAATGAAGAAAACAACATTGGTGATAAATTTTTTCCCTGCCTTGCTCCACTATAGCTTATAAAGAATCTGAGTATTTCTGATTACATTTGACACAAGACTTAATATTATTATACATGTTCTTAATAACTCTCATAATCTTGCCATCAACTCATGTTTTTAGTAACTTATATCACAAACCATCTCGCCAGACAAGATCATATAATCAATATACAAGCAAAACTATTTTTTCTTTGTGTGCAAAAACAAATCAATCAAACTCTTCATTACAAAAATATGGTCTATAGTTGAATGTCCCTGTCTAAAACCTGTCTGAATTTCTTTAATAATTTAATTTTCCTCACAGAAATCAGCTAATCTCACATTTAACAAAGTAATAAATAACTTTCCCAAACAGTATGATGCCTCTGTAATTATTCACTTCAGTAACTTCTCCCACGTCTTTATAGAAAGGAATAATGATTCCAGTCAACCAGTCATCTTGTATATATGTCTCCTGTATCCAAAACTTTGTTAAATAGTTTAACATACAAAGGACATATCATCTCTTTTGAACTTTTTATATACGTATTCATTAATGATGTTATCAATACCACCAGCTTGATTGTTTTTAAGTTTACTAATACATTTTAATACTTCAGCTTCAGTTATTTCTTTATTTAATGGGATATTAGCCTGAATATCAACACTGATATCTAGGTGTTCTTTACTGTGTTCTGTTTCAGCTAAATGCTTAAAATGTTCTTTAAACTTTGTGATTAGAATTGATATATCACATTTTTTCTTTGTTTGCTGTAAAATTAGCCAATACAACCTGGAATCCTTGGTTCTAGCATTTCTTAGCCTTGAGAAAAAAATCTTGTTTTTCTCTTGTTTGAACTCATTTAATTTCTTGTTTGTATTTCTTACTCTTTCTAATCATGTCATTATAGGAGATATCGGTCTTCAAAATGTTGTTCTTATGTTTAGCCTTATGATATTCTTGTCTACTCTCATAACATTGCTTCTCATAAGTTAACATTGCCCTGCTGTTAGATTTCTTTGTGTATTTCTTATATTTGGGAGGAAATGTTTTCAAGGCTGTATCCAGAATTTTTTTTTTAACTCATTAGCAATTTCATTAACAGATTTATGATCAGCATTTTCAGTTACACTCAGGACATGGTTATGGTTTATGTTTTGGGTATATTCGTCAGCTTTATTCTTATTCCATTTACCTGGCTTGATATCTTTCTCACAGTGGTTCAACTTTCCTATCTCTCCCAAGCAAGTTTCTTCCTTATTCAGAAAATTCTTTAAAGTAAATGATATACCACAATGGACATCTGAAAAGAGTGGGTCAAAATCACAAACCTTAAATGTTTGCACCATAGTTAACAGTACAGGTGAGCCAATTACATAGTCTACAACAGTAATGAAAAACATTGCTGCCTTACCAATTCTTAAATCATCACCTACTCTCCCTTGGAATATACACACCATATTATTCTCGTACATTTCCAATAACTTTTTACCATAACCATTAACATTACTTTTGTCACACGAATACCTATCTATTGGGATGTTACACGTAATTCAATTATTTATCATGCCCAATATAATGTTTGAGTGGTCATCATCGGAAACATACTCATTAACATGTTCAATGTCAGAAACAACACTCGTGTGTGCATTTAAGTCACCACATATTACATGGTAATAGTCATCAATATAATAATACCAACAAAACAGTATCCAATGTCTCCAAAAGCTCTACACTCGAAAATCTGGAATTACTTGGTGGGATATAGACAGATGTAATAATGATATGTTTGCCTAAACCTAAACATGACTTGCCAAGAATAAGAGAAAGGTAGGCATCGGAAGTCCCACAGATGAGTTTGAAACAATGCTTCAATTCAGCTTTTACAGCAATCATGATTCCACCTGATCTGTGTAAACAGAGGTTGCTTCTTACGCGATAGAAAACTTCAAAGCCAATGGTATCGAATGAATCCTTCACATTCTGCATATCAATTTCATCACATCTTATTTCACTAAAACACAATATATCTTGAATTTTATACACATTGACAAACTCTGGAACTTGTAACTTACTCTTTAAGTCCACAAACATTTAATATAGGCACAATATCAACTATTTTCCACTCTTTCGGGACTAATCCTGTTCGTATTGAGGTTTCCACAATATCAAATACGGGGTTCAACAATTGATCCTTACATTCATTTAGCAACCTCCCAGATATGCCATCAGGCCCCATTGATTTATTAATATCCAGATTGCTTATAATTTTCCTTACATCTTCCTTGGTAACCATGATGTCCTGCATTTGCTTTATTTACGTAGGTCTTCCTCCCATAAAATGCTCCTCCTTTGTAAACACTTTGCAAAAGTTGTCGTTCAAAATTTCAGCTATATCTCTAGCATCCTCATATACTTCTTCCCCGTTTTTTTACCTTTACTATTGCCTCCCTTATATTTAGTTTTCCATTTATGAATTTGTGAAACATTTTAGGGTCACTATCACAGTTTTCCACCACCGTCTGTTCATATTCCTTCTGTGCTGTTCTCCTTACCTCAACATATCTATTCCTTGATGTTTTGTAAACTTCTCTTGATAATACATCACTGTTTTTCTTAAGTTTCTTCCATGCCTTTTCTTTGTTCTTTTTTGCTTCTTCACAATTTCTATTAAACCACTGTTTATTATTTAAAGTCCTCTTTCTGTAATATGGCACAAACTTTTTCACAGCAGAGTTATACAAATCCATAAATTTATCGTATTTCAATTGCATATCCCTTTCCTGGTATACCACGGACCAGTCAATTTCATTAAAGAACTCCCTTATATGGTTATAATTTGCCCTAATATAATTTAATTTTTCCTCCTCGTTCCACAATCTTATTCGTGCTTAATTCCGTATCCGGCTCAAAGCTTAGGACATCATGATCGCTTCTCCCCAAGGGACATTTATGTTCAATTTCCTCTTTTAGAGAGATGCCCCTGGTAAATACCAAATCCATCCTTGCTGCAACATCTTGTCCCCTGCACCTTGTTGGTGATCTCACTCACTGTGTCATCAAGTTATTTGTTGCTACCTTTAATAATTCCTCTGCCCACTCACCACCGTTCACCACTTCGACTTCGTAGTAGCGTGTGTGTGTGTGTGTGTGTGTGTATTTACCTAGTTGTAGTTTTACAGGGCCTTGTGTGTGTGTGTGTGTGTGTGTGTGTGTGTGTGTGTGTGTGTGTGTGTGTGTGTAATTCACTGTTTTGATCTGCTGCAGTCTCTGACGAGACAGCCAGACGTTACCCTACGGAACGAGCTCAGAGCTCATTATTTCCGATCTTGGGATAGGTCTGAGACCAGGCACACACCACACACCGGGACAACAAGGTCACAACTCCTCGATTTACATCCTGCCTACTCACTGCTAGGTGAACAGGGGTTACGTGAAAGGAGACACACCCAAATATCTCCACCCGGCCAATCGAACCCGGTCATCTGGCTTGTGAAGCCAGCGCTCTAACCACTGAGCTGTGTGTGTGTGTGTGTGTGTGTGTGTATTCACCTAGTTGTATTCACCTAGTTGTAATTTTACAGGGCCTGGGTATCATACTCGTGTGGCTCTGTCTCCATATCTACACACATCCAACTTTCCTTTAAAACTATGCACACTCCTTGCTGACACCACCTCCTCACTCAAACCATTCCACACCTCCACACATCTTTGTGGAAACTATATTTTTCACATCCTTCAAGCATATTCCTTGGCTATCTTTTTACTATGCGATCTTGTAGTTCTATTTAAGTTTTCCTCTCTCAACATCATTTGCTCATTATCCACTTCATCCAGTCCATTCAACAGTTTATAAACCTGTATTAAATCTCCTCTTTCTCTTCTTTGTTCCAAGGTAGGCAAATTCATTTCTTTTAATCTCTCCTCATAGGTCATTTCTGCCAATTCCGGAACCATTTTGTTGCCATTCTCTGCAATCTCTCCAACTTCCTTATATGCTTCTTTTTATAAGGGGACCAAACCACTCCAGCATATTCCAATCTTGGTCTAATTACCATACTAATTAATTTCTTCATCATATCTTTATCCATATAATGGAAGGCTAATCCAATATTTTTATCAAATTATACGTTTCTCCAAACATCTTATCAATATGAGCCTCAAACTGCCCATGGTCTTGTATTATCACTCCCAAATCCTTTTCCTTTTCCACCTTTTTCAACACTACTTCTTCACCCATCTTATATGACCCTCTTGGCCGTCTTCCACTCTTCCCATCTCCATCACATGACTTTTGCTCAGATTAAATTCCATTTGCCACCTCTTGCTCCACTCCCAAATCTTATCCAGGTCTGCCTGTAAAATTTCACAATCTTCTTCACTCTTCACACACCTACACAACTTCGCATCATCCGCAAACAAATTAATATAACTGTTTACTCCTCTGGCATGTCATTATATATACCAGGAAAAGTATTGGTGCCAGCACTGAGCCTTGTGGGACTCCACTCTCCACCACCAACCAGTCCGACTTTGCATCCCTTATTACCGTTCTCATCTCCCTCCATCTCAAGTAGTTTTCCATCCACTTTAACACTTTTCCTTTCAGTCCTCCATAAATCTCTACTTTCCATAACAGTCTCATGTGAGGTACCTTGTCAAAAGCTTTCTTTAAATCCAAATATACACAGTCCATCCATCCCTCTCTCTCTGTATTTTGTCAACCACTCTTGAATAAAAGCTCAGTAGATTTGTTACACATGACCTCCCTTTCCTGAAGCCAAATTGATGATCCGATAATAACTTATGATCCTCCAGGAACCGTATCCAATATTTCTTTATCACCCTCTCACAAATCTTACCGACCACACTTGTTAGAGACACAGGTCTATAGTTAAGAGGCTCTTCCTTACTGCCTCCCTTATAAATGGGCACCACTTCAGCTCTCTTCCACTCTACTGGTACTTCCCTGTTTCTAATGAGCACCTTATAATATCATATAATGGATCAATCAATTCTTCTCTACACTCCTTCAATAATTTTCCTGAAACTTCATCTGGTCCCATCGCTTTATCATCTTTAAGTTCCTCCAACATTTTATATAACTCCTTTTAGGTATCTTAATGTCATCCATGTGCACATTTCCTTGTACATTCTGTGGCTTTACAAACATTGTTTCTTTAGTAAATACTTGCTGAAACCTATTATTTAGCAATTCCGCTATATTCTTAGGGTCATCTACTATCCCTTGCTCTCCTTTTAATCTTTCAATGGACTCTCTCTTTTAAGTTTACCATTTATGAACCTGTAAAACAATTTTGGATGTTCCTTACTCTTGTCTACAATATCTTTTCAAATTTTCTTTCTTCCTCCTCCTTACCCTCACATACTCATTTCTTGCCACTCTATAATTCTCCTTATTTAGTATATTCCTGCTCTTTTCCATCTTTTCCAAGCCACATCTCTCTTTTCCTTAGCCTTAACACAAGTTGCATTAAACCAATCCTTTCTTCCTTCCTCTCTTGGTTTATACTTTGGTACAAATTTCATAACTCCTTCTTTATAATATTTCATAAAAATCTCATATTTCTTTTGCACTTCTCTGATTTGTAACATCTCCCAATCTAATTTTCTGAAATAATTTTTCAAACTTTCTGTGTCCATCTTTCTATAATTCAATCTACCACTCCTGTATGTCTCGTCCTTCCTTCGCTGTGTTGTTGCTATCTGCATTTCCATAACCACATGATCACTCTTTCCCAAAGGACACTTGTATTGTATATCTCCACATAGGTACACTTCTCTTGTTAACACCAAATCCAGTCTAGCCGGTTCATCATCTCCTCTATATCTAGTATTTTCCTTCACCCTCTGTTCCATCATATTTTCCATCATTAGATTAAGAAATCTCTCTCCCATGCTTCTTCTCCAACACCACTTACTAGATTTTCCCAATCCACCTCCTTACAATTAAAATCTCCTACTAGTATCACCTTTCTTTTCCAGATAATACACTTTCCAAACTCTGTAAAGTATCCTTGATCATATTGTCGTATTCCTTAATGTCCAAGAATTTGTTTTAGGAGGTACATAGGTCACCATGATTATTAATTCTTTTCCATCACTTTTTATCCTTATGCTTATCACTTCTGCGTTGTTCTTCCCATACCAAACCTTATCCACATTTATTTATTTCTTCGTCATAATCATAACTCCTCCTCCACCTTTACTCTCTATCCTTTCTCCATATATTATATTTATTATCCAAATTTATCTTTGTTTTTCCATGCAATTTTGTCTCAGTCAAACACACTATATCAGGCTTCTCCACTATCATATAGTCTTGCAATTCCAATCTACTTGACAGTATCCCGTCTATATTAGTATACATTACGGTCCACCCACTGCTCCCTCTAGGGGTTCCTCCGTATTCCTTCTTTCCATATACCACTTTCTGACTCTCTCTCCTATAACTGTCCAAAAAAACTTTTCTCTTTCCTCCTCAGACCGCTCATCATTTTTCCTTCTCGCCTCTTCCACCAATTCCTTATATCTTCTCCTCTCTTCCTCATTTCTATTCTTTCTTACAAACACCTCTTTACAACCTTCTATCTCTCTTAACTTTGATGTTCTATATAGGACATCCTCCAGATTGTTGTGACTTCAGTACTACTTTAATCGGTCTGTTCACTCCTCCTTATATGGACCCAGTCTATGGATCTCTTCCACTTCTTCTTGTAGGTCTTTTTTTTCATCATCATTTAGATTTTTGAACAGATCTCTTACCGTTTTCAATTCTTCCTTAATTCTCTTCAGCTTATATGTTATATTTTGTTCTTTCATCCCAAATATTAACACACTCTTCTTCTTTTCTGCTATTTCTCTTATCAATGTTTCCTTATTCTTCATTACATTAACCAGTTCCTTGGACCTTTCTTTTTTGTCTTCCTTCAACTGATCTTTAATTATTTCTTGTAATCCAACCATCTCTGCTTCCCTCGACTCAGTCCATTGTGTTTTCTTCAGTTCCCATTCCCTTTCAAGCCTTTCATTCTGCTCACTAATCATTTCCTTAAAGTCATCTTTCTCCTTTACTACTCTCTCCATTTTCTCCTCCAACCGTCTCTTGTATTTTTCAACCTCCACCTTTAAATGCGCATTCTCATCCACCAATCGTTTTTCATTTTCCTTTAGTCTCTTAACTCTTTCCTTCAAAGCCTTGCAGAATTCTCTATCCTGCTCCTCCTCACTCCTCTGAACTTTTAATTCCTTCAGTAACTCCTCAAATCTCTTCTCCAACATCACCAATCTACCTTGCAATGTTGCCCCTGTTGAAGCTGGACTCATGCTTTGACTGGCCACTTTTGGCTTTGCTCCCTGGCCCTCATCAACATATTTTGAATTTGGTAATTTATTCCTTACCGGTCTATCCATTTTTCCTTATTTTTCCTGGGAACATGTGGGTGTGTGGTCACTGGGGGCCAGGCCTGGTAGTTACGTGTGTGGTTGGATGCGTTGGCGACTGCTATGGCTGGCCTTTGTGGGTTCCCGCTCCGCCGTTTGGAGTGTGGAGGTTTTCCCACCTCCGATCACTCCCATGTACACGTCACCAGGCTACGTTCACTCTTTACACTCGTTCACTCGCTCTGGTCGCCCCTCAATAGCAATAACTATTCTCACTCAAGCACATTGCTTAGCGTGTGGAGTGTTATTTAGATGCCGTTCATGCGCAGGAGGCACGTCCGTGTGTGTGTGTATGTGTGTGTGTTACCTAATTGTATTTACCTAATTGTAACATACGGAAAAGAGCTATGCTCGTGTTGTCCCGTCTCCATATCTATTAATGTCCAGCTTTTTCTTAAAATCATGAATATTCCTTGCGTTGACCACTTCCACGTCTAAACTATTCCATGCTTCCACCCTTCTATGAGGGAAGCTATATTTTTTCACATCTCTCCTATAAGTGGCCATTTTTAGTTTTTTCCCATGCCCTCTCGACATTCTTTCATTCCACATACACAGATCTTCCCTATCCATTTTTCCATGCCAATCATCACTC
This sequence comes from Portunus trituberculatus, assembly GCF_017591435.1. Classification (NCBI taxonomy): domain Eukaryota; kingdom Metazoa; phylum Arthropoda; class Malacostraca; order Decapoda; family Portunidae; genus Portunus; species Portunus trituberculatus. Next base: position 18,040,650 of record NC_059302.1, on the reverse strand, counting down.
TGTATATTGCTATCAGGTCTCCCCTTTCTCTTCTGTTTTCCAGGGTCGGAAGTTGCATTCTTTTCAGTCTGTCTTCATAAGTCAAATCTCTTAAGTCAGGCACCATTTTGTTGCAGCCCTCTGTACTTTCTCTAGTTTCCTTATGTGTTTCTTTAAGTTCGAGCCCACTGTATTGTTGCATATTCAAGCCTCGGTCTTATCATTGCAGTAATTATTTTCTTCATCATTTCTTCATCTAAATATACGAACGCCACTCTTATGTTCCTCAATAAGTTCAATACTTCTCCAATTATTTTGTTTATATGTCTCTCTGGCGATAGGTCATTGGTAATTGTCACCCCAAGGTCTTTTTCTTCATGACTGGTTTTATGTCTTCATTTCCTATCTTGTACATACTCCTGATTCTTCTTTCACTCTTGCCAAACTCTATTTTCTTGCATTTTGTCGTGTTGAACTCCATTTGCCATGTACAGCTCCATTTCCATATTCTGTCCAAGTCTTCCTGGAGTAGTTCGCAATCTTTGTCACATCTCACTTTTCTTAACAATTTTGCATCGTCTGCAAATAGGCTCACATAACTGGACACCCCATCCACCATGTCATTTATGTAGACCGCGAACATTACTGGTGCCAACACTGATCCCTGTGGAACTCCACTCTCCACCAATCCCCATTCTGATGGTCTGTCCTTAATTATTGTTCTCATTTCTCTTCCTACCAAAAGTCTTCCATCCATTTTAGTAAACTGCCATGCACTCCTCCTACCATTTCAAGTTTCCAGATCAGTCTCCGGTGTGGTACCTTATCAAAGGCCTTTTTTAAATCCAGATATATTCCATCAGCCCAACCATCTCTTTCCTGTATTACATCTATCACCCTCGAATAGTAACATATCAGGTTTGTCGTGCATGAACGCCCTTTTCTAAAACCAAATTGACACTCACAAAGTATGTCATTTTTCTCCAAGAAGTCTGTCCATCTATTCTTCACCACCCTCTCACACATCTTAGCTACCACACTTGTAAGTGACACTGGTCTATAGTTCAATGGGTCTCTCTTGTTACCTGATTTATAGATTGGGACAATGTTAGCTCTTTTCCAGTCTTGGGGCACTACACCTTCCCTTAATGAGGCATCAATTACTTCACAAACTTTTTCTGCCAGTTGCTCCCTGCATTCTCTTAAAATCCATCCTGATACCCCATCAGGTCCCACAGCTTTTCTCACTTCTAAACTCCCCATCATGTTCTTGATCTCCTCCACAGTTACTTGAAACTCCTTCATAATCCCTTTCTGTTCCATTACCAGTGGTTTGTCAAAAGCAGTCTCCTTTGTGAATACCTTCCGAAAGCATCCATTCATAGCCTCTGCCATTTCCTGGGATCTTCACTGCATACTCCATTTACTTCTAAACTTTCAATACTTTCTCTATTTTTGATGTTGTTGTTCACATGTCTGTAAAAAGCCTTGGTTGGTCTTTACATTTATCAATTATATCCTTTTCTTGTTTCTTTCTTTCTTCTCTTCTAATCAACACATATTCATTTCTTGCTCTTTTGTAACTTTCCCACTGCTTAATCCGTCTTTTCCTTCTCCACCTCTTCCATGCATCCTCTTTTCTTGTTCTAGCCTTTTCACATCTATCGTTAAACCAGTCCTGCTTTCCAACTTCTCTATGTTGTCTTATTGGTACAAATTTTTCTCACCTTCTTTGTATATTTTTATAAATTCCTTCCACTTTTCATTTGCTCCTTAGCACTCTTGAATTTCATCCAATTTGTCTCTTGAAAGAATTTCTTTAGGTTTCCAAAATCTGTCTTGGCATAATTCCATCTTCCCACTTTATATTCTTCATTTCTTCTAGATTTCTCTTCATCTATCACCTTGAACTCCAAAACTGCATGATCACTCTTTGCTAAAGGGCACTCCACCCTCATCTCCTCAATGACCATTGGCTCTGTACTAAAGACCAAGTCCAGTCTTGACGATGCTCCCTCTCCTCCAAACCTAGTATCTTCTTTGACCCACTGAGTTAACACATTTTCCATTGCCAGTGTCAATAGTGTATTTCCCCATGTTGTCTCTGATCCTTCCATTGACCAGTCCTCCCAACACACCTCTTTACAATTAAAATCTCCCATCATTATAGTTCGTTCACAGCCACCCAACATTTCTTCCAGACATGTTCCTGTATCACTTATCATTTCTTCATATTCCTGTACTGACCATGCATTTGTCTTAGGTGGTACGTACACCACTATGTAGTGCCTCTTTTTCCTTCATTAGTTTCTGCTCTGATCTTTAGCACTTCTGCCTTTCCCATACCTTCTTTCACTTGATCCACCTTTATATCTTTTTAACCAGCAACATCACTCCTCCTCCCATCTTACCTACTCTATTTCTTTTCCAAACATTATATTTCCTTCTCCAACCATCATCAGGTCTTCTCCTCTCTCAGTTTTGTTTCAGTAAGACCCACAATATCTGGGTTCTTGTCCCTCAAGTAATCGTTGAGTTCTAAAATCCCGATATCACTCCATTTATGTTGGAATACATTACATTCCGCTCATATGTAAGTTTCTTTAGTCCTTTCTTGCTGTACTTTTCTGGGTTATGAACCACTTCCTCAGTCTCATATCCAAGATTCTCCAGAAAAACTCTTTCTTCTCCTCTTCTGTCCTCTCTTCATTTTTTTCAAAGCCTCCTTTCTCAACTCATTTAACATTTCTCTTTCCTTTTCACCGAGATCTCTTCTCAACCAAATCTTCCTTGTTGTTTCCTGCTGGGCTAGCCTCCATGACTTCTCCACCAATTCATCTACATCCTTTTGTGACTTAAGTTTGATTCTTATTGGCCTCATACCTTCTCTTGTGAACTTTCCAATTCTATGGAAGTCCTCTATTTCTTGTACTAGGTCTTTTCCTCCTCCTGCACCACATTAATGATATTATTTATCACCTTTTTATGTTTTTCTCTCTCCATTTTACTCGGTGTCTTATCCTCCTCCACACCAAATATCACCACACATCTCTTTTTGTCTACAGTTTCCTCACCAATGTCTCATTTGACTTAATAACCTTCACCACTTTCTCAGCAATCTTCTCTTCTATGATCTGTTGATCTATAATTTCAGCAAGGCCCAAAGTTTTCTCCCAGACTCTTTGATTTCCTTTTCCAGACTTGCAACTTTGTAATTTACCTCCTTTCTTTCCACTTCCTGACTTTTTTTCCATTCAGCCTGCTTCTCCATCACTTTTCCTAGAGATTCTCCACATTTTCGCAATTCACTTTAATTAGCTTAACTTCCTCTTTCAGTGCTTCATTTTCCTTCTTCATATCGGCACAGTCTTTCTTTACATTGTCATAACTCGTTTCCAGGCCCCCATACTTTTCAAACAGTTTTTCAATTTTACCTTCCAACTCCAGAATTTTCTTCACATAAGCGCTCTTCTCCATTATTCCTTGAAATCCTGTGAAGTCTGATTCATCTTTCGAGTTCACGGCCGCCATGTTGCGCAGATGTAAACAAACCAGCTGATGGCTCAAACGCAGGCTACAGTTTATATTTACCTTCCCTGGACATTATTTTGCTAATCAACAGTTAACATGACTATATGGAGACGGGACAAACATTACCAGCTCCTTTCCCACCTTGGTTTCTCTTAGGCAATGGTAACTGTAGAATTAGAGATGATTGCTCTGGAGCTCAGCGACCACCTCCGCCATCGACGATGTCCGTGTGTGTGTGTGTGTGTGTGTGAAGGTGCTTCTTATATTTTTGTATTGTCAAACGTTCTGATGGTTGCACAAGTATTTGAAAGTAGTTTGGTATACTGGCACGGTGTCAACCAAGGAGTTTCGAGGCCCCGAAATGGAGTTATCTAATGAGCACAAGCAGTGCAACAGAGGCATCCAGAAGCGAACACCACCATCCTCAACAAGCTTTGTATTCATCAGCTCTTACCACTGCCAGTTGTGAATCTGTGTTGTTGCACTTACCTACTAGTTTAAGTAAAGAAGAAAACTTTGGACTTTGTATTATTACTGCCACAAGTTCACTAAAGGTTTTGGACTGTTCCACAGCACATGCTTTTCTTCCCCAAAATATATACTGTTTAAAGTGAAATAAAGGTTGATTTGTTATAGAATACAACAAAAATTAATATACTAGGGGTGGGCAAACTTTTCAGTGCTGGGGCCACATTACAAGAATCACAATCTTATAGGAATGTGCACTATATTAACCCAATTATTAATATTTGAAATACAAAATTAAAAGCTTCTAAAGAAAAGCCATTCTCCCATGCATATGCACACCTGCTGGAAGAAAATGAAATACTCACAATATTATTTGGCATTATTTATTAACTTTTTCTTTCAAATTTACTAACATTTGTTGGGCCACATGAATCCTTTAGCAACCCACATGCAGCCCACAGGCCATAGTTTGTCCATACCTGTAATATATATACAAGGAAAAATTTGTTAATTTAACTCCTTCAATACTATGAGGCATTTCCATATTAATTCTGGTTACTATTTGGTGATGTTATACAGCTTCAAAAACTCACATGGAAGATTAAGATATTGAAATTGAAGACTGTGACCATTAATTTTCTGACCACCATAGCCCCTTCCTAATGTCAATAAAATAGTGTAATCATTCACAAATCTCAAGGTAAAAATGTGTCCCTGTATTGAAGGGGTTAACCAAATATACAAAGGAAAACAGTGGCATAGTGGATAAGGTGGTGAGTGTGGGATCAGGCAGACACCCATGTGTAGGTTCGAATCCCAGCACATATCGCTTTGAAGCTAAGCCATTTGTTAAATGGTTTAAAGTTAGCTACATGTCACCATGATACCCAGGTGGTTACACCAAAGATGCACTTGGGTGGTGATATGGGCCCTAATATGGGTAAATAAAATTGCCTGTGCCACTAATGGGCAAAAGCTGAAGAGCACTTCCCACTTATACTCTTCAAGTATCCCTACAGGTGGCCTAGGACATAAAAAATAAATAGATAAAAACAAATAGATAAATAAATAAAATACATAATAATTGCCAGACTTGTGTGAGCATCAATAAGCAAAAATGAAGATTTGGACAATTAGGTTTTGGAATTCATTACTTTAAGAAGGAATCAATAAAGGGCTTGAAAAAATTTAACTGAACAGTACATCAGCTGATGAATAATTAAACTCATATATGGCTTTGACAGTACAGTATACTTATCCTGTATTGATGTCTGTAAATATTACTTTCCAAGAAGTGTTCTTTTGAAATAACTATGTATAATTGTAATATTTTACTACCTTTTTGTTATACTTAAATATTTTTATAATAAGTAAGGCATGCAATATGGGCATATTGGAGTAAAGTCTTCACCATGATAATTGTATCTTCATTTTAAGTATTGTCAAATTTTCATAGATAGTGTTGTATGATGAATAAATGCAACTTACCAAATAGTATTGCATAATCATAATTTTTTTCTTCAAGACACTAAAGTTACAAGCATGTGTGTTTTCAAAATGGTTGCAGACATTACTCAGACTTTATTTGATCAAACTTTTCTCTGATCTTCATCAGGCTTTGCTGTACTGTTGTATAGCATTTGAAATCAGTGTGAAAGCTTCACAAAATCATGATTTGAGAGACAACAATATATTCACAGACTGTCCTGGACAAGGAAAATTAAGTTATGTATCACATGTAAATGTAAAGTAGTATAATTGTCACTTTTTTTCTCATTTCATACTGACCAAGCAGATTTCAATATGACTAATGATTTAATCAATATTTTTATTTGAAAACATGGTTTTTCAATTCCTGATTAAGTCTTTTTAGTGGAGATCTCTATTATTGACTGGCAGAAGAAGGAACCATTGTCCTTAAAACGTAAGAAAATAAAAAAAGAAAAGTTGACTTCTAAAGACAAGAGAAACTGGATATGTAAAGAGAAGACAAGAGAAGAGTTCATGTAGAATGGCGGACTAACATTCTAAGAAGATTAATTCAGAACCATTTTGAGATTTTCACTGTATTTGTGCCTGGGGTTGTTCCTTTATCCTTGTTTAGTAGTAGACTTTAATAACCAGAGTTAAGTATGGAGTATTTATAAACATGAAATGATCAAGCTGAAAAGTGTCTGAAATAGCTAAAAAAAAATTTGTTGATTAAGATTTTAACCTCCAACCATTATTTTAAACAGGTTTTTAGTGCATGACGTACCTTATGGGAATAACATGCTGGTGCTGGGTGTAGGAGCAGGTGTGATAGTGCTGACAGTGGTTTGGGTGGTAGCTGGTGTGGTTCTCCTTGCTTGTGCGCATAGGAGTTTAGTAGCAGCAGTTGGAATTGCCCTCATGGCCACAGTACTATCCCTTGCCCTACTCCTTCTGCCCCAGCACTCAGATCCCCACCAGCCTGTTGTGGAAAATGTGGTATGAAAAATTTATAAACTTTCCTATTGATACAGCAAAACCTCAGTAATATTTTTAGAAATAGTCTTTTTGGAGAAATTTAATATTGTAGCAGTTTTTCTAAATCTAACCTGCTAGTGGCATAAAATTGGTGTACAAATTTGATGGGAAGTAGATCATTAGCATGATAGATATTTTTTTAAATATTTTTTTATTTAACTTTTTGATTAATTTGTCTTTTTATTCAGAAGACAGGTAAATGCACTGATAAACAGATAATATAAGGAATGAATACATACATTTGTTTCATTCATTCTTTGGTGTCTTATTTCTTTTGACAAATGTTTTTTTATTATTTGTTTCTTTTCTTCTATTGAGTATGTTTTAACATTATTTTAGTAATATGTTTAATTTCTCTAATGTTATGTGGAAAATTAAATGAGTATTAAAAGTTTTTTTCCTCTGACAGTAATTGTGTTTTGCCAGATACAATGATAATGTAATACAATGTTACTTGTCAATTATTTATTTTCTTATTTACATGTCTGATTTATTTGTTTATTTGCTGATTTAGCTACTTGTATTTTATCGTAATTATTTTAAACTGTGTTTTGAAATTGTTATTGAGTTGTAGGAAATGGAAATTGAAAATTACAGAAATTCTTTGTCAGTTAATGACAAAATTTACTTAATTGATATCAAATTGCAAATTGAAAATGTTTTTTAACCTTTTATGATAATCAACTTGTACTGCAACTAAAATAGCTCATAGTGAGGTTTTGCTGTAGGATAATTTGTGGAGTAGTTTTATTTTTATAACAGTTTACTGTTTGTAAACATTTGATTATCTTATAACTATTATTTCATTTGTAATTAGATATATTACATAAAGTACTTTTCTTTTTATTTTAGGCAACAGACCAGCTCTTCATTCCTCGAGTTGTGATTTTGCTGTTGTTGGCATTGTCATCACTGGCAGGGCTTGGAGCTGTAGTTGTGCACTGGACTGATCCCAATTTAGCCAGGCCTCTCAAGAAAATTAAGCTATAGATTACCCATGCAAGTTATGATAATCATCATGGTCATGTTGAAGTTTGTTAAGTGACTGTGAGTGTAAAAAATAATAACAGAAATGCTTAACAACCCAGCAGTTCGATCTCTGCTACAGCAGGTAGTGGCAAAACCTGTTGTCGGGCGACATGCGCAACAGCTTGCATGCACTGTGGGCAGGAATTTCCACAGTAGTGAGCCTGCCATGGAAATTTTTATGGTAAATAGTGAAGATGATTTTAAGAACAAAGTCATGCGAAGTCCTGTTCCAGTCATAGTGAACTTTCATGCCGAGTGGTGTGAGCCATGTCATTCCCTCAAGCCTCTGTTGGAGAAGATTGCTCAAGAAAATGAAGGTCACCTCCACTTGGCTGAGGTATGGTAAGAAAGTTACTTTGTTTAGATAACATGACTTTTTATGTATATAAGAGAAAGGAATGAAAGTGGATATGCAAGAATGAATTGCAAAAAAATTAATAGATAAAGTTTTAATTTGTGACTATCATACTCTTACAAACATGAGTTGAATATAAATTATTTTCCTGATTGTTGCTCCTTCATACTTCAGTTTTATGCATGTTATTTGGAAATCTTATCGTAAATAACGTTGTCTCCTTTCCTCTCATGAAATATTATTCTTTTTTTTCCCCAACCTCCGTCATTCATTTAACATTCATCTACAGTATCTCTCTCTCTCTCTCTCTCTCTCTCTCTCTCTCTCTCTCTCCTTTTGCCACTTCATCCACACTTTTATGCATTTCTTCATCCATACATATCATGCAAGTCAGCATATCTCTTTCCATCCCCCTGCATATTCTTTTCATGAGAAAATACAGTTGCATTACTATTTTTGTCATTACTAATAGTGAAAAATTGACATTTTTAATCTAACATATTGAATGAAATGCAAATAATATATAGAATTATATATGTACTTATTACAGAATATAAGTAAGAAACTGAAAAGGAAAATGACTAATATTGCACTTGATGATTGCCTCTCCACAGGTGGCAGTGGATGAACACCTTGATCTGCTGCATGCCTTTGAGGTTACTGCAGTGCCAGCAGTGTTGGGTATTCATCGGGGGATGGTGGTTGAGAAGTTTGTTGGTCTAGTATCTCACAAAGAAGTTAAAGGTTTTGTTGATAAATTGCTAAATAAGTAGCCCCGTGTATTAGGTATTTGATGAATTTGTAGTATTAATGCAAAGAACAGGTTCATTGATAATACTGAAGAAATTTCTGATGCAGTATAAAGATATTATAGTGTAATGTAAGTGTTACTTTGTAAATGTGTAAATTTCCTAAGAAAATTTAGCAGATGTAATTTGAGGGCTTCCTTAGTCACTATTTCAAGTGGTACTTTGTAAAGAAAAGACCAACACCAAGGTACTAGAGGCCTTATGAAGAAATTACACTATTTATGTACATAATTATTGTTGTTTATTTTACCTTCTTGTTACTTCCATTACCTAATTAAAAGACAGTATTGTGCAATCTAGACAAAGTATGGGAAAGTCTTTAAGTAGTACAGTCTGTCAATCTAGACAAAAGTATAGTATAGTTTTTGGTTAGTAGCCTCTTCAAAAGCATAACTATCAAGTATATGTCAGCATTAAACTCTCATACAGACAGCATTGTTTTTCTTGTGAGACCTCTTATTTTGTGTTTGTCAAGTTAGCATATCAAGAGAAATTATCATATGATATTTATTACCTTTTTTATTACCAATATACAGTGGTACCTTGAGATACGAGTTTAATTCATTCTGTGACGGAGCTCATATCTCAAAAGAATTTTTTCCATTGAAATGTATTGAAATACCATTAATCCGTTCCAGCCACCATAAAAAGAGCAGCCCCATTTTTTTTTTTTTTTTTTTTTTTTTTCTTCTAAGAAAAAGGTCTTAGGTCTTCACAAGCTTCTGTATATGAAAATTTCATTTTATGAAATGATGTGAAGATTTTTTTGCTTCATATTAGGAAAAAATTACTCAGCATACAATAGATACAAAACAAAGCTCGAAATTTCTGCGTGCAGAAAATTTTCAAATTCTCGCCATTTAGAAACTGATAAAAAATAATAAATAAATACCATACTTTACATCTTGCAAGACACTACATCTTGGAAGACACACCCTAATATTTGAAAGAAATTTCTAAGAAAAAAAAGTCATTCTCATACAAGAACACATTCACGTGTGTGTGTGTGTGTGTGTGTTTACCTGTATTTACCTATTTGTGTATTACAGGGCCCGAGCTAAGCTCTCTGTGTCCTGTCTCCTTGTCCATTCCTGTCATATCTCTCTTCATCTGATTGACACACACCGCGTCAACGACATCACTGCTCAGTTTATTCCACTTATCAATGCTACGATGCGGAAACTGTATTTTCTCACGTCATTTAGACAGATGTCTTTATTAGCTTTTTCCATGTCCTCGGAGATGATTACTTGTGGTCACCTTTATCAACTCTCTGTCCAGTATGTCAATCTTGTTCACCAATTTATACATAGTTATCATGTCTCCTCTTGTTCTTCTCTCTTCTAATGTGGTCAGCCCCAGCTTCCTCAGTCTTTCCTCATAGTCTAACTCCTGAGTCCTGGTACCATCCTTGTTGCCAGCCTCTGTACCCTTTCTACCTTCTTCACATTTTTCTTCATATGCGTGACCAGACACAAGCTGCATATTCTAACTGGGGTCTTATTAAGGTACATAATATCTTCTTCATCATTCCTTCATCTAGGTAGTGGAATGCAAGGCCAATATTTTGAAGCATGTTATATGTTTTCCAAAAAATCTTGTTAATGTGTTTCTCCGGTGACAAAGTGTTTTGCACGGTTACTCCTAAGTCTTTCTCCTCATTGGTCTCTTTAATTTTCTCATCACCCAGCCTGTAATCCCAGTTTGGTCTGTATCTACTTCTTCCCATTTTCATAACATGGGTCTTGTCTATATTAAATTCCATCTGCCACTCCTTACTCCACTCATATATTTTATCAAGATCTTCCTGTAACTTGTTACAATCTTCCACATTCTTTACTCTCCTCATAATTTTAGTATCGTCCGCAAACATGTTCATGTAACTGTCAATTCCTACTGGCATATCATTAACATAAATCAAAAACATGATGGGACCAAGCACTGACCCTTGTGGAACTCCACTGGTTACCTTCTTCCACTCGGACTTCCTTCCTCTCACCACTGTTCTCATTTCTCTTCCCATTAAGTAATTTTCCATCCATTTTGCTAGTTTATCATTTACTCCTCCAATCATCTTTAGTTTCCACATCAGTCTATTGTGTGGTACTTTATCAAAGGCCTTTCTCAAGTCCAGGTAGATAGCATCCACCCATCCCTCTCTATGTTGTAGTATGTCAGTCACTCTTGAATAAAAACATAATAAATTGGATACGCACGATCTTCCTTTTCTGAAACCAAACTGTCTTTCACTCAGAATGTTTTCACTTTCTAGATACTCACTCCACTTAGCTTTAATTACTTCTTCACATACCTTGCACAATATACTAGTCAACGATACTGGTCTATAATTTAGCGGTTCCATTCTACTACCATTCTTATATATAGGCACAATGTCAGCTCTTTTCCACTCTTTCGGGACTAATCCTGTTCGTATGGAGGTTTCCACAATATCAAATACGGGGTTCAACAATTGATCCTTACATTCATTTAGCAACCTCCCAGATATGCCATCAGGCCCCATTGATTTATTAATATCCAGATTGCTTATAATTTTCCTTACATCTTCCTTAGTAACCATGATGTCCTGCATTTGCTTTATTTCCGTAGGCCTTCCTCCCATAAAATGCTCCTCCTTTGTAAACACTTTGCAAAAGTTGTCGTTCAAAATTTCAGCTATATCTCCAGCATCCTCATATACTTCTTCCCATTTTTACCTTTTCTATTGCCTCCCTTATATTTAGTTTTCCATTTATGAATTTGTAAAACATTTTGGGTCACTATCACAGTTTTCCACCACCCTCTGTTCATATTCCTTCTGTGCTGTTCTCCTTACTTCAACATATCTATTCCTTGCTGTTTTGTAAACTTCTCTTGATAATACATCACTGTTTTTCTTAAGTTTCTTCCATGCCTTTTCTTTGTTCTTTTTTGCTTCTTCACAATTTCTATTAAACCACTGTTTATTATTTAAAGTCCTCTTTCTGTAATATGGCACAAACTTTTTCACAGCAGAGTTATACAAATCCATAAATTTATCGTATTTCAATTGCATATCCCTTTCCTGGTATACCACGGACCAGTCAATTTCATTAAAGAACTCCCTTATATGGTTATAATTTGCCCTAATATAATTTAATTTTTCCTCCCTGCGTTCCACAATCTTATTCGTGCTTAATTCCGTATCCAGCTCAAAGCTTAGGACATCATGATCGCTTCTCCCAAGGGACATTTATGTTCAATTTCCTCTTTAGAGAGATGCCCCTGGTAAATACCAAATCCAACCTTGCTGCAACATCTTGTCCCCTGCACCTTGTTGGTGATCTCACCCACTGTGTCATCAAGTTATTTGTTGCTACCTTTAACAATTCCTCTGCCCACTCACCACCGTTCACCACTTCGTAGTCTTCCCACACTATTTCTTTACAATTAAAGTCTCCAACTATCATCACTCTATCCTTTCTGATGAGTTCTTGCTTCATTCTGTCTAGAGTATTTCTCATCACCATTTGGTACTGTTCATATTCCCAAGCACTGGTTCTGGGTGGTATGTATACTGTTATAATATTAATGTCCCTCTTGCCATCTGTTATAAGCATACTTATCACTTCCTCATTTCTCTTACTATAGTTCACCTCCTTCACTATCAGATCTTCCTTAGTAAGAACCATTATACCACCACCTCCTTTATTTTTCTATCATTTCTCCATACTTTGTAGTGTTTTACAACAAACCAGTCTAGCTTTATTTCGGCCTTAGCTTTGTTTCCACTACACACATTATGTCCGGTTCGTTATTTCTTAGGTAATCCATACATTCTAGCCTCTTAGACAGAAATCCATCTATATTCATGTAAGTCACTTGTATTCCATTCCTAGTCTCTTTCTTCCATGTAATGTCTATTCCGTCTGTTTTATCCACCACTTCTTTAGCCTCCCATTTCTCATCCTCCAAAAACTTGGTCTTTTCCTCCTCTGTTCTTTCGTCATTCCTCTCTTCACTTCAGTTACAAGCTCTTTCATTTTCATTCGCTCATCCTGTGACATATTTCTTCTTATGTAAATTGTTTTGGTTTCCTCAGAGTCCTTAAGTTTCCAAGCCCTCCTCAACAAGGCCTCAGCTGCCACCTGAGACTTTAATTTCAATTTTAATGGTCTATTCTTGCCTTCCTCAAAAGCTCCCAATCTCACACTTTCTTCTACCTCAGCATATAGGTCCTCTTCTTCCACAGAGATCTTGTTCAGTAAAGACTTAATCCTGTCATTTTCCTTATCCTCCTGTCCTGCCAGTTCCTGTTAGTTTCCTCCTCAATCCTATTATGATCACACATTTTTCTTTTCAGCAATATCTCTCACCACATACTCATTTTCCTTTAGTGCCTTTACCATTTCCTCTGCGTAATCCCTTTATTTTCCTCTTCCTGCTTTTTCACTATCTCCTAAAGGACCTTTGTACCTCCTGATGTTCATGGTTCACTTCTTTCATCCTGGCATCAATTAGATTAAGGCATTCCTCCTTCCTCAAGTCCCCTTCGGATATTTTCATCTCCATTTCTAGAGTTTAGCCTTCATCTCTTCACATTGTTTCCTTAGTTGTTGGTTTTCTTTCTCCATCTCTACTTTTTCCTTCAATAGCTCTTTATTCGCTATCGTTAACAAATAGATCTCTTTTTTGAACGAATCATTCTCGGCTATAACTCTATCCAGTTATTCTTCTATGGACAAAATGGTTAGGAACTTACTTTCCAGTGCCTGGATTCTTGCATCCATATCTAATTTCTCCAGTCCTCTTGGAGTAGTTACAAAACCTTCAAAATCCTTGGGTTGTCTAGGGTAGCCGCCATGTTTGCTATCGTCAGCTGATTACGGCCAAAACAATCACCGCCCACACTCTCCTCTCAGGGACCACTCTCCATATCCCTCACTTTCAGCACTATGCGACAGTAGGACATCAACAGGACACTAACTCAGAGGTACCCAAGCCCTGTAACACCATAGGTATTTTCACTTCTTCCCGTCCGCAGCCGGAGATGAGCTGTCCTCCCTCAGCAACGGCGACGGTGTATTTACCTAGTTGTATTTACCTAGTTGTAGTTTTATAGGGCCTGGGCTTTATGCTCGTGTGGTCCTGTCTCCATATCTACACTTATCCAATTTTTCTTTAAAACTATGCACACTCTTTGCTGACACCACTTCCTCACTCAAACTGTTCCAAGTCTCAACACATCTTTGCGGGAAACTAAATTTTTTAACATCTCTCAGACATCGTCCCTTCCTTAGTTTCTTACTATGCGATCTTGTGCTTCTAAAGTCATATTCTTCTCTCAGGATCAGTTTCTCATTATCCACTTCATCCATTCCGTTAATCAATTTATAAACTTGTATCAGATCCCTCTCTCTCTCTCTGCTCCAAGGTTGGTAGATCCATTGCCTTTAGTCTCTCCTCATATGCCATCCCTTTAAATTCTGGAACCATTCTTGTAGCCATTTTTGTAGTCTCTAATTTTCTTATGTGTTTCTTTTATGGGAGTCCACACAACTCCTGCATATTCCAATCTAGGTCTTATTTTAGTACTTATCAATTTCTTCATCATTTCCTTGTCCATATAGTGAAATGCTACTCCAATATTCCTTAGCAAATTATACGTCTCTCTGAAAATTCTATCAATATGGCTAACCGGTTGATTATTTTCTTCCATTGTCACTCCCAAGTCCTTTTCCTTTTTACTTTTTCTAGTTCTACTCCATCTCCCATCTTATAGATTCCCACTGGTCGTCTTTCACTTTTTCCCATTTCCATGACATGGCTTTTGTCCACATTGAATTCCATCTCCCATTTTTGCTCCATTTCCAGATCTTGTTTAAGTCTTCCTGTAGTATTTCACAATCCTCTTTTGTTTAATGACTCTGCACAGTTTCGCATCGTCCGCAAACAGATTTATGTAGCTGTTCACTCCTCTGGCATGTCATTTATATATACGAGAAAAGTATTGGTGCCAATACTGACCCCTGTGGCACTCCGCTGTCTACTGTTCTCCACTTGGACTTCATATCTTTAACTATCGTCCTTATTTCTCTCCCCCTTAAGTAATTCTTCATCCATCTCAATGTGCTTCCTTTTAAGCCACCCTTCTCCTCTAACTTCCATAGTAATCTTTCATGTGGCACTTTATCAAAAGCCTTTTTTAGATCTAAATAAATACAGTCAACCCATCCTCTCTCTCTTGTACTTTATCAACTATTCTAGAGTAGAAACTCAATAAATTTGTCACACATGACCGACCTTTTCTAAAACCAAATTGGCTATTTGATAATATTTTGTTGTCTTCAAGAAACTCGATCCATTGCTTCTTTATTACTTTTTCACACATCTTGCATATTACACTAGTTAGTGATACCGGCCTGTAATTTAAAGGTTCTTCCTTCCTTCCGCTCTTATATATGGGAACCACCTCAGCTCTTTTCCACTCCACTGGCACTGTTCCATTTTCTATTGAGCATTTTATGATGTTGTATATTGGACTTGCTAGTTCTTCCCTACATTCTTTCAGTATTCTGCCTGAGACTTCATCCGGTCCCATTGCCTTTTCCTCATCCAATTCCGTCATCAACTTTTTATTTCAAGCTTGGTTACTTTAATCTCTTTCATATAGACAGTCTCTCTATTACCCTGTGGTCTTTCAAATTTGGATTCCTTAGTAAAGACCTCATGAAATTTACTATTTAACAGTTCTGCCATACTTTTTGGGTCTTCCACCATTCCGTTTTCTCCTTTTAACCTTTCTATTGTTTCTTTTTGTCTTATTTTTCCATTTATGAATCTGTAGAACAATTTTGGTTGTTCCTTACATTTTTCGACAATGTCCTTTTCATAGTTCTTTTCTTCTTCCTTTCTCACCTTAGCATATTCATTTCTTGCTGTTTTGAAGTTTTCCTTATTTTCTGGATTTCTGTTTCTTCTCCACCTTTTCCATGCTCCATCTCGTTTCTCCTTTGCCCTAGCACATCTTGCATTAAACCAATCTTTCTTTCCTTCTTCTTTAGGTCTATATTTCGGAACATATTCCCTGACCCCAGTTTTGTATATTTCCAAAAATAAGTTATATTTCTCTTGAACCGTTAATGAGTTTTCCATCTCCTCCCAGTTTACGTTTTAAAATAGTTCTTGAGATTCTCAATATCAGCCTTTCTGTAATTTAATCGGTCTCCTTTGTATGATTCATCTCTATCTTCCTTTCCTTCTTCTATATCCATCTCTAATATTACATGGTCACTCTTTCCCAATGGGCACTTGTATCTTATATCATCGTTAATTGGTATATCCCTTGTAAAAACTAGGTCTAATCTTGCCGGCTCATCGTTTCCTCTGAATCTTGTGTTTTCCTTTACTCTTTGGACCATCAAATTATCTATCATTAGGTTCAGGAATCTATCTCCCAGGCATCTTCCCCCATACCACTTTCATAATTTTCCCAGTCTACCTCCTTACAGTTGAAATCTCCTACCAATATCACTTTTCTCCTTTCCTTAATGATTCTTGTAAGACTCCTTATTGTGTCATCTATCATGTCTCTATATTCTTGGTTAGTCCATGAGTTTGTTTTTGGTGGCACATATGTTCCAATGATTGTTAACTCCTTTTTGTTAATATGCATCTTAACATACAGTATTTCTGATTTTCCTTCCCCAAACTCCACTTGATTTACCACTATCTCCTTCCTTAACATCATCATGACTCCTCCTCCTCCTTTACCCACTCTGTCTCTCCTCCATATATTATACCTTTTATCTATGTCTATTTTTATTGCCTCATTTAACTTTGTTTCCACCAGGCATACAATATCTGGTTCTTCTTTCTTTATGTAATCTCTTAATTCTAATTTACTAGATAAAATCCCATCTATGTTTGTATACATCATTTTTAATCTCTTGTTCTTATCATTTTAGTTAAACTTGCTCCATTCTTTTCTCTTCTTTCTCTTTTATATACCATTTCCTTATCCTGTCTCCTATAATTCTCCAAAAATGCCTTCTTCTCCTCCTCTGACCTTTCATTATTTTTTCTCTTGCTTCTGCCACCAGTTCATTGTGTCTCTTCCTTTCCTCCTCGTTTCTATTTTTCTTTATATATATATATATATATATATATATATATATATATCTTTGCAACCTTCTGTTTCTCTGAGTTTCGTTTTTCTATATAGTACTTCTTCTGCTGCTGCTTGTGATTTTAGTAATATCTTAATTGGTCTCACTGTTCCTTCTTGATATGGTCCCATTCTATGGATTTCTTCTACTTCCTCTTCTAAGTTCTGTCTATCCTCGTCATTCAGATGTTTTAGTAGGTCTTTTACTGATTTCATTTCGTCTTTTTCCCTTCTTGGTCTATATTTAACATTTTTTTCTTTCAGTCCAAAAATAATTACACTTTTTTTTTTCCGCAATTTCTCTTACTAAATTTTCTTTTTCTTGAGGACTCCTATCATTTTGCTTGTCATATTTTCATCTCTTTCTTTTAACTGTTCTTGAAATACTTCTTGAAATGATTCCTTGTCTTTCTTATCTTGGATTCTCCATGCTTGTACTTCTTTTTTAATCACGTCTTGTACTCTTTCTTCTTCTTTGTTAACTAGATCTTTTAGCTTTTCTTTTCTTTCTCGGCTTTACCGAGTCCTTCTTCCATCAATTTCTTATAGTTCGCTATTTGGACTTTTAATTCTTCATTTTCGGTTCTTAGCCTAGTTTCGTTTTCTTCCACTCTTTTTATCCTTTCTTTCAATTTCTGGAGCTCTTTATCCTGTTCTTCATTCTCTTTCATTCCCATACTCTCCTTTATCAATTTATCTAATTTACGTTCGATAGTTAAGACTCTATCAAATAGTGAAGTTTGCGCCGTATCAAAGCCTTCAAATTCTCCCTCCCTCACCAACATTGTCATCATCAGCTTTCATTCTTTCCCTTGTCACATACCTGCATTTAGATGGAATATCTTTCTCACTCATTATTATTTAACACTGTATTCATGAAAAAAAAAATGAGTCCACACTTATCGCCCAGGCCACTGTAAACCCAAACAAAGGTAGTGAAGATCAGCTGATTCTCGGGAGCGACGGTATCGCGTCCTTCCTCTGCCGCGTCTCGTCTCTGTGTGTTTCACTGTTTGATCTGCTGCAGTCTCTGACGAGACAGCCAGACGTTACCCTACGGAACGAGCTCAGAGCTCATTATTTCCGATCTTCGGATAGGCCTGAGACCAGGCACACACCACACACCGGGACAACAAGGTCACAACTCCTCGATTTACATTCCGTACCTACTCACTGCTAGGTGAACAGGGGCTACACGTGAAAGGAGACACACCCAAATATCTCCACCCGGCCGGGGAATCAAACCCCAGTCCTCTGTCTTGTGAAGCCAGCGCTCTAACCACTGAGCTACCGGGCGTGTGTGCCTTCGTGTGCATGTACGTACGTGTGTGTTGCTATGAGACGAGGGAACAGGCCATTTTCTCCACACACCGAGTAGGCTGCAGGAAGGATTGCAAGTATTGGAAATACTTGTAATAGCTAATAATAATAATTTTAAGTGTTTTTTTAAAGTTAAGTGTTAATGTTTCCTGCCATTTTCTATATTTTCTGCCAGTTGCCCTACTCCTCTGCAGCCACTTTTGCTTTTGGACATCGTCTCACTTGAAAGTCAAGGTTCCACATTTTCGTATCATTTTCATATTATTTTTCATTTATTATTGTATTATGTTCTATTATCTACTTCATTTACAGGTATTAATGGTTAGGTTAGGTATATTGGATGATTCAAATGTATTTGGCTCATATGTCATTCTGGTTTTATCCTTATTATAAAATTTAATGTGGTGTTTTCGTAGAGCTTGGAACGAATTAGGCGATTTACACGTAAAACGCAACTCGTTATACAAAAAAAACCATGATACGAAAGCCACTCCGGAACTAATTAATTTCGTATCTCGAGGTACCACTGTATTTATAAATAATAATTATTGTACAGAAACATAATAAAACATAACAAAAGATAATATAAATAGATAAACTACTCTTATAGAGTATATTTATCTCGGAGGATGCATTCCACGGAACGTTACTGCATTCCCAACCCTCACTTCGGATATAGCCATCCACAGAAGATTGGGTACTCTACTAATCACGATGATTGATGATTCTGTAAACATTATTCATTGAAGAAATAAAGTTTTAAGAAGGAAAGAGAGAGAGGTTTGTTTACATTGTTTTCCCCTCCATGGTAAGCATTGGTGGAGGAGCTAGAAAGAGAGGAGAAATTTGTTGAGGTTTTTGGCTGATGATGTTAAATGGTGGAGGAAGAGGAGGAGGGAGGAAAGGATGTAGGCACCATTCACACAGAAACATGAAATGTAAAATAAAACTGCACTTCCTTTAGACAAAATAAATGTCAGTAAATAGTGTGAAAATGATGAAAGAACAATCACAGTGCATGAGATCCACAGGAAACATGTAGGTACTAGTTCAGCTGAGACTGGACCAATGTGCCGAGCTGCCGACTACAGCGGCAACATCCCTAAGCGTGATTCATATCTCAAAATTTTGTTCGTATCTCAAAATAAAAACAATGACCAAATCATAGCTCGCATCTCAAAAAACTCGTATTTCAGGCAGCTTGTATCTCAAGATACCACTGTATATACATATATATATATATATATATATATATATATATATATATATATATATATATATATATATATATATATATATATATATATATATATATATATATATATATATATATATATATATATATATATATATATATATATATATATATATATATATATATATATATATATATATATATATATATATATATATATATATGTATGTATATACACACATGCAACCCCCGCTTAACAAACAGGTTACATTCCTAAAAATCCGTTCGTTAAGCTAACCAATTATAACATGTTTGACCGCTGACTTGAACTTCCATTAAGAGTAAACAAAGTGAGAGTGCATCATAGTACAGTGAAAGGTTTAATGAAAGTAAAAATTAAGAAGTTAAACATTTAGGCAGTTTGATTTAAGACTAAGTCATTATAATGTATGTAAGTAACTTTATAATGACCTGAAATTTATGAAAGGAGGGAGAGTGAAACGGAAAAGACACTCACCAGCAACCTGCGGAATGTAAACAAAGGGTGCATCATTGTACTGCATACAAAATTTATGTATCACATTTCCACAAGGCTTTGCATTTTATCCATTGCAGAGTCATGAGTTCAGGTGCTTCTTTTAGCTTGCAAGGAAGATACCGTCTCACCAGCCTTCTTAATAGTCTGCTGACTTGAAAATAGTAGACAGTAGATGGAGTCCATGGTAGCGAGCAATTCTGTTAGTTTTCTCACCTCTCTCGTGTCTGTGAATAATATCCAGCTTCACTTCGAGAGTAAGTGACTTCCTGGTCTTTTTAGCAAAGCTAGGTGACATTGCAGGGCGTTTTGGTGGCATGTTGAGTGAGAGAAAACGAGCTGCTGCTGACGCTGTTATTGTTTTGAACTAGGGGAATGAGTAGTGCACGTTTTGTCCACAGGCGCTGGTGTATTCAAAAGCCTGTCAGCTTGTATGATATGGCAGGACTTTCAAACTTGGAAAAAAATTACTTGGAAAAAATTTTGTAAAAGTGAGTTTGGTGTTCGTTAAAGGAGCAGATGGTAGTAAAAGGAAACATTCGTTGTAGCAAAATTTCGTTTTGTGAACCTTCCTTAAGCGAGGGTTGCCTGTATATATATATATATATATATATATATATATATATATATATATATATATATATATATATATATATATATATATATATATATATATATATACAGTGCTTACTCCAATTTTGCGAGTTCAAATTTTGCGATTTTTCAAATTTCCCCATCTTGCTCCTTTCTTCCGGTATTGCGAGTGGTGGCGGGAGAGAGAGCATTCCCGGAAATTATATATTACTGTATTATATAGGCAATATTTTATTAATTTATTCTTATTTATCATATTGTACTATATTATTATCATATTTATATTATATTTATCATAGTTTGGTGGTTTTTGGCTAGTTTTCATAAAAATCTGGCAGTAATTCAACGAAGCTCATCTGGCAACACTGCCCCGCTCCCTCCCGCCTTCCATTTGTTTATGGACACCTCCACGGAGTTCTCTCTGCAAATTCGGAGGAATCCTTGTGCTCGACTTTGTGCGACATGGTGCCACCAACCAAGAAAAACATTAGGCTAACTTTAGAGCAGAAGATGAAGATAATTAAGATGAAAAGAGATGGAAAAAGGAACTGTAATATTTCCAGAGAGTTTGGTGTGGGAGAATCAATTGTGAGAATGGTGTTTAAAAACAGTCAGAAAATTGAAAAAGCTGTAAAAACCTATGGTGGACAGATTTTTTATTCTCGTAGCATTGTACAAACACTGTGATCATTCATATGGAAAGATACCTGGCTCAATATATATGTGATATAAATATGGGCAAAATATTAGGAAAATATTGAAAAATTACGCGACCATGGACAAGGGGTCCACCATATTCAATTTTTCTCATAGGAATAATACTTCCAATTTTGCGATTTCCAAATTTATGACTCACAATGCCGCCCCATTTCTCGCAAAATTGAGTAAGCACTGTATATATATATATATATATATATATATATATATATATATATATATATATATATATATATATATATATATACACGCAATTCCCGCTTAACGAACGGGTTACGTTCCTAAAAATCTTTCGTTGCGTGAATTTTCATTAAGTGAACCAATTATAACAAGTTTGATCGCTGACTTGAACTTCCATTGAAAGTAAAAGCGAGAGTGCATCATAGTACAGTAAAAAGTTTAATGAAAGTAAAAATGATGATGTTAAACATTTAAGCAGTTTAATTTAAGACTAAGTCATTATAATATACACTAATGTATGCATGTACGTAACTTTACAATGTTGATGATCTTAAATTTATGAAGAGTGGGAGAGTGGAGCAGGAAAGACGCTAGCTGGCCATCTGTGGAATGTAAACAAAGGGTACATCATTTTACCACATATAAAACTTATGTAACACATTTCCACAAGGCTTTCCACTTTATCCATTGCAGAGTCACGAGTTTGGGTGATTCTTTTAGCTTGCAAGGAAGATATGGTCTCACCAGCCTTCTTAATAGAGTTTGCTGACTTGGAAATAGTAGAGACAGGGGATAGAGTCAAGTCATGGTGGCGAGCAATGCTATTAGTTTTCTCACCTCTCTCGTGTCTGTGAATAATATCCAGCTTCACTTCAAGAGTAAGAGACTTCCTGGTCTTTTTAGCAATGCTAGGTGACATTGCAGGGCTGGATGCATGGCATTTTGGTGAAAGGTTGAGTGAGGGAAGACGAGCTGCTGCTGGACGCTGTTATTGTTTTGAACTAAGAGTGGGGAAGGGTAGGGGAGTGAGTGGTTTGTCTACGAGAGGCGCTGGTGTATTCAAAAGCCTGTCGGATTGCGTGATACAGCGGGGCTTTCAAACTTGGGAAAAATTACCTGGATAAAATTTCATTAAAGTGAGTTTGGTGTTCGTTATTCGAGCAGATGGTAGTAAAAGGAAACGTTCAAAATTTCATTGTGTGAACGTTCGTTAATAGGGGGTTGCCTGTAGTTCCATACTGGTCCTCTCCTACTCTTTCCTAATTCCATTACATAGCATTTCTTGGCATTGAATTCTAACTTTTATTTCTTACTCCACTCATAAATTTTGCCTATATCTTCCTGCAGCAGTAAACAGTTTTCTCAGGTCTTTATTGCTCTTAACAATTTTGCATCAACAAATAAATTGATATAACTGGTCACTCCATACTGTATGTTATTTACATATACCTGGAACATAATGGGGGCTAACACTGACTCCTGTGGCACTCGACTTGTTACTTAATTCCACAATGAGTACGTATCTCTAATCACAGATCTCATCTTTCTGTCCTTCAAGTAATCCATTATCCAATCTATTATTATTATTCTCAGTCCTCCTATGTTCTCCAACTTCCAAATTAGTCTGCTCTGTGGGAATTTATCAAAAGCCTTTTTTATCTCCAGGTACACAGTGTCCACCCACCCATCTCTGCTCTTCAGTCCTTCTGCTGCTCTTGAGTAAAAACTTAGTAAATTTGACACACATCATTTTCTTGTCGTAAACCCAAATTGTCTGATCGATATAATTTGTTTTCTTTCAGATATTTTCCCATTTTTCCTTGATAATAATCTCACATATCTTTCCCACAACACTTGTAAGTGACAAAGGTTTGTAATTTAATGGCTCAGTTGACTTCCCTCCTTTGAATATTGTGATTATGTTAGCTCTCTTCCATTCCAGTGGCACTCTCCCTTCTTTTAATGAGTTTGTAACCATTTCCCAAATTGGTTGTAACAATTGATCTTTACATTTCTTTAGTGCCTGTCAGGGCCGGGTGGGTGTGTGACATGTGTCAATTACTCTTTAAGGAATTGGTTTAAATATACATAGAAGCAAATATTTAAAGATACACCATACACCACACAACACATCACAGGCGTAACACGATGATGGGCCAGTCCACACCTTCCACTACAGCTCCTCAGGTCCGTCTCTGCTTCACAGTAGAAGTTACCTCAGTAGAGGCGGCCACAGGTGACGCCGGCAGGGACAGAGGGTGAAGCAGTCCATAGACTCACCCTCACGAGCCCTGATCAGACAGGCGCTGGTTCTAGATGAATCCCAGGGCCGGAGATTGTAGGAAGCTCCACGGAGGTGGTTGATAGTCGCCAGGAATGCAGCAGGCGAAGTACACACCCGTCGTGAGGCAGGGTAAGGGTCGCGGCAGCTTGGAACAAGGTGGTGTGGTGTGACGGCCAAGTTCACCAGGTGAAGGTGGCAGTGATGGTGGTGAAGATGCCAAGGGTGAAAGGCGGTCGGCAGGGACCCCAATCCTTCCAAGCAGCTTTCAGAGCGTTGAGCAGCTCTGGTGATGATGAAGGTAGCGCAGAAGAGGTGTTACCCAGCGCTGGCTTGCGAGCTGTCTGCCTGAGCCGTCACTCGATGCCGCCAACGTTGCCTCGGCGGGGCCGGGTCCCAGGGTGTATGGGTGGGAGAACCCGGGGATGTGTTGATGCCAACCCGAGTTGCTCGAATGCCAGAGCGAGTCGTTCGCGGCCTCCGAACCCTTGCCGCATTTTGAAGCTGAATCCCGAGATAGGTAACAGCCGGTGTAGGATGACGAATGTTGCCCCCTCACTGAAACATCTGCTGTACAGCTGATGAGAGAACAGCAACTGAGGAAGGATACACCACTAAATACTAATAACCTAAAGAAAATTTATCTAGGAAACACTTGAACTTGCGTCCCCGCATCCCTTGGTCAAAATAGCGGCTGAGAACCAATGTTGTCAGCACCTGTCACATGGACGACTGTAAACTTGTATGGTTGTAGTCCCAAGGCTCACCGTAGCACTCTGTCATTCCAGCCCTTAAATGTTTCCAGATATACCAGTGGTTTGTGGTCTACTTCCAGGATAAACTCCTTACTTCAAAGGTATAAGTCAAACCTGTTGACGCCGAAGACAACAGCTAGACATTCCCGCTCGATGGTTGAATAGCGTCTCTCACGGTCCAACAGCTTCCGACTTGCGTAGGCTATGGGATGCGGATGATCCTCGTGGTACTGTAGCAACACAGCTCCCACTCCATGACTTGATGCATCAGTTCGTACGGCGAAGGTCAGGTCTGGGTCAGGAAGTCGTAATACCGGTGAGGAGGACAGGGCTTTCTTCAGATGGTCAAAACGAGTGCGCAGGTCTTCAGTCCATGGTAATGGTTCCCGTACCGTTTTCCTCAGCAGATCAGAAAGAGGACCAGCCAGCTCAGAAGCCTGGGGAATAAAGACTTTATAGAAGGAAACCATACCAAGGAAACTTCAGAGTAACTTCTTTACGGTGGGAGGTGACAGAGAGGATGGCCAATATCTTGTCCTTCTGGAGCTTCAGTTGGTTGTGCATCAAGACAAATCCCAGGTAGTTTATGGAGCTCACTCCGAACCGGCACTTGGAAGGCTTGATCGTAAGGCCGTGTTGCTGTAGTCTATGAAGAACAGATCTAATGGCAAAAATGTGAGCTGGCCAGTCTGCAGAATAAATGAATATATTATCAAAATAAAAGGAGACATTTGACAGGCCTGCTAGAACAATGCTCATAAGTCGCACATAGGTGGTGCAGGCAGTAACAAGTCCAAAAGACATCCTGGTAAACTCCATCAGTCCCTTGTGAATTGAAAAAGCAGTTAAGGGACGAGCCTGTGCTGTCAAGGGGACTTGATAGTAGGCTTTACACAAATCCAACTCTGAGAAATACCTTGCTCCTGAAAACTTGTGCAACTCAGTTTCGGCATTGCAGGACAGCTCAGCGTGGAACATGGTGACTGAGTTAAGGAGACGGTAATCTATGGCCATCCTGTATGTACCGTCTGATTTCCTTACCATTACTATGGGAGAGCAGTGCTGTGATGTTAAAAGCTGGATTATTCCTTGGTCAAGAAGTTGGTTAACCTCCTTCTGAAGGTGATGCTTGAGGTGGATCGGCACCGGGTAGATCTTCACTTGAATTATTCTCGTTGTGGTGAGGACAATGTCATACTCTAAGGTGGTAGTGCACCCAGGATATTGTGAGAACGTGGAGGCGTAGGCACGCAGTAGGTCTTCTGTGTCTGCAGCTTGATGCCAGGAGCAGGATGAACTGATGTCCAGCTTCATTGAATCATCCTGGGCCTGGGAAGCGAGTGGAAATTCAGGTACTTCATCTATTATGTCGTTCATACACGGGATCTTACCTGTATCGTCAGTCTCCTCCAAGGATGAAGTCTCGTCCAGCACATATGCTTGATTAACTTGTGCCTGCCGATGGTATTTCTTCAAGATGTTGGCGTGGTAGAACTTCGGTCCCTTCGGCGTCTTGATCAAGTAGTCGACCTTCCCACGCCTCTCCAACACTTTATAGGGTCTTTCCCAGGCCACTAAGAGCTTGCTGGTACTACTTGGAAGTAGGACTAGTACCTCATCTTCTTCCTTAAACTGGCGATCCTGGGACTTTAAGTCAAAGTAAGCCCGATAACGTGAGGTACTTACATCTGCATGTCTGGCTGTTAATTGAGAACAATCTGATAGTTTGTCACGTAACTCGAGAACGTATTGGAAGGCTGGTCTCTCGTCCTCGGTCATCTTTCTATTCTCCCACAGATCATGTAAAACGGATAGAGGTCCTCGTACGTTGCGGCAATAGAGCAGCTCAAAAGGAGAGAATCCAGTCTGGTCGTTAGGAATTTCCCTGAGAGCGAACAGGGTTGGTACTAAGTACCGGTGCCATTCCCGTGGTTTATCCGCACACAACTTCCTCAAAGCAGACTTAAGGGTGCTGTGTAGTCACTCGACACGTCTATTTCCCTGTGGATGAAAGGGTGTAGTGAAGATGGGTTTCACCCCCAACAACTTGTGAAGCTCAGCCATTAGATTGGATGTAAATTGTGTTCCTCGGTCGGAGAGGGTTTCCCTGGGAATTCCCACTCTGGCAAAGATGGTGAGCAATGCCTCGGAGACGGAGATGGTGTCGATGTCCTTCAGAGGCATGGCTTCTGGAAAACCCGTAGAAAAGTCAGTCAAAGTAAGTAGGTAGCGGTGTCCTTCAGAAGAGGGTGGAGACAGAGAACCCACTAAATCAATAGCAACCATCGAGAAGGGCTCAGTGATAATAGGTAGAGGCTGCAAAGGTACTGGTCTTACTCGTTCTCTGGCTGAGAGGCGCTGACATTTATCACAAGAATGACAGAAATCCCTTATATCAGCTCCCATTCCTGGCCAGAAGAAATCTTGTGATATCTTAATCTGGATCTTCCCATGTGAAAAGTGTCCTGCCAGAGGTCCTTCATGCGCAACTTGCAACACAACGGGCAACACTCCTTAGGAACAACGAGGCATACAGTATCTGTCCTTTGAGGGCAGTCAGAGGAGATGCACTTACGATATAGCAGGTCTTCTTGATAGATAAACTTGTATCTGGAGCCATTCTGTGCCTCCTCCATTTCCTCCGACGCTGCTTTATGACGGACACCCTCAAGAGTGGGACAGGAACCTTGGAGCTGTATGAAACGTTGAGGTGTCACCTTTAAAGGATGGAGCTTAGGCAGAACAAGGGGATGTACTCTCTTCATTTGGCTGGCTCGGGTCTGTACAGCACACACCTGGGTGGTAGAGCTGTGAGTGACAGATGAAGGTATTGCAGAGGGTGTAATAGGATGGTTAGAGATGGTTTCACTCTTACCCACTGACATTAACTTCTCGTGGCTGTTCTGGTAAAGTAGTCTTTGGGACCATCAGCGTCTTGCAATATTCTAGCCGCCGGTAAGTCCATGGGATCTGGAACGTTGCCAATGAGGACAGTAGCGAACTTGAGTGGGGCTCTGGCGGCGCTGGCCCAGCCAGTATAGTAGGGGCACCGTAAGAAGCACCAAACCAAAGGAAACTCATCAATCCGCCCCAGATAATCTGCCACCTTGACCTTAGGACAAAGTGCAGGATCAAAGTCAGGTAGTACTTCTTCAGAAACAATCATGCCAGTGCACCCAGAGTCTCTCATGATGGTTGAAGTCCAAGAGCCATTGACAGTCCCGGCAACAGGATAACGGGGGACACTACTGTCCGTCAAACAGAAATTTATCTTGTATGCAGCACCACTGGCAGCTTGGTCCTTAAAGGCTCGCGGGTTCTTGGGGCAATTTGGCCTTATATGCCCCGTCTCCCCACAGTTGTGACATCTGACCGTGGAAGGCGTTTGTCAGCCAAAGGGTTGGACTTGTGACTTCTGGATTAGCTCATCTCGATGAGGGATCCTCTTGGGTTGAGTGGGGCCGGCCTTGGGGTAAGCATTACGGGCGGACGCCCAGTCATCAGCCAGCTGGACAGCCTCACTCAAACTGGTAGTGCGTTGCTCCTTGATGAAAAGATGGAGTTCAGGAATTAGTGTAGAGAGAAATTGGTCAAGCGCCATAAACTCCTTCAAGCTTTAAACTCTGAAGGTATTTGGGAAGACTCTAGCCAAGTGTCGAAGTACCTGCCAAGTTGAGTGGCAAACTGCTGGTAGTTCTGGTCTACCTTGATCTTGGCCGACCTGAAATCTACTCGGTAGATATCAGGGGTCTTACTGAAACCAGTGAGAAGAGCCTGTTTAAGTTGCTGGTAGTCACTTATGACAGAAGCAGGTAGAGAAGTGTATAATTCAGCAGCCTTACCAGTGAGCAAACAACCAAGTTTGACGGCATAAGAGTCTTCCTCAAGCTCAAGTAACTGGGCAACTCGTTCAAACCTTACCAGGTACAGTGATGTCTTCGTCGTCTTTATATGCAGGCAACGTAGGTCTGGGGACAAAGTCAGAGGAGGATGTGGTGTGACTCTTACCTCCCAAAGCACGTTCAGCCAGTCTGAGCTCTTGTTCTCGCACTGTTTGCCGCTCTTCTCTCTCTACCTGCCGCTCTCGCTCTTCTCTCTGCTCGCCGCTCTCGTGCTTCTCGTTCATGGGCGCGTTCTTCCCGTTCCATAGCCTGCTGTTACTGTTGAAGGATCCACTGGCCCAGGTCCTTGCCTTCAAGACCCAACAAATTTGCTTGTGCCTTGAGTTTTTTTAAATTCTCCATCTCCACACACAGAATGGATTGAAAGCTGCACCAAAAATAATTCAACCACCACCACTAACTATTTACAAGTGAGAGGGAATGTTTCCCGCACCTCAAGGTAGTGTAAAGCCACAATAACAAAGATCGGCGCTTATCCACCAAGGACCGACTTAACACTGGCCAATAAAGTGAGAGGATACCAAAAATTCCACCTCACTACACAAAAGTACCAGAGTACTTACCACAAACTTGCCAATAATGGCACTTGATAGCATCAGGTGAGAGGAATAAAGATTTCACACCACACCAAACAACCTCACTCCTGGGCCTCAGGCAGCAAGGGCACGCAACAGCGACTAAAACACTCAAACTACCAATTCCATGAAGAGTAACAACACAACAGCCATATCCTGGGGAGGTCACCACATATGTCAGGGCCGGGTGGCTGTGTGACGTGTGTCAATTACTCTTTACAGAATTGGGTTAAATAAACATAGAAGCAAATATAACATAATATTTAAAGATACACCATACACAACACAACACATCACAGGCGTAACACGATGATGGGCCAGTCCATACCTTCCACTACAGCTCCTCATGACCGTCTCTGCTTCACAGTAGAAGTTACCTTGGTAGAGGCAGCCACAGGTGACACCAGCAGGGACAGAGGGTGAAGCAGTCCATAGACTCACACTCACGAGCCCTGGTCAGACAGGCGCTGGTTCTAGATGAATCCCAGGGCCGGAGGTTGTAGGAAGCTCCACAGAGGTGGTTGATAGTCGCCAGGAATGCAGCAGGCGAAGTACACACCCGTCGTGAGGCAGGGTAAGGGTTGCGGCAGCTTGGTACAAGGTGGCGTGGCGTGACGGCTAAGTTCACCAGGTGAAGGTGGCAACGATGGTGGTGAAGATGCCAAGGGTGAAAGGCAGTCAGCAGGGAGCCCAATCCTTCCGAGCAGCTTTCAGAGCGTTGAGCAGCTCTGGTGATGATGAAGGTAGCGCGGGAGAGGTGTTACCCAGCGCCGGCTTGCGAGCTGTCTACCTGACCCGTCACTCGATGCCGCCAACGTTGCCTCGGCGGGGCCGGGTCCCAGGGTAGATGGGAGGGAGAACCTGGGGATGTGTTGAAGCCAACCCGAGTTGCTCGAACGCCAGAGCGAGTCGTTCGCGGCCTCCGAACCCTTGCCACAGTTTGAAGCCGAATCCTGAGATGGGTAACGGCTGGTGTAGGATGACGACTGTTGCCCCCTCACAGTGCCCAGCCTGACATACCATCTGGTCCCATCACTTTCCTGACATAAAGTTTTCTAGTAGTCTTCCAATTTCTTAATCATTCACTATGATTTCTTACAAGCCTTGACAATGCAACGTCCAATTTGGTTCTGTAAAATCCTCTTCTTCAGTGAAAACAGTCTTCAAGCTCTCATTCATTATTTCACTCATTTCCTCTGGTTTTTGGTATGTCTTCCGTCCTTTAACTATTTTTTCTATTGTTTCTTTATTCTTCAACTTACCATTTATATACTTGTAGAAAAGCTTGGGTTCATCTTCGCTTTTCTGCACCACATCTTTCTTCCTCTTTCCTTACTCCAATATATTAATTTCTCACATCCTTATACTGCTGTTTGTTGCTTTCATTTCTCTGCTTTTTTTTAGTTTCTTCCATATATATATATATATATATATATATATATATATATATATATATATATATATATATATATATATATATAGGCAACCTCCGCTTAACGAAGGTTCATACAACGAAATTTTGCTACAACGACGGTTTCATTTTACTACCATCTGCTCGTTTAACGAGCACCGAACTCGCTTTAACGAAGTTTTATCCAGGTAAGTTTTTCCAAGTTTGAAAGGCCCGCTGTATCATGCAAGCTGACAGGCTTTTGAATACACCAGCGCCTCTCGTGGACAACACGCGCACCACTCACTGCCCCTGTTCAAAACAATAACAGCATGAGCAGCAGCTCGTCTTCCCTTGCTCAATTTACCATCAAAACGCCCTTCAATGTCGCCTAGCTTTGCTAAGAAGACCAGGAAGTCTCTTACTCTCGAAGTGAAGCTGGATATTATTCACAGACACGAGAGAGGCGAGTAAACTAATAGCATTGCTCGCCACCATCTTGACTCCATCTACTGTCTCTAATATTTTAAAGTCAGCAGACTCTATTATGAAGGCTGGTGAGACCGTATCTTCCTTACAAGCTAAAAGAACCATCTGAACTCATGACTACAATGGATAAAATGGAAAGCCTTGTGGAAATGTGGTACATAAGTTTTGTATGTGATACAATGATGCGCCCTTTGTTTACATTCCCCAGATTGCCGGTTAGTGTCTTTCCCGTTTTACTCTCCCTCCTTTTCACAAATTTAAGATCATCAACATTATAAAAGTTACGTACATACATACATTAGTGTACATTATAATGACTTAAATTAAACTGCCTAAATGTTTAACTTTATAATTTTTACTTTCATTAAACCTTTCATTGTACTATGATGCACTCTCCCTTTGTTTACTTTCAATGGAAGTTCAAATCAGGGGTGAAACTTGTTATAATCGGTTCGCTTAACAAAGTTTCGCTTAACGAAGGGTTTTTTAGGAACGTAACCCCTTCATTAAGCGGGGGTTGCCTGTATATACATCTATACTAGTGGTTTCCAACCCCAGGGTCGCGAGGGTGTTTTTTAGGGTCGCCAGAGGGTCTTACAAAAATATGTTAATATTTCACATATGGTGACATTTTCATTTTGATTAATGTAATGGATTTGCTTTACTAAGTTTACTTTAGTTAGTAAGACTAAATAAAGATTCTACTGATCACGTAGTAACAAAACGAGGAGCGGGCATAAAATGCCTATACTCGTGGAATTTCACCCGTAGTACGAGTGAGTAGCTTTCATGTACAATACAATTTTCACCACTAATAAGCCTGTGGTGTTAATGTAAATTTATAAATGAAATGCAGGAGAATATTATTCTGATGACCGCGGTAGCACGTCATAACTAGTGGAGAGGACGCCAGGGAGCCTTTGTTTACAACCACAGGTGTGGATGTTCGACTATAAGGTATTTTTTCGAGTATTAAATCAAACTTTTGCGTTCGAGTATTGAGTCTCCACTGTATACAGTGTTCCCTCGCTACTTCACGGTTCGACTTTCACGGCCTTACTGTTTCGCGGGTTTTATACATATTCGTAGATACGTTCTGCGGATTTTTCACTATATCACGGGATCCATGGCACAAATAATGTACGTACAATAATTTGGTAAGTTGGTGTGTAATAACGACGACAATGTACGTTACTATGTACGTAAAGTACTGTACATGTATTGTTCATATATATATACAGTGTTCCCCCGCCACTTTCCAGTTTGCAATAAAAATGAAAAAGTACAGCCATATTGCAGAAAAACACGTTGTTCCATGTTGATGCGTGAGAGAGAAGGTTTCCCAGCATGCCAAACAAAGAAATTAGTTGACTCAAAGGCTTTGTACATACCCATGGGCACTCATACAAGGCACATGATTGGTTCCCGGCGCGAGATCGACCAATGAGAGCACAAGTGGATTTATCCCGTGAGCTGATTGGCTGCGCATCATCGCAGCCTCACCCAACATCTTCTCTTGTTGTATCTCGCCAGTCTCCCACGCTGTTGACTCTCTCGCATACTGTATCTTAAGGCAACGTCACACTAGCACTTTTCCATCAACTTTGTTAAGACTGTCAACTTTTGTTGACGCTGGTCATCACACACAATCTCGCTTCCACTTTTGTTGCATCTGTCAACTGTAAGCAAACATGGCTGCCCCTTCACCCCCAGCAAGCCGTTGCTACTTTTGGCCTTTATTGCTCTCTATGAGAAACTCTTCAGACAGCTTTGTCCACTCATAAACAACACAGCAGCTCATCTTGGCCAGTTGGTACTTGGAAGTTCTGCCTTGAAGCACCACAGTCCCACAGAAATGTAAACAAACAACTGAGTCACTTTTCACTGCTAGGCCGGAACAAAATATATATACACACAAATATATTTACATCTACTTATGAAGATTCTATTAATTTAGGATTATGACATCATTTCAATTAACAAGAAAATTAATTTCATTATAAAAGTGTTCATTAGAAACCATAGATCTTAATTTCATTAAAAATTGGCATTGGAGGAAAACGGTGCGTTCCGTCTGACTCAAGGCGACAAAAAGAGTTGACGGAAGAGGAAAAAAAAGACGGAAATCGTCTGAGACGACAGAAAAAGTGCTTGTTTGACGCTGCCTTTAGTGTTGTGTTTGCGATAACTTTTTTTTGTTTAAGTAGTGATTCGTTAAGCCCTTACAATGCCACCTAAGCGCTGTGCCCCTGCAAAAGCTTCATCTAGTGAGCCCAAGAGGAAGAGGAAGATGATGACCATAAGTGAAAAAGTGAAACTTTTGGGTATGATCAAAGAGGGCAGAAGAGGGTGAGTGTTACGTATCGTATGAGAGCAGGAGAGAGAGGGAGAAAAAGAGAGAGAATAAATGTATAATTACTGTATAAGGTTTTATACTTAAATAGATTTAAGTAAAATACTGTATATGTAAAGTATAAATACTGATTACATATTTTAAACATTCTGGTACCCACATACACTTACACGAAAATTCCTGGGGGAATCCTACTTCGCTGTTTTTCATCCTTCGCGGGGGTTTGTGGTATCCATTAACCACGATAAATGAGGGACCACTCTATATATATATTGTTGCGGCAACGCTGAGCAGGGAGGATAGCGTTGGCACATTGGTAGCGCTGTTTTGCTGCAGAGGTGGTAATTGATGCTACCGGATGTGCCACGACTGGAAGTAGCGTGGTGGCCAGGTGGATACTCCAGCTGTGATAAGCTCGTGGATGAGCTAATAGGAGTGGAGCACGGGTTATAAAAGCTGGTAGCAGCATCGCTTGGCTCTCTTCTCCCACCAGTTCTTCCTTGAGGACAGGACCTTCCTCAGTCTCTCTTCTACCACCCGTTCTTCCTTGAGGGCAAGACATTGCTGAGACAGCTCTCTTCTGCCACCCACTCTCTCCTTGAGGACAAGACGTTGCTGAGACAGCTCTCTTCTGCCACCCACTCCCTCCTGAGAACAAGATGTTGCTGAGACCAGAATACTTGACGAGACGCTCTTCTGCCTTCTGCCCCTGCTAGGCTGTCCTTTCACAGCACTTGTACACAACTGTGTAATGTAAGTACTCTTTGTGCCATCTTGTACTGTATTACTTTCCATGCCAGTAAACTAAAGGAGTTGTGCCCAGTGTTTCTTGTTACCCTGCCTCTCTGAGTGAGTCTGCCTGAGTCTGGAGTATGTGTTTGTGCCTCACTCCCCTTGCTAGCCACGAATCTTCACCCAGATGTATCCCCATGTCTGTTGCCAAACCGTCCTATGTTCTCCTGGGCTGCCGCTGTGGTAAGTGAGTTCCTGTCACGGCTGTGAGGACAGTGGGGGGCGTAACAGTTGGTGTCAGGAGCTGTGGGATAAAATTTGGCTAGTGAGGTTGCTGGGTATGAGTGCACCATGGCAGACTCAGACACGAGAGGCAGTGAGAGGCTGAAAAACAGTGAGCCAGGTTGGAAAAGGCTGGAAAACTTTGTCACTGGGTTGGCACAGACAATGGACAAAATGACATAGGAAACAAGTGCTGTTGCTGTGCGAATGGACAAAATAGCACAGGAAACAAGTGAAGTGAAACAGGAAACAAGTGCAGTGGTGGTGTGAATGGACCTGATGCCAGAGGAGATGCGAGCCGCAGTCAGGGAAGCAAGACAGTTCACCTTGGAACACGGCAAGAGGCTGCGGCAGGACCTGTCATAAGAGTTCAAGGAAGAACTGGTGGCAGTGATACAACAGTGCGAGGGATGCACTGAAGTCGTCGAGAGCAAAGTGGAGGAAGTGAGGGAGAAGGTGACGAGACTGCGGTGTTCCCTTGAGAAGCAGTCTCTCAGCACGTAGGGCTGGCCTGAGTATCCTGAGCCAGCAGGACAGGGCCATTCCTATGCATCCTCGGAGACTGGTAATGTCGGCTGTTGTGGTGGCAGGATGTAGTCGACGCACCTCTGGTACGCACCTGTATCCGAGGATGATACTATCACCCCACCATAATCTCTGCCACCACCGTCTGTCGCTGTCTCCGCCCAGCATGCAGGTGGAACATCTGTCCAGCGCAAACTGGCTGAGTTTAGGAGGTCTGGGAGGAATACCAGGTACAGTCTGAGCTGCTCGCCCAAGGACAGGCCTGGAGTGCTCAAGAGAAAGCACTACAGCTCGTGGCCAGTCTGCGCAGGCCAGCGCTGGAGATCCCGGCCAACATGACGGCAATCCATCAATCAACATACACCATATAGGGTGGCTGAGGCGTTAAGGAGGCGCTTCAGAAGTCTGTTCCGGGCTGAGGTGTACAGGGAGCAAATGAAGGGCAGAACACATCAGCCAGGTGAGTCTCTTCCACAGTTGGCTCAGGCAGTGGAATCACTGGTGCGTCATGCGTAACCAGTGGCCCCAGAAGAGATGGTGACAGAACTGTCCCGGGACGCCTTCATAGATGTACTGGAGGATCAGCAGGTGCAGATCTACGTGAAGCAGGTGCACCGAGCAGATGTGCAGCAGGGACTAGCGAGGGCCATGGAATTTGAGGTCTTCCTGCATACTGTCAGCTCCACTGTGACGCCACATCACCGCCTCACTGCACAGAATCCATAGCGCCGCCACCTACCAGCTCATTGCACGCAAGTCCAGCATGGAAGGAGGAGGCACACCAGCTCAGGTGAGTTTAGTGGCCTCTGCTGGAAGTGTGGCCAACATTGCCATTGCCGCAATGACAGCTGAGGTGAGTGGAGGACACGCTTGCTGAAGGATGTGCGAGCACGTTCTCCCACCAAGGCCTGCTGCAAGAATTGTGGACAGTGGAGGCATCGCCGTGCAAACTGCTCGCAGCTGAAAGACATCATGATGGTGGGGGGAAATGCAAACAGGCTGGAAGTTCAGGCCACTATCCAGCCAAGTTGTCCCTGGACCCCATCTGTGTAAAGTGCCGCTGCAATGCTACTCCGAGCCTCGGGCACAGTGGACGGCCACTCGTGTTCCCTGGTAGTGGACACTGGTGCTGCAAAAGCCTTCATCAGGGAAGAAGTAGTGGTAGCTCAAGATCCCCCTATATCAGACAGGTAGCTGTGTGGCATGACTGGCCACTGTACGACGCTACAAGACCCCGTGATGTCCACGATCATGGTGGGTGGCATTAAAGAGATGCTACCAATATTCATGGCCGACATGGAGGAACCCTGTCTGCTGGGGCTGGATTTCCTGCTTCAGAGTGCAGCGTGTCTGGACCTCGGAAGAATGCAGATGCAGGTACGGGGGGAAACGGTACCACTGATCCTTGAGGATGCTGCTAAACAGGTGGAGAGCCCCGTGACCAGTTCACGTTCGAGGACGAGAGGCTGAAGCTGCACTGCTGAGTCGTGAGGGAAGGTGATAAGAATCCTTGGTGGTCACAGCATTCAAAACACAGTAGTCCATACAAAATCGCGCCATACCGTCCTTTTTTCGCACTAGAATGATCACAGATGCCCAGGGGCTTGATGACCTCTCAATCACCCCCTAATCCTTCAGTTCTGCCTCAGTCTTTTTTTATCTCCACCCTCTGAGCCAGTGCAATCCTTTGAGATGTCGCCTTGATAGGTGCAACATTACCTGTTTGAATATGGTGCTTTACGAGGCCGGTGTGGCCCAGGTCGTAGTTCCTTTTGGAGAAGACATCTGCATACTGTGAAAACAACCCCCCCACTTTTCTAGTTGCTCCTCCGTGAGGCAGGTAACACTCCAGTGCCATAGATCCTGCAGATGAGTTGGAACCTCTGTGTCACTTATCCATGGAACTTTGGGTATGACGGTGACTGCACACCTCTCCTGTTGCACCTCCTCACATATCCTCATTAACGCACCTTCCCGTACTTGGTGTAGCTCAGTGGAGAGATTGGCGACCAGCACACGTGCCTCCTCCGTACCTGGGGGAACCAGGATCCTGCCATCCACTATACTATCGGGTAGTGTTTGCAGGGGTGGACTGACCAGGCTTTCTCCTTCCATCTTCCTGCTAAGATGGTAGCAGAGACTGGCTTCTGACATTGGGGGTATGTGAGTAGCTTGTGCTGCCAACACTTGCACACCACTGCTCTCCTCCAGCAGAGGCTCCTTCCTGTTCCCAACTTCCATGGTCATGTCTCTAAAGTCCAATACCGCCTCGCTTTCCTGGAGATAGTCCAGGCCCAGGAGGTTTTCCTCTATGTCAGCCACATAGTCAGGCAGGGTCTCATCCTCCCCTTTGACAGCAATTGTGGTCAGCACTGGTCCCTTCAGCTGTGTGCAGTGGCCTGTGATACCACACAGTTGCTGTTCTGGTTGTCCAAGGGCTGCCCTGCTACTATGGTTTTCACATGCAGGAACTTGCACTCTGCGCCAGTGTCCACCTTCAGACTGCAGGGTTTACCCTGCATCTGGATGGAATGGACACCCACAGTTGTGGGTACCGTAGACAGAACGGGGCCCCATAGGGACGGGCTGGTTCTTGGCTCCGCTTAGCAGCCTGACAGGGTTTCCCTCACTATGCGTCATGATTGGGTGGTATGGAAGGGCAGGAACTCGTCAGATGCCCCTCTCCACAGTTTCAATAGCATGGATACTGGTACCACCTCGAGGCTTCATCTGTCAGAGACGTCAGATCTGTCAATCGCCTGTGGGCTGCTGTGGAGGAAGGCCACTTCACGTGGAGCCAGCAGGGACCATGTCGTCGCCAGACAGTGAGGTGGAGGGCGACAGTGGAATAGACAATGTTGCAGAGCGTGTTGTTGGTGCGCGTGAGGACCCACTGAACGAGGCTGCGAGCGAACTGTGTGTATTGTGCCCCATCAGAGCGAGGAAAAGACCTCAGTGGTGGACAGACTACATATGTGAAAGTAATGATGAATGGTCGGGACGACTATTTTTGTGGGGGAGGGCAGTGATGCAGCGATGCAAGGAGGTGAGGGGGTAGTGAAGGTAGCGTTTGCAACACTAACCGGTTGGCACCACTGCCTCTGGCTGGTAGATGTGGTGCTGAGGGATACCAGATGTGAGCAGCCGGAAGCAGGTGGATTAGCCAACTGTGATTGGCTCATGGGTGAACCAATGGGAGTAGAGTAGCGTAGGGGTGGTATATAAGCGGGCCACAGCTTGGCTCGTCCCCTAGGCACCCTCCTTCTTCTCCGCCCTTCACTCTTGTCATGCCACTTAGTACTCTGTGTGCCAGCCTGTACTGTATTGTACTGTGGATAAGGTGGTGCGCGTGGGATCGGGCAGACATCCACGCGTAGGTTAGAATCCCACCACGTACAGTCTTAAAACACTTTGCCATTTGTCGAGTGGTTTAAAGTTACCTACATATCACCATGATACCCAGGTTCTTGGTGGTTACACTTATGTTAGCATGTGCTTTGTTTTTCCCATACTCCCTTTCTGTCTGACGTCACGTCCTTCCCCTCAGTCCTCGCTCGCCACCGCCTAAGGGCGACACGCTCGCTCCTGCCTCTCGTTTCGCTCGGATTACACTTGTTGTGTATTGTGCTACTGTAAATACACTTTCATAATGGACTCAGGTGTCTCCATGCTACCCCTGTTTTACGACAACTACCACACACTCAAGATGACCTTGGGCAGTGATATGGGCCCTAATATGGGTACCACTATAAATAAAATTACCTGCACCACTAATGGGCGGAAGCTGAACAGCACTTCCCATGCACTCTTCAAGTGTGCCTACAGGCGCTATAGGCCTTACCGTAAAAAAAAAAAAAAAAAAAAAACTGAAGGAGTTGTGCCAATTGTTTCCTATACCCTGCCTCTCTGAGTAAATCTGCCTGAGTCTGGTGGGTACTCGTGCCTCTCTTCCCCTTGCTAGCCAAGAATCTTCGCCTTGAAGTATCCCTGTGTCTATTGCCATCCCATACTGTGCTTTCCTGGGCTGCTGCTGAAGTTATGTGTGTTCCTGTCATGGTTGTGGAGGCTATGAGGACATGGGGTGGCCTAACTATATATATATATATATATATATATATATATATATATATATATATATATATATATATATATATATATATATATATATATATATATATATATATATATATATATATATATATATATATATATATATATATATATATATATATATATATATATATATATATATATATATATATATAGTGGAGACTCAATACTCAAACTTTTAAATACTCAATTTAGTAATAGAAAAATACTTGATAGACGTTTACAACGTGGTTGTAAACAAAGGCTCCCTTTCCCAATCCGCCTGTTGTGACTTGTGCTGCCGCGGTCATCAGAATAACGTTCTCCTGCATTCTATCTGTAGTTTTTCATTTATAAAATTACATTAACACCAAAGGCTTATTAGTGGTGAAAATATCTGGCAATCAAATGACCGCACATTTGGTAGTATACAAAGCTCTGTCATCTCCCTTCACGCAGCCACCACTGTACCGTTGATACCGTATTATTAGTAAAACCGGTAATACCGGTATCATCGTAATACTGGTATACTGTATGCCGGTACGCATCTCTATCCCTGATTGATTGATTGATTGATACATTTATTGTTGAATTAATAAATAATTACAACAAAGGAGGAGGATGGGCCTTGCCACCCACCCCTTGGGTTAAAGTATCACAAAAATAACTGGACAGTATACACAACAAGAATACAAGTATTTCAATAAATAAATACACATATTGCACACCTTATTGCCTAAAACATCCTACAGTCTGGGAGCAAACTGAGGATATTCCCTGAGTATATCCCTGAGGGTGGCAGAGTACAAGTCATGCTGACCTTGTGGCCTAAATTTAGCAATGAGAGGACATTCCATGATATAGTGACGTAGTGTGTGTCCCCTTCGTGCAGCACACAACACACAGCACACACCAGGAGAAGCACTGACTTCCCAAAAGTATTTGTAGCCTAATCTGAGCCTCATTGCCACTCTGTCATGTGATGCAGTGTGTCTCCCGTAGGTGTAAGCACAGCTCTGGGAGACACGTGCATAGTGAAGACTAGTGCTACTGCCCCTATGGCAACAAAGCTCCAACTGATCACTAATGCTACTTTGTACAAAGTCCTTAATGCTACTCTTAACATAACCCAGAGTGTGCTCAGTGCCAGGGTCCACTGTGTCATCTTGTAGGGCACACTGAGCAAGGTGGTCTGCTTTTTCATTTAACGGGATACCCACATGAGAGGGTATCCAGATGAAATGGACCGTGGCACCGGCACCTTCTAGGGCGTGGATGAGATCAAGACACTTATTAACTAGATCACAGTCCATGGGGGAGGTGGATTGAAGGGCGTACAATGCAGCCTGACTGTCAATAAAGAAATATACATTCTTATGGAGAGGCATCACAATGTGGAGCGCCTCCAGTACAGCATACAATTCTGCTCTAGTGGAAGACATGGGTGCAGGGA
The DNA here is from genome assembly GCF_017591435.1 of Portunus trituberculatus. Classification (NCBI taxonomy): domain Eukaryota; kingdom Metazoa; phylum Arthropoda; class Malacostraca; order Decapoda; family Portunidae; genus Portunus; species Portunus trituberculatus. The sequence continues at coordinate 18,000,680 of NC_059302.1, read as the reverse complement.
GCTGCCTGGAAACCTCAGTGTCAGTGTAGAGACTGGCAGAGATGTAGTCACGGATGAACAGCCCACATCCAGACCTGCTGCCATTGACTGACCCATCACAATAAACATGAATAGCCTGAACGTGTGGGTACTTGGACAATTTAGTCATGAACATGTCTTGCAGCACATGAGGGAGCCAGTCCCTCTTGGGCTGATGCAAAGAGTGAATATCAACACTGACACGGTGAGGGTTCCAGGCGGGTTGCAGCGGTGACATAACAACGTTAATACAAGTCTCGGCTACACCTACACTTGTCAGTACTCCCAAGATCTTCCTGAGGTATGGTGTTGTAGGAGTGCGAGGATCATGATACAGGGGGGTCAGTGATCCCTTTAGAGAGTATTCCTACCACAGTGTTGAGAAAAAACAATGTTCTGCATTCTGTTGGTAGTTTTTCATTTAGAAACTTACGATGGCACCTAAGAAGCTTATTAGTGATGAAAATAAGGAATTTGGTGAGAGTGCAAGTGTTAGTGAGCTACAGCACTCCATTAGTGGATTCACAGGTATCACACAAGAAGAAAAATTACAAAGATGTTTACATGGATAATGACTCGTCCTCTTGTGACCTCCCTCCTCCTCCCCGCCCTTCTCCCATCCTCTTCTAAGTTATCCATCACCAGCCTTCACTTACGGTACGTACAAATCAAAATTGTAAAAAAAAAAAAATTGAAATTCTTATAAACTTTTGGTTTTGTTAAGATTAGAAAGAATCGCCTGATTTATAGGTATCAATAGTTGAACTTTTTAATACTCAAACATCTATATGGAATGAGTTAAATTCGAGTAATGAGTCTCTACTATATATATATATATATATATATATATATATATATATATATATATATATATATATATATATATATATATATATATATATATATATATATATATATATAGGTCCCGAGTTACGTCAGAGTTACGTTCCTGAAACATGACGTAAGTCGATTTTGTACGTAACTCGAGTTTTTGTACTTTCAAAGCATATTATCGAGTTTTCAACCAATCATTTTTTATGGTTATTCAGGTAAGTAAAAGGTTATATTGTTACTGGTATATTATTTACAACTATGTAGGAATATATTGATTAGGACCGCGAACGCGAAGGACTGCAGGTTGCCGAGAGGTGAGGCCGCCAGGAGGGTGGGCAGGTCGAATGTTGTGACGCCCAGGGCGGACAGCTGTGAGCTTTGTGGAGTGCGGTAGGAGTAGAAGCATTATATAAGTAAAAGGTTATATTGTTATATTATTTACAAGTATGTAGGAATATGAAACACAAGCTTGTTTTTGTTGTTGATTAGGGCCGCGAACGCGAAGGACTGCATGTTGCCAGAGGGGTGAACGCCTGAGGCCGCCAGGAGGGTAGGCAGGTCGAATGTTGTGACGCCCAGGACGGACAGCTGGGAGCGTAGTGCAGTGCGGTGGGAGTAGAAGCGTGGGCAGCAGGGCAGGAAATGCAATAGGAAAGGGCAATAGGAATCAGCAGACAAGCGCAGACGGTGCAAGTGAGCTGCGAGTGTCGTGTGGCCCAGGCGAAGGCTCTGGAGTTATTGTTGTGATAGGTGCGTGAGCCCTCAAGGTCGTCAACCTCCCCGTTGTCATGGTAACGGGCTTCCCATTTTCTTCTTCACTCCCTTACACACAGCTGCTGCCTCCCTTCTCATGTCTTTTAATTATGTCCACTTTTTCTTGTAGCGTAATGGTTTTCCTTTTCTTAGCATCACTGCTATCACTCAGGAGTTTTCTTTTTGGTGCCATTGAGCAAGATACTAAGATAGTCAGCAAACGCAGATGTAGGAACACTCTTGCCAGGGGCGACGGTGTGGTGGAACTGAGGTACGTAGAGTGTTATTGTATTCAAGCATGAGGTGGGCGGTGTGGTGGATAACCACTAGTGACGCCTTGCGACCAACAATAACAATACACCCCGTGCTATACGATTTAGAACTTTTCAATTTTTTAAATCTTAAATTGCCTTAAAGTGAACTGACGTAAGTGCGAGTTTGACGTAACTCGAGACCGACGTAACCCGGGACTTTACTGTATATTGCTACGCAACCACTCCCACTTACTGCTGTCCCCCACACACAGCAAGGCAGGGGAGGCTGGGGAGAGCACATGCAACACTACACATACATGAACAACACACAGGACTGGTCATTCTGTTGGCTGCCAGCGAAGAAATGCTCCCATCATAGCTCCTGGATGGCGTGCCATGCCTCCCCACTTTACTGTATCTTCATGGTGGCTGGGGCAAGCAGTCTGCAGCCTCGTCTCTGGTGATGCCCCAAGCTAGCAGACAGTGCGAACCAGAGTACAAAACTCCCGTGGTATAAAGCTCCCCTTAGGTGCATATGTCTTTCTAACTCAGGTGACAAGATTAGGCTTCCTTATTATTCTCCCTGCGTAGTTCATTCGCCAAAGTCAAGTCCTGAGCGGTATCTAGTCCCTTAAGACTATCCCAGAGGCAGTTGAGGATAAGAGAAAACCAGCCTTCTCCAAAGTCTATTTATTGAGAACACAAATCACACAACAACAAAACGGAACATAAGGACAAAAGAAAATAGAGACATGGACATAAAAAAAAAAAAAAAAAAATGCATGATATAATCTTCGTGCCACCATGATTTTCTCCTTTTCTTCCCAGGCCTTTTGATGTTACCGCCGCGCTCCACTGCAGCTTCCTCGACGTCATCCCCGCTGCTCTGGCGGCTCTCAGCGTCACTGTCATCATCACCTTGGCCATGTCTGGGTCCTGGTTGTAGTAGATCCATCTCCGCTGTCTCCTCGCCCGCTTGGCAAGACACACCGCCCTGCTGTCCACTCCTCTTACACAGAGCATAACCTCCGAGGATGAAAGGTACTTCCTGGCCACGTACCTTTCAACTTCCCCTCTCGGAGGTCCAAACTTGCTCCCACATGCATGGGGAAGTCAATCCCCAGCAGGCAAGACTCTTCCAAGGCACCAACAAAGACAGGCAATCTTTCCACCACGTTTCTCACGCCGATGTTCAACATAATGGGGCCCCATATAGCAACGCACTAACCTGTGACAACACACAGCTGTTGTGTAGCTTTTGGCACGCTGCTCATATCCACCAAGTTTGCTCTCACGACTGTCTTCTCGGATCCTGTATCCACCACTAGCTGAATGGAACACCTATTCACTGTCCCCGATACACGCACGGTTGTTGGTGATGTAGTCAGACAGCAACTTATTTCTGGTGGGGCAGTACTGTCTCCAGGTAATACTTCACCCCGCTGCTCAGCCCGGTTTTGTTTCCTGCCTCCATCACTCCTTTGGAGTTCTGGCAGTCCCTCATGCAGTGTCCAGTTTGGCCACAGCTCCAACAGCACGACCTGAAGAGTATATGAACTGTGTCTTCCAGCGAGCGTGATCTTCATGGCTGGCCACACTGCCCCCGCTTATGGCCCGCCAACTTGCCACATCCCCAGTAAGCTCCTCTGAACCCTCCAGGGCCCTCCTTGCACCGGCGGTTCGTCTTCCCCATCGTTGCCCTACTAGCTTTGATATAGCAGGGCAAGGCGTCAGTTCCTCCTTCATTATAGGGCGGAACTAACCACGGGGCTTCAGTGGTGGTCTTAGGAAAGCTTCCATCTCAAAAGTTCGGATAAGCACTTCCTGAACATCCTTTGGGTGAGCCTGTTTCACGTAGATCTGCAGACCGCCATGGTACAGTGGAACCATGCGTGCTTTGGGGTCTGAGGAGTCTCCAATCGCACAGGTTCAAATCCTGTCCACGGTCCAAGTGCAGGTTGGGCTTCCTCACTCGGGGCAAGGGTTTCTTAGTGGGTGGGCTTTGAGATAGGAGGTACCCCAAAAAGTACCCCCTTTAGCCCATAAATTCCTGTGAAAAAGCCCAAATGGGATAGATAGAAAAAAAAAAAGACATGAGTCCTAAAGGGCGTCTACAAAGCAGTCCCTTGCCAGGAAGCTCCTCATGTCCTCCTGCACCATCAGATATGCTCGGCAAATCAAGGATTCCACCTCTTGTGTCAGCTACGTCAGAGGCTCACCTTGGCCCCTCATCCACACCTTCAGACGTGACCTGTACACCTCCGCTTGCTGGAGATGCCCAAAACAACGCTGCAGGGTCTCTACCACATACCTGTAAGATTCCCTCTGAGCAGGCATCTAGTGGCTCAGGATATCCACCGCCTGGCCCCATAGACAGGTGACTAAGCGCAGTGCCCGCTCCCTGTCGCTCCACCCGTGGACGTCTGCCAACAACTCGAATTGGGCTGTGCCGTTCAACTCCGCTGACTTCCTCCACTTATGACTAGCCCTCGGGCCAGGAGGTGGTGACTGACTGTACCTACAGTGCCCCTCCTCATTGATGGGAGGAGGAGGGCACAGAAAGGCTGTGCCAGCTACAAGCGCCGGGACTGAACACACAGCCCTCACCGCTGCCCCTGCGTTCTCCAGATCTTCCACTGTTTCCTCCTTGAAGTGGATTGCGCTGACTAGAGCCTCCCGGTGTTTCTCCTCAGCACAGGCACACCGCGCTCCTCAATAATGCCACGCAGTTCTTTCATCTCTTCCTTAACAATGCCACATTTCACATCAGTATACTCTCGTCCTGCACTGCTTGGATCCCGTCCTGCATGTCACTTGCCACCTGGTACAACTGCTGTTCCATCTGCTCTTTCAGCTGCGACAGCTATGACATTTCCCGTGACAGCTGTTCCATCTGCTGAGACTGTCTCCTTACCTCCTGTCTCAGCTATTGTGTCTATTCCTTCATCTACTATGACATCAACTGCATGAACAGGTCAACCTTGTCTAGGACAGAGGAGGTAGTCCCACTGATACTTGGTGACACTGCATCCTCTTCCGAGACTGGCGAAGCAATCCAGCTCGCACTGGCTGCTACCACCTCTTCTGCACTACTCACTACGTCATCCGCCACCTCACCTGTTCTCGTCTCCTGGTACGACAGCCTACAGCAGGCATATCCCAACAAACACTGCAAGGCAGGGGAGGCCAGGGAGAGCACACAGAACACTTCATCTGCGTGAGCAACACAGAGGCAGGACTGGTCCTCCTGTAGACTGCCAGTGGGAAAATGCTCCCGTCGTAGCTTCTAGATGGCGTATCGTGTCCCCTCGCCTTGCTGTATCCTCATGGCGGTTGGGGCAGGTAGTCTGCAGCCTTGTCGTCTCTGGCGTCGCCCCAAGCTAGCAGACAGTGCGGACCAGAGTACAAAATTTCAGCAATACAAAGCTCCCCTTAGGCGCATATGTCTTTCTAACTCGGGTGACAAGACTAGGCTTCCTTGGTTATCCCCTGGTAGTTCATTCCCTAAACTCAAGTCCTGAGTGGTATCTAGTCCCTCAGGGCTTTCCCAGAGGCAGTTGAGGATAAAAGAAAACTAGCCTTCTCCAAAGTCTATATATTGAGACACAAATTGGTACAACCTTGGCGGTGTCGCGTACGAAATTTTCCCTCCATGCGAAAATATCCCCTGGGTTTCACACCCTCTGTAACTCTGTTATCTTTGCTCAAACTCGTAGACAGAAGGATCTATGGGGCTGATATCCTAGCCAGAGTAAGCACGATCATCAATTGTTATTATGAGCGTATATAACACATCGTCAGTGGTCTTAAAATGTATTATTTATCATATGTTTGAAGCCTCCAAATAGCTCCGACAGGCACAGTTCACGCACTTTCACCTTTTAAAATAAATACGGCGAGTTTCACATTTCTTTTGGTAGGCTAGAGAAAAGGATGATTCATAGTGCTCCAGGCAAATTTTCTGTGAGAAATGTTCACTGTTTACTAGTTTATTGGTCAAAATCGGTCACCCCTTTAACTCCGATGAGGCGATGCTCATGTCTGCTCCGAAAGTCTCACTAAAATGTCGTGTTTCTTAATCCTTTCAAGACACATAGTGATCATGGTAACACTTATCAGTAGAAGTAGGTCTTCTACAACTTTGGATGAAAGGAAAACATAGACTTACCCCAAATACACATGCAATAATGAAAAATAAGAGACGCAGTCGATCCGAGCAAAGCGGACTAAACATCCTCGAGTTACAAGGCTCCTCGCACTTCCATATTTTATAAAAACTAAGCTTCAAAACAAATTTCTTTGGAAATATCACGACAGAAGAATAAATATATCATATTGACACAAAATTTTTACTTTCTTGGTGCAGTAATATTAACATGTGAAGGAAAAATTGATGCTTTTCTTTCTTGCAATCTTGGAAGCCGTCCCTCATGCGAGATTAGCCAATTATAGATCTGTCACTGTCAGATGATAACCATTTTTACTTCTGAGTCTGTAAAGGCGGCGTCACACTAGCACTTTTCCGTCTTCTTTTTCTGTCAATTTTCTGACGAATGTCAACTTTTGCAGACGGTGGCCGTCACACACAAGCTTGCTTCCGCCTTTGCCACGCTTGTCGATTGTAAACAAACATGGCTCCTCATTCAGCCCAGCAAGCCGTGGCTTTTTTGCACCTTATAATGTAATCAGCTGTTCTGTGATCCCAAAGGCAACTAATACTCTCTATGAGAAATTCGTCAGTGTGTTTTGTCCACTGCTCATCTTGGCCAGCTACTTGGAAGTTGCCTTGGAAATATTCAAAAGCGTCGCACATTCACACTCCCCTGGAAATGTACACAAACAACTGAGGAACTTTTCATTGCTAGGCTAGAAGATAAAAAAATATGTATACAAATGTATATTCATCAATTAATTTAAATTTCATGTCATGATAATAGCATTCTTCCGTTTAACAAAAAAGATTTTTTTAATAAAAGTGTTGATTAGAAACATAGTTCTTATTTTGAAAAAAAATTGGTGCTAGACGAAAACGACGCGTTCCGTCTGACTCAAGACGACGGAAAGAGTTGACAGAAGAGTAAAAAGACGACGGAAATCGCCTGAGACGACGGAACAAGTACTTGTGTGACGCCGCCTTAACCAGTGGATGGTTAAAGGATGACCCTACCTGTTCAGCATCAACCTACCTCACTCCCATTGGTCTATCCTCCCCCATCCATGCATTATAGGAGGCCTACCTTTTCAACAAGCAAACTCCTTTACCTAACTTCCATTTCTAAAAGAATTCATGTCTAATTCTTCAATGTGCTCTTGGTATTGTTAATTGTTTGCTTTAACGAAATACACTACGTTAATGCCCTTCTTAACAATAACACTGCTACTTTTGCAATAAAAAACATGGCCTTCTTCTTCTATTCCTAACTCATGGTAATATCCACAGTTATGTATTAGTCACAATTGATACTACAGGATTAGTTATGAAACATAAGGCGTCTGGATGTACAATGCATAATTCTTTATCTATTCAGCATCAACACATCTCACTCTAAATGTTTTATTTCCACCCTCTTCCTCCCTTACATCTAAGCTATCTGATTCAGTAGGTATCCTAACCCACATCTTTTCTCATTAAGCTAATTCCTCTTTCTATACATTCAGGGAGTATTGTATAGCTGTGTGTATTCACCTTTTTGTTTCCTGATGAACGTATTGACCATGCTTAAACTTTGTTGAGTAATCATTTTCCCAGTTTGTAAATATACTTCATGTACAGGACTTGCCTACATGAATCATATAATATTTGCAACAAATTTATGCATAAATTCATTAAAAGATCTGAATCTTTTATGTTAATTTTGAATGTTGCAGGATGTCATTGCTTGACAGTAACCAATATAGGATGTCCAACAACTATATCAAATGTAGGCGTATATGATTACATGAATGATATAACCTAAATAAGGCATAGGGAGATATTCCTAGATCAGTTGTCATCCATGATAGAGACTATGGGTGTGTAAGTGTGTGACTATATGACCTAAGTCACAACTACCACCACCTTGGGGAAAAACTTATTACAGAAAACTGAAATTAAAGTAAGTCTTAATTAATTAATGTAACATAAAAACATAAAACTTTAATCTAGGATAAAACTAAGTTGATCATTATATGTAGCTACAATAATTATTGATGTCTTAAAAAAAAAAAATGGAAATTGTTAACAATACAACAAAGTTGTTTTCATGGTATGCTGTTAGTTGTCCGGCAGAATAAAGTTTCTTCTTAATTCTGGCATCATGTATACTTTATGGCATTAGTGACCCTGTAGTTTCTATTTAGTTACACTTCCTTGTGGAATATGAAGGAATGAGGGAGTTGGAACTTGCTTAAGAGAGATGCAGTCCTATATAAAATCATTAAAGAAAAAAGATGCATATATATATATATATATATATATATATATATATATATATATATATATATATATATATATATATATATATATATATACAGTAAGGTCTCGGTTTACGTCAGAGTTACGTTCCTGAAACATGAAGTAAGTCGATTTTGTACGTAACTCGAGTTCCCGTACATTTCAAAGCATATTATGGAGTTTTCAACCAATCATTGTTTATGGTCATTCAGGTAAGTTAAAGGTTATATTGTTATATTATTTACAACTATGTAGGAATATCAAACACAAGCTTGTTTTTGTTGTTGATTAGAGCCACGAACGCGAAGGACTGCAGGTTGCCTAGAGGGGTGGACGCCTGAGGCCGCCAGAAGGGTGGGCAGGTCGAATGTTGTGACGCCCAGAGTGGACAGCTGGGAGCGTAGTGCAGTGCGGTGGGAGTAGAAGCGTGGGCAGCGGGGCAGGAAATGCAACAGGAAAGGGCAATAGGGATCAGCAGACAGGCGCAGACGGTGCAAGTCAGCTGCGAGTGTCGTGTGGCCCAGGCGAAGGCTCCGGAGTTGTTATTGTTGTGATTTGTGATGGGTGCGCGAGCCCTCAAGGTCGTCAACCTTCCCGTTGTCATGGTAACGGGTGTCCCATTTTCTTCTTCCCTCCCTCACACACAGCTGCTGCCTCCCTTCTCATGTCTTTTAATTATGTCCTCTTTTTTCTTGTAGCGTAATGGTTTTCCTTTTCTTAGTATCACTACTGTCACTAAGAAGTTTTCTCTTTGGTGCCATTGAGCAAGATACTAAGAACTTGAGTCAGTAAACGCAGAAGTAGGATAACACTCTTGCCAGGGGCAATGGTGTGGTGGAACTGAGGCAGGGCAGGGTGTTATTGTATTCAAGCGTGAGGCGGGCGGTTTGGCGGGCAACCACCAACAATAACAATAAATCTCGCACTTTACGATTTATAAATTTTCAATTTTTTTAATCTTAAATTGCCTTATAGTGCACTGACGTAACTACGTTTTTTTTTTATACCATGTGGGCTTTTCACGGGAATTTATGGGCTAAAGGGGATACTTATTAAGGGTACCTCCTATTTCAAAGCCCACCCGCTAGGAAACCGTTGCCCTGAGTGAGGAAGCCCAACCTACACTCAGACCGTAGACAGGATTCGAACCCGTGCGCTTGGAGACCCCTCGGATCCCAAAGCACGCACGGATGCACTATACCACGGCGGCCCCCTCGTAACTCGAGACCGACGTAACCCGGGACTTTACTGTATATATATATATATATATATATATATATATATATATATATATATATATATATATATATATATATACAGTAAGCCCCCGCACTTGGCGAATCTCAGCTTGGCAAAATTCACTTTTGGCTGTAGGGTGGCCACGAACCACCAAGTGCACGCTTGGCGATTTGAATTCAAACTTGGCGGTCCCCTGGCGGCCGCACGGCGAACCGGTGACGTCAAACCTTTTTCTAAACCTATCAGAACGCAATGTGAGATCCCCTTCAGCCATTTTTTTTTTTGCTACCCTCTGCTAGCAAGGCGATTTACCGCCAACATGGCCTCTACCAGCGCAACAGGTGGTACCAGTGGGGTTAAGGACAATGGTTGTGGCGGCAAGGACGAAAATGGGCGAGGGAAACGGGAGGAAAAAAAGGAGTTACAACTTTTATATCATGTCTTATTAGCTTTATTTATTGTTTATTGGTCTGTTTTGTACATGTGTTGTGAAGGCAAAAGACTTTATTTCAGCTCAAAAAATGGTATTTTAGGGATAAAAAGAGGGACTTTGGCAATGACGTAAGACTGATTGAGGCATTTTTTAGGCAATTCATATGGTGTAAAGAACTCGTGTTTTGGCGAAATTCGCATTTGGCGGTAGTTTCGCCTGACTAATTAACTTGCCAAATGTGTGGAGACTTACTGTATATATATATATATATATATATATATATATATATATATATATATATATATATATATATATATATATATATATATATATATATATATATATATATATATATATATAATAATAATAATAATAATATATATATATATATATAATATATTTTCACTAATAATAATAATAATAATAATAATAATAATAATAATAATAATAACAATAACAATAATAATAATAGTAAAAGACAAATAGTAAATAAATAGTAAAAGACAAATAGAACTGGAAGTTATGTACCTTCAGTTGTGTTTGTAATATAACAATTATACAATTATATATAAGTATCTTACTCAATTTAATCATAATATACAGTATTGCCCATGGCATTATGCAACAGTCTTTTGAAAGGGGATAGATTGGCAGCTGTAACAATATTATGTAACAGTAGTACATCTTACATGGAAGAATCTCCTTCTACAATTTAAACAACTATGAGGATGGAATATCTTGAAGGAAAGACCCACACTTGATACACCACCAATTGCAGGAGCCCCATGAAAAATATCAGACACATTAATAGCTGATACACCATGAAATATTTACCAGCACTTGATTAGGTCAGACTTTGATTAACTTCCCTGAACAGAACACAAGGCAAGGATCATAGTCAGTCTGCATAAGAAAGAATTTCTGGCCTAGATATATTCTTTGTCCACATACTTTGAATCAACTCTAAAAGTTTAAGGTGTTCAACATAACCCGAGAACTACATCGCTTATAGCAGGACAAGTATATAGCTCTCAGTGCCAAACGCTATAACCATCCTGTTTTTGTCTTTAAGAGAGACTTTATCCCAAAAGCATAGAGTTTACAATCCACATGCAGTATTATGGTGTACAATATTAAGAATCTTGCTGAAGTCAAAAAATACATCAACTGCCTAATCCAAGAGGTAATGTCATTTTATGTCAATAACAGTTGGTCTTCAGTTGAATGATGAGGCCTAAAATCAAACTTAGAGTCAGAAATAAATCATTTTTCTCCAAGGTATTGATTAAACTGTTGTGTCAGTAATCTTTCTAAAGTTTCAACACAAACAGAGGTCAAGGTAATTGATCTCTAGTTGAGATGAATTGTTCTGGAGCCCTTTTTGAAAAATGAGAACAACCTTAGAAACCTTCTATAAGACAGGCAAGTGTCGTGATGTTAGAGAGGATTTAAATATGACATATAAGGGTAAGGAAGTTGATTGACACAAGATTGCAGTGAGGCTAAATGTGGTCAGGTCCCATACTAGAGAAGATATTGAGAAACTTGAGATAATGCTGACTGTAGACAAATCAAATTCAATATCAGAGATAGAGCTGTCACAAAACAACTTTATCTCAAGTATTAACTTTAATTGATACACTGAGGTAAAAGCCTTAACAAATAGGCAGCCATAACTTTGTGATCATTATTCATTATTTCTTCCTTAGTCAGTAGAGGCCTATCAGACTGGGTCAGAATAGCTTAGAGTTGGTACTGAAGGAGTAAATTAAGGACAATTCATATTGAGACTGAGATATACTAGTTTTAGCATTAGTAATCTTGATTCTTATAGTGAGCAAGATCATTAATGGTTTGAGAAGAGTCTGGCACCCATCACTGTCTTATTTTTATGATAACCAAATCTCTTTCCTTTCATTCATGAAGGATGAAGGAGGTTTGGTAGGCCGTGGAGGTGAAGAGACAATATGGTTAAAGAGGCACAAACCTACTAACAAGAGGAATTAAGTTATTGAAAAAATGTAAGTACATATTATTAACAAAGATAAGCTAACTCAAAATTCCATTCTATGCCAATATATCAACATGGGGAATTCATCAGCTTCTGACCATAACTATAATAGGGGAAGAAGAGTTAAACTAGAAGCTATAAAAAAACACTGGAAAAAATACTGTAGAATGATATGGCACTGAGGAAAAAGGTAAGAAAACATCTACTTAATCAATATGTATATTATGTGTTGGCATGAATGTAGGTTCCTTAATACACTGGGATAATCCAAGAGAAGTGAAACAATTGAGGAGAGGTGTATCACTAATTATATGTCATCAGCTCCCTACTTAATAGTATGAAGGTTAAAATCACCTATCATTTCAAAAATAAATGAAGTCAATAAGACTAGCATTATTAGCTACAATACAACAAGGTCTGTAGATAACATCATAAACCTTGAAGACAGTAAGAAAAGTAACATGAACATCCAGACACTTCATGTTTCATAACTAATCCTGTAGTATCAGTTGTGACTAATACATAACTGGATATTACCATGAGTTAGGAATAGAAGAAGACCATGTTTGTTATTGCAAAAGTAGCAGTGTTATTGTTAAGAAGGCCATTAACGTAGCGTATTTCGTTAAAGCAAACAATTAACAATACCAAGAGCACATTGAAGAATTAGACATGAATTCTTTTAGAAATGGAATTTAAGTAAAGGAGTTTGCTTGTTGAAAAGGTAGGCCTCCTATAATGCATGGATGGGGGAGGATAGACCCATGGGAGTGAGGTAGATTGATGCTGAACAGGTAGGGTCATCCTTTAACAATCCACTGGTTACAGACTCAGAAATAAAAAATAGTTATCATCTGACAGTGACAGATCTATAATTGGCTAATCTCGCATGAGGGACGGCTCCCAAGATTGCAAGGAAGATAGGCATCAATTTTCCCTTCACATGTTAATATTACTGTACAAAGAAAGTCATAATTTTGTATCAATAAGATATATTCATTCTTCTGTCGAAATATTTCCAAAGAAATTTGTTTTGTAGCCTAGTTTTAATAAAATATGGAAGTGCGAGGAGTCTTGTGACTCGAGGATGTTTAGTCCGCTTTGCTCGGATCGACTGCGTCTCATAGTTTTCATTATTGCATGTTTATTTGGGGTAAGTCTATGTTTTCCTTTCATCCAAAGTTGTAGAAGATCAACTTCTACTGATGAGTGTTACCACGATCACTATATGTCTTGAAATAATTAAGAAACACGACATTTAAGTGACTTTCGGAGCGGACATGAGCATCTCCCCATCGGAGGTGAAAGGGTGACCGATTTTGACCAATAAACTAGTAAACAGTGAACATTCTCACTGAAAATTTGCCTGGAGCAGCATGAATCATCCTTTTCTCTAGCCTACCAAAATAAATGTGAAACTCTGTATTTATTTTAAAAAGTGAAAGTGCGTGATGGTATGTCAGTGTCGTGCGGAACTATGCCTGTCGGAGCTATTTGGAGGCTTTAAACATTCGATAAATAATACATTATAAGACCACTGACGATGTCTTATATACGCTCATAATGGCAATTGATGATCGTGCTTACTCTGGCTAGGATATCAGCACCATAGATCCTTCTATCTACGAGTTTGAGCAAAGATGACAGGGGTGTGAAATTCAGGGAATATTTTCGCATGGAGGGAAAATTTCGCACGTTTGACAGGCCCTGACGAACAGCCAGACGTTACGGAACGAGCTTTCATTTTTATTTTTTTTACATGTGTGTGTGTGTGTGTGTGTGTGTGTGTGTGTGTGTGTGTGTGCGTGCTTGCTGCGACCCTGTGTGGATATCTTGTGTATACAAGATGCCTGTGTGCAACTGTGGCGTGTGTGGTGAAGCCATGGCTGTCAGGGTGAGTGCAGTGGCGTGTGAGGGGTGTGAGGTCCGGTATTATATGGTTTGTGTTGGATTCAAGTCCAACACCAAGGCATTGGTCAACGACAACCTCATGTACTTCTGTGATCCTTGCAAGGAGGTCACCAGAAACATGTGGAGGAGCTACCGGTGCCAGAAAGAAGATAAGAGTGTACAGACAGAAGACTCTGGTGAGGAGACTGAGAAGTGTGTCCAGACCGAAGAGAGCCTGAGGAATGCAACAAATAAGGAGGATTGGTAACTTAGTATTAATCAGAGAGAGAGAGAGAGAGAGAGAGAGAGAGAGAGAGAGAGAGAGGGGGGCAAGTACTCAAATAAACTGTGTATTTGTAGTTAGACTAGTACAAAATGAATTATTTGATAAGGATACAATTACTGAATATAAAGAAGAATCTATACTTTCTTAATTTTGTACTTTATTTAAATATGTAGGCTTACAAACTGCAATAAATTGCTTAAAAATTATTTTGTGTAGTGTTTAAGTCTTATTATTATGAGTTAAATACAAATGTACTATAATCTGCAATAAATAACTTAGAAACTATTATGTATAGTCTTAATATATATATATATATATATATATATATATATATATATATATATATATATATATATATATATATATATATATATATATTATAAAACTTATTAATTAAAGACAACTAATTTTCAAAAACATACGCTCATTTTTATATCATGAGAAGTGTCATGCAATGATTTGCCTTCTTATTCCATTCCCAACTATTACCCTTGCATCCCTTCTTCCACCCCCAGCCAGTACAGGAACAGCCTGTGGGTCATCCATGTCTTTAAGGTTCACCATTACTTCACCCAGTAGTGGAATATTTCTCTTTCTGCAATAGTTATGAAGTAATATGGTCACTGCAGCAATCTTTCCACATTTGACAGAAGCTGACACATCCCTGTGGTACTCCATATGTCTGCCAACACACTTTGAAAAGATACACTTCCATAAATTCTGTCATCACCTGTAAGTGACAAGGCACTGCATGGGATCTTCTCAGCAAATTTTTTGGTTCCAGTCTGTGGCACAATTGAAGAGGTTCTTGTCTTGGGAATCTATAATATTTCAATAAGTGTTCATCACAGACGGAAAATGGATCAGTTAGGTCTCTGTTTACATGTACTTGCTCACATCTCAGTGCCCTGTTTACTGCAGCATTATTTTGCAGCACTTGTTGCAACTCCATCTCTGACAAGACTGCTTCTTCTTGTAACCTTTTCTGCTTTGGATCACTTAGCAGGTCATCCTTCTCAGCCTCTGGGAGGGACAAAGATGAACACAGATTCAATATTAACATGTCTCTTTGCTGCTAACCTCTCTGCTGTTTCCCACACTTACACAAGAAACTTTTTTATCTCTTTTGCTATATTTTCTCTTTCTTTCTTGCCACCATATAGTCCCATCACAGTAAGAATCTCTTTCATTACCCTTTCCCTAAATGAACTCCACCCCATTTCACCTCTGATTTCCTCTACTGCATTACTATTTGGAATCCCTTAACTCCACTACCTATAGTGTTAGGATCATCTTCCAAATGATAAGGTATTTCTAACCCATACAAACAAAATGGTACTGCCATTCCTTTCCACAGATTTTTTTCCTATTCATACTTGTTAACTCATCTAATCCCTTCATTAATTAACATGCCTGTCATTTTCCTGGCCTTCCCTTCATTTATTTACCTTTGTTTTTCTCTTACACACTCTTTATTAATTTCTAAGCCGAGATATGTTTATTTATCTAATACTTCTAGCACTGAATTCCCCTAGTGCTGTTATATTCTATCACCTTACATTTCCTGTCACTGTACCTAATGTCCCATTCCTTTCCATATTCTGGCAATTCTAAGTAACTCCTCCATATCCTCTTTCTTGTCAGCAATTAACACTGTCATCTGCATATGTTTGGCACCCTAATCTATTTCCTCTACCTGCTGACCTAAATCAGCTTTGGTCTTCCCCTAAGTCTTCATTTCTTCCATCCACTCCATTATTTTATCGTTCATTACCCATGCAAATACTTTAGCCACAGTATATTCATATATATTATGAGTCTACAGCTTCCTAATTCCTCTCTTACTTACCTCCTCTCTTGGCTTATATGCAGCGCAAAGGATGGCTACTCATGGCAGGGTAAATAAATAATCAAACTCCTTTATATACAGCTCTTATAGTGGAGAAATGTCCACTACACAACCCTGCGGCCAGTGTCAGGGTGCTCTGCGAGTAAAGATGGCGGTCCGAAAACCGTAATGACAGCTCTAATGTCTTTTGAAAATACACCTTAGGCGAGTTACGGGAGAGTTACGGTAACCTAGCTGCAAAGATAGTCGCAGCAACTAGTCTGCCCCAGAGTGTGCCAGCCAGCCCGCTGTCCTAGCCAATGTCTGTCCCGGTACATCCTTCGCCCCAGTTTGCCCCTGATACAGCCCCAGGGTGTCCCAGCTAGTTCTCGGCCCCGGCAAATCCAGCCACCAATCCTGCTGGCCCTGGTCCAGCCCCTGTCTGTGCCGGACCACATGCCTCCGCGGTCTGGATCCCCCTTTGTGGAGGCGGACCTGGTATTGGATTGTAATGACATGGACACGGATGAGGAGGAGTGGGAACACAAGGTTCCTTGAACACTGGACCAGCTGCAGGCCAAGCTCGCTGCTGTGACCAAGGGGGTTGCTTGGGGGCACCAGCATGTATCGCTGTCCCAGGTTGGCGGTGCGGGAGAGTAAGGACGCTGCGGTGCCAGACGTGTGGCTAGACGTGCTTCACCTCTACCTCCTGATGCACTCTTAAATCCTTTTTGTCCCATGTTTAAAGGGGTGGTCAGCATGACCCAACCTCCTCCCTTGTTGTATACACTGTTACAACAATAAAGTTATCAATCAATCAATCAATACAGGTTTTTTTGTGTGTTTCTCGCCAAAGCTGCCGAATTAGCACAAGCTAAAACTTCCAACATCTCCAAGTTTTAGGGGTTAATTGTGATGAAACTGGCCTGTTTTGGAAAAAAAATACCAAGCATAATCTGTATAACAAAGGAAAAGAAGTGTTTGCCAGGACACAAGCCCCTGAAAGACAGGCTAACCCTGCTTCTGTGCATCAATGCTAGCGGCGACTGCAAAATTAAACTGTTGCTTTTTTTCTAAACTTGGGTTTGGCAATGGCTGGAACGAATTACCTGAGTTATAGGTATCAATAGTTGAACTTTTTAATACTCGAACGGCCATTTGGAATTAATTAAGTTCGAGTATTGAGTCTCCACTGTATATCATTATTATTATTCAAAATAAGACAGGACCAGGCAAACAAATAATGTCATATATCCTTTAAACAATAAAATAGAAAACTAAAGAAAAATAGAAGTTTACCAAGACTATCTTTATATATCAATACGATATATATATATATATATATATATATATATATATATATATATATATATATATATATATATATATATATATATATATATATATATATATATATATATATATACAAAAAGGTCCCGAGTTACGTCAGAGTTACGTTCCTGAAACATGACGTAAGTCGATTTTGTACGTAACTCGAGTTTTTGTACTTTCAAAGCATATTATCGAGTTTTCAACCAATAATTTTTTATGGTTATTCAGGTAAGTAAAAGGTTATATTGTTATATTGGTATACTATTTACAACTATGTAGGAATATATTGATTAGAGCCGCGAACGCGAAGGACTGCAGGTTGCCGAGAGGGGCGGCCTGAGCCCGCCAGGAGGGTGGGCAGGTCGAATGTTGTGATGCCCGGGGCGGACAGCTGGGAGCTTTGTGGAGTGCGGTAGGAGTAGAAGCGTTATATAAGTAAAAGGTTATATTGTTATATTATTTACAAGTATGTAGGAATATGAAACACAAGCTTGTTTTTGTTGTTGATTAGGGCCGCAAACGCGAAGGAATGCATGTTGCCAGAGGGGTGGACGCCTGAGGCCGCCAGGAGGGTGGGCAGGTCGAATGTTGTGATGCCCAGGGCAGACAGCTGGGAACGTAGTGCAGTGCGGTGGGAGTAGAAGCATGGGCAGTGGGGCAGGAAATGCAATAGGAAAGGGCAATAGGGATCAGCAGACAAGCGCAGACGGTGCAAGTGAGCTGCGAGTGTCGTGTGGCCCAGGCAAAGGCTCCGGAGTTGTTATTGTTGTGATAGGTGCGTGAGCCCTGAAGGTCGTCAACCTCCCCGTTGTCATGGTAATGGGCTTCCCATTTTCTTCTTCACTCCCTTACACACAGCTGCTGCCTCCCTTCTCATGTCTTTTAATTATGTCCACTTTTTCTTGTAGCGTAATGGTTTTCCTTTTCTTAGCATCACTGCTATCACTCAGGAGTTTTCTTTTTGGTGCCATTGAGCAAGATACTAAGATAGTCAGCAAACGCAGATGTAGGAACACTCTTGCCAGGTGCGACGGTGTGGTGGAACTGAGGTACGTAGAGTGTTATTGTATTCAAGCATGAGGTGGGCGGTGTGGTGGATAACCACTAGTGACGCCTGGCGGCCAACAATAACAATAAACCCCGCGCTTTACGATTTATAAATTTTCAATTTTCTAAATCTTAAATTGCCTTATAGTGGACTGACGTAAGTGCGAGTTTGACGTAACTCGAGACCGACGTAACCTGGGACCTTACTGTATATATATATATATATATATATATATATATATATATATATATATATATATATATATATATATATATATATATTTCGCTACAACGAAGGTTTCATTTTACTACCATCTGCTCGTTTAACGAACACCAAACTCGCTTTAACAAAGTTTTATCCAGGTAATTTTTTCCAAGTTTGAAAGCCCCACCGTATCACACAAGCCAACAGGCTTTTCAATACACAAGGAGCTGCCGATACTAAGGCCTGCCTCAGGAGAAATCCTGGGACACCTATGGAATCAAGATCAAGATCAAGCCTCTCGTGGATAACATGCGCATCACTCACTCCCCTGTTCAAAACAATAACAGCATCAGCAACATCTTGTCTTTCCTCGCTCAACTTACCACCAAAACAGCCTGCAATGTGGCCTAGCGTTCCTAAGATCAGGAAGTCTCTTACTCTCAAAGTGAAGCTGGATATTATTCACAGACACGAGAGGCGAGAAAACTATAGCATTGCTAGCCACCATCTTGACTCCATCTACTGTCTCTAATATTTTCAAGTCAGCAGACTCTATTATGAAGGCTGGTGAGACCGTATCTTCCTTACAAGCTAAAAGAACCATCTGAACTCATGACTACAATGGATAAAATGGAAAACCTTGTGGAAATGTGGTACATAAGTTTTGTATGTGATACAATGATGCGCCCTTTGTTTACATTCTACAGGTTGCCGGTTAGTGTCTTTCCCGTTTCACTCTCCCTCCCTTCATAATTTTAAGATCATCAACATTATAAAGTTACGTACATATATACGTTAGTGTACATTATAATGACTTAAACTGCCTAAATGTTTAACTTCATAATTTTTACTTTTATTAATCCTTTCACTGGACTATGATGCACTCTCGCTTTGTTTACTCGCAATGGAAGTTCAAGTCAGGGATTAAACTTGTTATAATCGGTTCGCTTAACGAAGTTTCGCTTAACGAAGGGTTTTTTAGGAACGTAACCCCTTCGTTAAGCGGGGTTTGCCTGTATATATATATATATATATATATATATATATATATATATATATATATATATATATATATATATATATTGTTGTGGCGACGCAGAGTGGGGTAGGTAGCATTGGCAGTGCTGGCACGTTGGTATTGCTGCTTCTGGTTGCAGAGGTGGTATTAAGGGGTACTGGATGTGCAGCAGCAGGAAGCAGGTGGATAATCCAGCAGTGATTGGCTAGTGAATGAGACAATAGGAGTGGAGCAGAGGGTATAAAAGCTGGTTGTAGCCTTGCTCGTGTCTCTTCTCCCACCAGTTCTTCCTGTGAGGACAGAATGTTGCTCTGGGGCTCTTCTTCATCCTTGCTCTTGACGCTCATCTGCCACCCGCTTCTGCTCTAGTTCTTTTTGAGGACAAGATGCTGCGAGATGAGTCCCTCCACTCACCACTGCCCGCCACTGTCATTTCACTGCACTTGTATATAACTGTGTGATTTAAGTACTCTGTGTGCCACCTTGTACTGTATTGCTCTCTGTGCCAGTAAACTAAAGGAATAGTGCCAAGTGTTTCCTGTTACTCTGCCTCTCTAAGTGAGTCTGCCTGAGTCTGAGGTGTGTTTGTGCCTTGCTTCCCCTTGTTAGCCACGAATCTTCGCCTAGAAGTATCCCTGTGTCTGTTGCTGTCCCTCCTGTGCTCTCCTGGGCTGCTGCTGTGGTAAGTGAGTTCCTTTCGCGGCTGTGGAGGTGGTGAGGACGTGGGGGCGGTGAAACAGTTGGTATCAGGAGTTCTGGGATAAAATTTGTCTAGCGAGATTGCCAAGCATGAGTGCACTATGGCAGATTCAGACGCGAGAGGCAGTGAGCCAGATTGGAAAAGGCTGGAAAACTTGGTTGCTGGGTTGGCATAGGAAATGAATGCAGTGGTAGTGTGAATGGACCTGATGCGAGAAAAGACACGAGAAGTAGTCAGGGAAGCAAGACAGTTCATCTAGGAACATGACAAGAGGCTGTGGCAGGACCTGTTGGAAGAGTTCAAGGAAGAATTGGTGACAGTGAGACAACAGTGCGAGGGACGCACTGAAGTTGAGAGCAAGATGAACGGCCATCGTGTCCCATGGTGGTGGACACTGGTGGGGCAAAGACCATCATCAGGGAAGAAGTGGTGACA
Organism: Portunus trituberculatus; assembly: GCF_017591435.1. NCBI lineage: Eukaryota > Metazoa > Arthropoda > Malacostraca > Decapoda > Portunidae > Portunus > Portunus trituberculatus. Next base: position 17,979,964 of record NC_059302.1, on the reverse strand, counting down.
GCTCAAGATCTCCCTGTGTCAGACCAGCAGCTGTGTGGCGTAACTGGCCACTGTACAACGCTACGAGGCCCCATAATGTTTACGATCATGGTGAGTGTCGTTGAGGAGATGCTACCAGTATTTGTGGCCGACATGGAGGAACCCTGTCTGCTGGGGCTGGATTTCCTGGTTCAGAGTGCAGCGTGTGTGGACCTCAGTAGGATGCAGCTTGATGCAGGTACGTTGGGAAACGGTACCACTGATCCTTGAGGAAGTTGCTGAACAGGTGGAGAGCCCCTTGACGAGTTCAGATGTCGAGGACAAGAGGCTGGAGCTGCACTGCCGAGTTGTGAGGGAAGGTGAGGTTGCAGACGCCCGCTTTCCGAGCTAGCCAGCCACAGATGTCTCTAGGTTGGCTAGCGCGGCCTAGGGATACTTTGGTAGTGTGCCAGCCCTCCCTCTGGGTTCTACTGCTAGGGACCTCTCCTTCCTCGTTTCCTTCCTTGGTTCGCCGTTTGCTCCCGAGCCCTGTTTACGCTCGAAGCCTGCACTTGTGTGCCGGGGCTCTCCCACTTGGTAGAGAGCTCGCCCTTGTGCAGTGCCTTTTTGCCTTCTACTTTATTTCCTTTTCGGCCTTAGGTGGGCCAAAACTCAGTTAGGGTTAGGCGCGGGCAGGGACATTGCGACGGTTTTTAGAAACCGGGTGTTCAAACTGCCTCGCATAGGTAGGCTCCTTCTGTTTTTCTATCTTAGCTGCGTCGTGTGTCGGGCTTAGGCCCCCTTGTAGGATTTATATTCTTTTACCGTGTTGCTGCCATAACCGTTAATGCAGTATGCCTAGAGTCAAAATAAAGACTCCTTCCCCTTCGGGGACTAACAAACAAAAACTCGTAAGAACACTATCTGACCAACTCATTTACGCTACTCGGATTATCACGACACCAGACGCTTTCTTAGTACTCACCAGGACGGACGATGATGCTGATAAAATCTTTTCTTCCACTACCTTAGAACTACTCAAAGCTGATAACTTCCAACCTCTTCTACCCCCGGAAATACGAGCCAAACGAACCATAGTGCTTCGTAACACTGACGAGCACATATACAATAATACTGAAAAGGAAATAGAGGCAGAATTACTCAACGAAAATGACTTTCTCAATGAAGGGATTGAAAACATATTTAAGATCCCTAAAACAAAAATAATCAAAATAACCCTGAACAGTTCCACAGCAGCAAAGAAAGCCACAGACAAGGGACTACTCGCCTTTCACATGAGTATCCCGCACTTCAATATCAATCAGTATGGACGAACACATCCCTTTAATGACCTGTTTGAAATGTTATCTTATCGAGGACCACCCAACTAACAAATGCCCTAAAGGAAATGATTTCAAAATATGCTCCGAATGCTCCAGCACAGAACACAACTGGAAACAATGCAATTCCACTACCAAAAAAGTGCATAAATTGTTCAGGGGAACACCATTCCCTAGCCAATAAATGTCCTCTAAGGAAAAAAGCTATCTCCGAAAAACGTAAAGCAAAAAACCAAACAAAATCACACACATACAGCCAAGCTACTAAACAAACGATGCATCAACCTATTGCCACTTGCCAGATCGATAGAGAAACAAACATTAAAATTCAAACTTGCTTAATGCACGCCCACTACCTGAACTCGATCCACCCAGGCAGCTTTAATACAGAATTAAACAAACTATATAAAGCAAACAATCTTCCTAGCCTAATTCTACCGGAAGACCCACCCTCAAATGCTATACTCAACTTAATGCCTCAGCACAACCTAGACACTACAACCTCAGAACACTTTGAACCTACAACGAACACTAACACACTCACTTCCCAAACTATCACACGAAACCATGAGACGAACATAACTACACCAACTCCTACTAACACTCAGACTGAGGTCATGCCCACACTAGAAAAGCTCCCTGGTGCACAATTAGGGATGCAAATAATCACAAAAAAGAGCGAAGGATGGCCAAAAGAATCATTCAGCCTGAACTACCTAAAAACAGCTATTGACACTGGTAAATTTAAATGGAGATTCACAACCACAGCACATACTGAACAAAAAATTTATAACTGCCTAATAAACAACGAGATAGACCTGTCTAACTGCTGGCGCATAATTGAGGACACTCTCTTTAACAAAATTCGTAATGGGCTATCTGAAGAGAGAACACCACCACGAAGTAAATCGACAAAACCTACCACAGACACTCCTACAAGTAATACTAATAGAAACTAAACCCCCTAATCCAACATCTCACACAACATGGCAGACACTCACACACCACACACACTTACTATTTTACAACACAACGTACAACACTGGAACAACAAGAAAACCTCCCTCAGTAACGTATACAAGGATATAAACCCAGATGTAATACTCCTTAATAGTCACGGGATCAAAAAACACGAAAATATAAAAAATTTCAACTACACTACTTACCTCACTGACTCCAGCGATGAACTGCATGATGGTTCAGCTATTCTTGTTAAACATAACCTGAAACACAAAATAAAAGACGATTATGACACTGACATATTGCAAATTACAATAGAAACAAGTACAGGTAAAATATGACATCAAATCAAACACAGTATATAATACAAAATAACCAAAAGATATATGAAGAAAAGACAAAGAAATTTTTTTTAGAGATATCTGGAGCAATATCTTCAGAATAAACCCTACAGAAAATATATTGTTCGATCAAGAGAACGATCAGATAGTTAACACTTACATTAATAACAACATAGTAGAAATACTTCCCTGCCAGCAAGGAAACCCAGATAACCTAAATAACAGTAATTACTTAACATCCAAAATCACAATACACAAAATTAAAAATATTTTAAAACAATTAAAAAATAACACACCAGGATACGTACTCTAAAATTAATAAGACCATTCTTCAGAATCTACCAGATGAAGTCTTAGAAATATTCACAAAACTTCTCAACATATCGCTATCCATGGGATATTTTCCAAACATATTCAAACACTCTAAAATAAAATTTATTCCCAAACCAAATAAACCAACAACAGACCCCAATAACTTCCGCCCCATATCACTACTTGAAGTACCTGGCAAAATCTATGAAAAAATAATTAACGAGAGAGTCAGAACTTTTTTAGAACACAACAATATACTACCAGACACACAACATGGTTTCCGCAAACACAGATCAACAGACACAGCCCTAGCAACAATCACAGAAACCATTTCAAAATCCCTCTCAGACAAAAACAGTGCTGTATAGTTTTAAGAGATGTCTCCAAGGCATTTGACAAGGTATGGATAAATGGTCTCAAATACAAGTTACAGCAGATACAACTTCCTAGAATAATAGCTAAACTACTTTGTAACTTTCTCGACAATAGATCAGCCTCTATTTCACTAAATAGTTTCGAAGGCCCAAGCTTTCAACTCCTCAGTGGTGTACCACAGGAGCAGCCTATCACCCACACTTTACACAATATATACATACGACATACCCCACCAATTACAGATGGGATAAACATACAATACGCAGACGACATCACACAAATTATAACCCAGGCAGGAAAATCAAGAAATATGCTAACAAAAAGATAGAGAAGGAAATTAAAACATAAATGACTTTGAGAACAAATGGAAAATAAAACCAACACATCAAAATTCACTATCCTCCCCATAGCGTTATTAAAGACAACCCCGGTTTACATCGGAGGAAACTTAATACCCTACTCAAATGAAGCAAATGTATTAGGATTAAAACTCTGCCCACGTGGATACAGCAAACATGTCACACATATAATCAAAAAAAGCTTCCCATGCACTCAAAGTAATAAAACGCTTTGAAACGCTAAACACCAACATAAAATTGCATTTAGTCAAAGCATGTGTCCTTCCTATCCTTACATATCCAACATACACACTTAACGCACTCTCAAAACAACAAATGCTTTCACTACAACGAATACAAAACAGAGCATTAAGGTTTGCACACCAAGAGAAATACCCATACACAAAAACAACACAGGAACTACACTCATTATCAAACCTTGACCCTTTAAACATCACATTCCATAAAAGAGGAAACACAATTAAACAAAAAAATAGAGAACGTCCTTAAGGATACAACATACATTACAGCAATCGATGATTACGAACACGAAAATTAACACAATTGGTTTCGGAAACCTATAACGTATCTTAACAAAATTAACCTAACCCCCATGTTCACAAAATAGCAGACTGACCAGGAATACATACCTTGGAGACATATGACATAAAACATACATACACCAACCACACATGGACTAGAACACAATATAACAACTAACAGACAAAATACAAGGATGGTTTTCTCTCTCCTTTGCTCTGCCCCCTGAGTTGCTGGGGAGGAGGTGTGGATTCTAACGGTCGTGTAGACTGTAGAGCATGGTGGCTCCCGTTACCACTTTCCCTCACCGGCAAGGGGTGGTGTACACCGGCAATGTCTGCAGACAACCGGCAGTGGAGGGAGGTTGAGGGGAAACATTACATCCACCAGTATTTCCATAAAAACTCCCACCAATTAATCTAACTCTTCCAAATACAAAAACATACACAAACAAAACACAGCACACTATGACAGTTTTCATGCGCCCTCTGCTCTGCGCCCTGAGTTGCTGGGGAGGAGGTGTGGATTCTAGCGGTGGTGTAGAGCATGGTGGCTCCCGTTACCACTTTCCCTCCCCGGCAAGGGGTGGTGTACACCGGCAATGTCTGCAGACAACCGGCAGCAGGGAGAGGCAAAGCAGGAAACTAATATCTATCTATCTATCTATCTATCTATCTATCTATCTATATATATATATATATATATATATATATATATATATATATATATATATATATATATATATATATATAAGGACCCTTATCAGTTTGATAAAGAGCCACAGATTATTAATTATTGATTATGAATTATTGACTAGAGTAAGCCGCAAGGGTGAGCAAAAAAAAAAAAAAAATTACTTAGCAAGACGGTTTGCCCGTCATCTTTACACTCCCACTTTATTTCCTTTCCCACTATTGCCCTCAACACTTCCCTTCCCACCAACTTTTACTCTTCATAGTTTCACCTATCTTTTCTATACCCCCCTTCAACGTTCAACGTTCACCGTTCTGTGGCTCTTCTTCATCCTTGCTCTCGACGCTCGTCTGCTATCCGCTCTCTCTTCTCCCACCAGTTCTTCCTGTGAGGACAGGACGTTGTGAGTAGTCTCTTTCCTGCGCCAGCTCCAGTTCTTCCTGAGGACAAGACGTTGCTGAGACCCAGGGCCGTTTCTAGCTTTGTGGGGGCCCTAGGCAAGATGATGTTTGGGGGGACCCTAGATTTCAATTTTTCGTCGGAGCCCCTAGGTGACGGGAAATTTAAATTTTCCAAGCTACCCAGGGGACCCCCTGGTGGTTTGGGGGCCCTAGGCAATCGCCTTGTCTGCCTATAGCTAGTAACGGTCCTGCTGAGACCAGAATACGCGACGAGACGTTGTCCTGCCTGCGAGGCGAGTCCCCCCCCACTCACCACTGCCCGCCACTGTTATTTCACTGCACTTGTGTATAACTGTGTAATGTAAGTACTCTGTGTGCCACCTTGCACTGTATTATACTTTCTGTGCCAGTAAACTAAAGGGGTTGTGCCAAGTGTTTCTTGTTACCCTGCCTCTCTGAGTGAACCTGCCGAGTCTGGGTGTGTGTACCTCGCTTCCCCTCGCTAGCCACGAATCTTCGCCTAGAAGTATCCCTGTATCTGCTGCCGACCCGTTCTGTGTTCTCCTAGGCTGCCGCTGTGGTAAGTGAGTTCCTGTAGCGGCTGTGGAGGCCGTGAGGACGGTGTGGGCGGCGTAACAGTATGTATGATTTACTGTCTCATCTTTGTGCCACGCGGTATGCCAGTATAATGCCACTACTATTACAAGTCATTTATGATTACTTATGTGGTGGGCAGCTTCGAAACATAGACATAAGACGGAAAATAAGAAGCGTTACTCGGGCGTTCCCATGTATTTTCAATGGGCGGTCGACAATGTTTTGGGGGTAGGAGCAGCAGTAGACCAATAGCGCACTGGCTTCACTTTTATGACGTCATGCCTCCTTGCCTACGAAAATAAAATTGAAGACTTACAAAAGGAAATTATATATAGACCTGCCGCTAGCAATGAAATTATTTTCATGCAAACTTATCAAGTTTGCAAATTGAAAATTTACATATTTCAAGACGTGCTTCTTAGAAGAGAGAGAGAGAGAGAGAGGGGCGGGGGGGAGGGGGGGGTGAGAGAAAACAGTCCCTGGTATAAGACTGAACTTTAAGTTTGTTTACTTGCCAATGAGGCCAGTTTGTGTTTTGCTATTCCCGAAATTTAGCGAGAATATAACCAAAATCATTGACAAAACATGGTGTCCGCCAAGGAGTTGATATCAGTGCTCAAAGCTGATGGATGGTAAGAGAACTGGTGCTGCTGGGCATTGTGTTGTGAAGTGAAAATTGAGCATGACATCTGTTCCTTCCAATTCTGAGGTGTTATTAGGGCTTCATAGATTTAAGAGAAAGTATGAAGAAAATGAAGGATTGATTAGGGAAAGAAGTTAGAGTCAAAGGTCTTACTAATGAAGAGATTGAGTAGTTTCTTGCCTTCGCCATCTATATTTTGTCTTTGCTACTCATGTTTTATTTTATCTTTTTGAGTGGGGGAGGTGGTTTGCTCCAGGGCGTTTTAGTTTTTACTAGTGCCTTTCGATGGCTTTCTTCCTCATCAATTCACTAATGATAGTCACAGATTTTTTCATAGATTGATGTAGGTACTGTTTGTTTGAATACACCAGATCAAACGTGTACCACTTGCCTAGTCTAAAGGCACCAACATTATAATTTGAATTCCCAGAATGCTGTAGTTACTGAGTTAAGATAAATACAGGTATCATGCAGCAAGTTTCCATTATTCTTTGTTATTGCACAGTTTGGATATGAATACTATTCTGTCATTTAATTCCTGAAAGATTATTAACTAAGAAAGAGTTACACGAAAGTTTTACTTGTAAGCCTATCACATCACTTAGGACCAAGGATACACAGTTTTTGTAAGCAGGTTCCATATTATCAGTAAGCATATAGTTAGGCCTGTAATTCATTGGTATGCTAAAATATCAATGAACCTTACGTTTAGGCAAGGAGTGGTGTATCAGAACTAGATAAGTATGGAGTGGGACTGATACATAGTGTTTTCTGAATAGGGACTGGTACATTCAGGGAATGGTATATTAAGAGCATAAAAGTAGTATGATCTTGTCTCATCTTTCCCCTGAACTTTTATAGAATTCTTGTGGTATTTTTAACTTTTGATCAGTATTTGCTTGTAGTCATTATGTACTTAATTTTATTGATTTGTGTAGTTCGTGTTGATTTATATCATGAAACCTTTTGCAGTTTCCCATAAAATTTGTCTCCAGTATTGGCTTTTTCCTCTTTTGTAATGCTCAAGAAACCAACATTGTTAAAGAAAAGAAATGAAAAAGAAATAATGTAGCTATGGTCAATGATATGAAAAAAAATGTTTGATGTGTATTTTTTTTTTTTTTTTTTTTTTTCAGGAGTTTAGATCAAGAGGGCATTGAAAACTTATTGGAAGGCAGCAACTTTAATATTCAACAAGCTACAAATGAAATACTTAATGTGAGTATCATCAGTAACTGTTTGTGTATAAAATGTGAGATTGGTGCAGTGGTGTATAGGTATGTTATATTGTTGAAGGTATGCACTCAAGATAATATTCTTTAAATTTCAGAGTGATCTAAAAGATGTTGGTGCTGGTTCTCTCAGTGAAGATTTGATGAAGGGGAAAAAAAATTCTGTAAGTTTTTATCTATATTGCATCCTCTATGTTCTATTTTGAACAATATAATGATAATTCTTTATGAAACAATAAATGAGAAGACTGGATGGTATATTTCATTTTGAGGGATGGTAAAACATATTGCACTACTTTTACATCATGATTGGTGAAGTAAAAGCACAATTACAGTGTATCACACGGCACTGTGCACTTTCGTGGAATTGATTGATTGGTAAGGGTGTGGTGGTATGGTGTCCTGCTATGTAGGTGGTGACTCTCAATTCGACAAGACAACTAAAAGGCCTCAACCCCTGAATCACAAACCAAAGTAGAGACGGCGCAGCTCCATGACCCAAAACTTATACATCAGGGTGCACCACACTTTGTAATGCAGTACATAGACAGTTAGGTATAAAGAATATAGGAATAACTAAAGCCTGCCATTCAGACATGATAAGAGCCAGCCAGGAACTGAGGCTTCCTGGACAAAATGCCTGCCCTCCTTGCAGCAGTATGCACTGGAGGCAGTCCATAACCAGTGTAGCTATAGTTAAACTAAATAGTACTGATCCGTAGGGTGTTGTTCACTATCCTGCCAGACCTCCAACCAAAACATTCACCATATACTACTCACAGTTCTCTAATCATAGAATTATCAATAAACAGCATTCTAAGAATATTCTGACTATTTAGTTAAATATCAGGTGATACAAATAACTATTATATATATTCCAAATCAAATTAAGGTATTTCATGTATATATATGACTATGTGGCATATCAGGTCAGGCAACATTGCCACTCGAGCCGAGGCAGGATTTTCCCTGGGAGAAGAGGAGTCAGGTCACCATGCACATGGAAATCTACTCACGTCTCATCTGGTCTCCACGACGGAAGGACACACTGATGCATCCCCATCTTACTGTGTGTTGTTTAGACAGACTAAGGAAAACAAAGTCTCTTCAACTAATGAATGGTCTTCAATAAATAAGTGAACTTGGGACAATAACTGATGTAAAATACTGTCTCATATATATTTCTTTTTATCACTCATTACATTAGACTGGGTATCTCAAGAGAACATAATATTAAGTATTCTGTAAATTATCAGTCTCATTTTCACTTCTAAGAACAGCACCTTTATTGCATTTAATTTGCTTACGGCATAATCACCTGCAGAAATCTCCATGTCTCTTGTCCCGCCCCCCCACCTTTTTTTCAGTGAAGTGATGCATTAAATTTAATAGAGAACTGCTATTCTGTTTTTCTTGAAGTAATGAGAGATATGGCAGCGTCGCACAGATTATTGGCCTCACCCTGTGGGTCAGTACAATTTAGTTTTACTATAGTTTCAATTTAACAACCTCATATTATTACAGGTGGCACCACAAAGTGCTGCAACCTGCACCCTACATGCAATAAGTTGATTTTACATTGATTCAGTCACACTTGTGTAGGACAAGGGAAATCATGTAGCATAAAATTTCATTGCTGAGTGACTCAAAATTGTCAACAAATCTAGCACTTTCCTGTCTCATTTTTCACCTTAGGCAAAGAGCAAAAATTTTCCTAAATTCATATACCAGTGAATATCCCTCAAACCATCAAAGTGTTTTGCACTTTTTTCATGTAGTGTAGCAAAGTGTTCAGAATTTCTTGAAGCTCAAATAATCCTCACTGAGTTTTCTTTTTTCAGTTGCCAGTCCCCTTGGTACTTCAAGTTGCCAAGATGAGAAATGTTTCTGCACCCAAGGCATTTGAGGAGTCTGGTGGTGCTCCTAGGATGCTGAGAGTTTCCCTTACTGATGGATGTAATATAGTGCAGGGACTTGAGGTGCAGAATATCAAGACCCTCAGGTTAGATGCTCATGATCATAATAAGCATTGACATGAATTTTCTGTCACTTACATATTGCAATGAAGATTTCATAGACTTTGTCTCTTGTCTTAGTTTCATTTCAGATAAAAAAAATTTCTCTTAAGGATGTCATATGATAATTATGATGAACTCAAAATAAAAACCTATTGACCAAAGCTTTTTGAATATTGCAATTCATTGTAAGTTATCGTTTTATACATGTTTTGGCTCTGTAGTGGTACTTTTGAACCACACCTATTTTATTGCATATTTATTAGCAGAAAAATCTTCCCACAGTTTAAAAACAGCACCTGGAACCAAAGTTCGTCTAAATGGAAAGGTTTCAGTGAATGGTGGTTTCTTGCTGCTCACCCCTAACAACATCAGTGTGATTGGTGGCACTGTTCAAGAACTTTATGACAAGTGGAAGCTCTCTGCTGTATGTATTAAGGCTTCTTGCATAGCAAATCTTAATTAGTGTATAAGCCTTATGTATTATTATCATTTTGTATAATCTTACTGGTTTACAAAGGCCTTGTTTATCATGCACCAGCATCTTTTCTATGTCCTGATTGAGACAACTGGTTATGTAATATATATATATATATATATATATATATATATATATATATATATATATATATATATATATATATATATATATATATATATATATACACACACACACACACACACACACACACACACACACACACACACACACACACACACATGCATGGAAGCTGAAAAATTCTCAAGAGACAAACATGATTTATGTAAGAAGAAATATGTTGCAGGAGGAAAGAGCTAAGATGAGAGAAATGGTGACAGAGGTGAGAGAGAGGAATGAGGCAAGAACAGAAGAAAAGAAGTTTTTTGGAAAATAAGAGACGACAAAGTGTGGAAGTGGTGGACAAAAGAGAGGGAGTAAAAGACCAGGCAAAGGAGCAAATAAGGAATAAAGACATAAGAGTATCATATACTAACATAGACGGCTTCCTATCAAAAAAGATTAGAGTGTATGGACCATCTGATAAGGGATAAACCAGATATTATGTGTATAGTGGAGACTAAATTGAGACCGAATATACAAATAGATTGGTTTGGAGGGGGAAATTATAGAATGTAGAGAAAAAATAGAGTGAATAAAAGTGGAGGTGGAATAATTGAATAATTATGTTAACAAGAAAAGACTTAATAGTGCAAAATGTGTGCCTTGGAGGAGACAAGGAGGAAATGGTGAGTGTGGTGGTGACTGATGGAAGGCAAGATATCAATATTGTAACTGTGTATGTACCACCAAAAACAAGTGCATGGTCAAATGATCAGTATAATAGTGTGGTGGAAAGCACATTGGAAAGAATGAGAAATGAAGCTGCAAAGAAAGCAAAAATGGTTATAGTTGGAGATTTCAACTGTAAAGATGTCAATTGGGAGGAATTTGAAGTGGGGAATGGTGGAGAATGGGGTGAGCAGCTATTAAATTATGCAGTAGGAAATTTGATGACACAGTGGGTGAGGCATCCAACAAGGGGAAGGAGGGGTGATGCCCCATCGAGACTGGACTTGATATTCACAAAGGGAGTAAATCTAGAAAATGAGATTGAGCATGAGTGTCTTTTGGGGAAGAGTGATCATGAATTATTGAAATTTGAGGTAAAGGTGGGGTACAGCAAAGATAATGAAGTTGGATACAAGGAGGAATGCCTAAATTATGCTAAAGGAAGATATAAGGAGTTGAGAAATTACTTTGGAAATGTGGATTGGTCCGAAATGTACCAGGAAACAAACATGCAGTTAAAATATGAAAAATTTATGGAAATATATAGTGAGGCCGCAGAGAACTTTGTGCCAATATATACTAAGAAAATCTTAAAGGGAGATCAATGGTTTAACAAAACCTGTGACAAGGCAAAAAGGGAGAAGGAAAAGGCATGGGAAAAATACAAGAGAAATAATGAGGAAGTGGAGAGAGAAGCATATAGGAATGCAAGAAATAAATATGTTCAAGTGAGAAGAAGGGCACAACAAGAATTTGAACAGAGAATAGTGGAGCATTGTGAAAGTGATCCCAAAATGTTTTATAAATTCATTAATGGTAAATTACAGAAAAAAGAAACAGTTTATAAATTAAAGGTTGGAGATTATATATATGAAGATACAAGTGTAATTGTTGAAAAATTTAATGAAAATTTCTGCAAAGTATTCACAGAAGAAACACAATTCAATTGACGGATGTTACCTGTGACAAGATGGATGCAAGAAATTATAGTAACAAAGAGTGACATTGCAAAAGTTTTGAGTCAGTTAGATGTTAACAAGGCAATGGGACCAGATGGTGTGTCTGGAAGAGTGTTAAAAGAATGTCAAGAGCAGTTGCTAGATCCAATTTTAGATTTAACAAGAACATCTATCAACACGGGACAGGTGCTAGTAGAATGGAAAAGGGCAAATGTAGTACCAATCTACAAAAGTGGATGTCGCATAGAAACATTGAATTATATACCTGTTTCTTTGACCAGCATTATGTGTAAGATATGTGAAGAAGTGATCAAATGCAAGTGGTGTGAGTTCCTGGAAAACAAAAAAATACTAAGTGAGAAACAGTTTGGCTTTAGAAAAAGGGAAATCGTGTGTATCAAATTTGCTTTGTTTCTACTCAAGAGTGGTCGATATTTTACAAGAGAGGGATGGATGGGTTGATTGTGTATACCTAGACTTAAAAAAAGCATTTGATAAAGTACCACATAACAGATTGATGTGGAAATTAAGTAGTATCGGAGGAATCAGGGGAAATCTGACGGAGTGGATGAGAAATTATTTGACAGGAAGAGAAATGAGGACGGTAGTGAAGGGAGTGAAGTCAGAGTGGAGGAAGGTAACCAGTGGAGTTCCCCAAGGTTCGGTGCTTGGTCCCATCATGTTCCTGATCTATATAAATGACATGCCAGAGGGAGTGAGAAGTTATATGAATATGTTTGCAGATGATGCAAAGATTATGAGGAGAGTGAGGAATATGCATAACTGTAATATACTGCAGAAGGACTTGGACAAAATATATGAATGGAGCAGGACATGGCAAATGGAATTCAAAACCAACAAAAGCTGTGTAATGAGAATGGTTAGAAGTAAATATAGACAATTTAATGACTACCAGCTGGGGGAGAAGACTGTAATTGAAGTCAGTGAAGAAAAAGACTTGGGAGTGACTGTACAGAGTAATCTGTCTGCAGAAAAGCACATTAATAGAATATTTGGAAAAACGTACAGCATGCTCCAAAGTATAGGATGGGCATTTAATTACTTGGACGGGAACATGATAAAGAAGATATTGACCACCCTGATTAGGCCACAGTTGGAATATGCATCAGTAATTTGATCACCATACTCGTACATGAAGAAACATGTCAAGAAACTGGAAAGAGTGCAGAGGTTAGCAACAAGAATGATACCAGACTTTAAGGAGGTACCGTATGAAGAGAGGTTAAATAGGCTGGAATTAAGCGTGTTGGAAGAAAGAAGAGTCAGAGGGGATATGATAACAATGTTCAAAATAGTACATGGAGTGGACATATTGGATAGGAGAACCTTATCACGATGGCATCCAGTAGTTACCTAAGAGGACACCCAAAGAAAATATTGAAGGACTCCTGCACGAGCGACATCAAGAAGTATAGCTTCCCGTATCGGAGCATTGATGCATGGAACAAACTGAGCGTGGATGTGGTGTGTGCGGCGAGTGTCAGTCAAATGAAGGAAAAATTGGACAAGTGTGGACAAAGAGAAAGGACATAGAGAGCTACGACTCAGGCCCTGTAATCACAAATAGGTAAATACAAATAGGTAAATACACACTTCAAAACAGCAAGAAATGAATATGCTAAGGTGAGAAAGGAAGAAGAAAGGAACTATTTAAAGGACATTGTTGAAAAATGTAAGGAACAACCAAAATTGTTCTACAGATTCATAAATGGAAAAATAAGGCAAAAAGAAACAATAGAAAGGTTAAAGACCACAGGGTAATAGAGAGACTGTCTATATGAAAGAGATTAAAATAACCAAGCTTGAAATAAAAGAGTTGATGACGGAATTAGATGAGGAGAAGGCAATGGGACCGGATGAAGTCTCTGGCAGAATATTAAAAAAAAGTAGAGAAGAACTAGCAAGTCCTATATACAACATCATAAAATGCTCAATAGAAAATGGAACAGTACCAGTAGAATGGAAAAGAGCTGAGGTGATTCCCATAAATAAGAGCGGAAGGAAGGAAGAATCTTTAAATTACAGACCGGTATCACTAACTAGTGTAAGATGCAAGATGTGTGAAAGAATAATAAAGAAACAATGGATTGAGTTCCTTGAAGACAACAAATTAGTATCAAATAGCCAATTTGGTTTTAGAAAAAGATGGTCATGTGTAACTAATTTACTGAGTTTCTACTCTAGAATAGTTGATAGAGTTCAAGAGAGAGAGAGGGATGGGTTGACTGTATTTATTTGGATTTAAAAAAAGGCGTTTGATAAAGTGGAAGTTAAGAGGAGAAGCGTGGCTTAAAAGGAAGCACGTTGAGATGGATGAAAAATTATTTGAGGGGGAGAGAAATAAGGATGGTAGTTAAAGATATGAAGTCCAAGTGGAGAGCAGTAGAAAGCAGAGTGCCGTAGGGATCAGCATTAGCGCCAATACTTTTCCTCATATATATAAATGACATGCCAGAAGGAATGAACAGCTACATAAATCTGTTTGCGGACGATACGAAACTGTGCAGAGTTATAAAGCAAAAAGAGGATTGTGAAATACTGCAGGAAGACCTAAATAAGATCTGGGAATGGAGTAAAAAGTGGGAAATGGAATTCAATGTGGACAAAAGCCATGTCATGGAAATAGGAAAGAGTGAAAGACGATCCATGGGAATCTATAAGATGGGAAGTGGAGTAGAACTGGAGAAAGTAAAGAAGGAAAAGGACTGAGGAGTGACGATAGAAGAAAACAATCAACCGGTAAGCCATATTGATAGAATTTTCAGAGACATAATTTGCTAAGGAATATTGGATTAGCATTTCACTACATGGACAAAGAAATGATAAAGAAATTGATAAGTACTATAATAAGATCCAGATTAGAATATGCAGGAGTAGTGTGGACTCCCCATAAAAAGAAACACATAAGGAAGTTGGAGAGAGTACAAAAAATGGCTACAAGAATGGTTCCAGAATTTGAAGGGATGACATATGAGGAGAGACTAAAGGCTATGGATCTACCAACCCTGGAACAGAGAAGGAAGAGAGGATCTGATATAAGTTTATAAATTGATCAACGAAATGGACTAAGTGGATGATGAGAAACTGATCCTGAGAGAAGATTGTTTTTATTTTTTTTTTTTTCTTTCTTTTTTCCTGTCTCCAGGTAAGAAAAATTTATTTATAAATAATAATTATTGCAAGGAAACATAATAAAACAAAAAATGATAATATATATAGATGAACTACTCTTGTAAAGTATATTTATCTTGGAAGGTGCGTTCCACGGTTTGTTACCCTACCGCATTCCCAACCCTCACTTGGGACTGTCATTCAGCTGGAGTGTACAAATGTATTTACCTATTTGTATTTACCTATTTGTGTATTACAGGGCCCAAGCTAAGCTCTCTGTGACCTGTCTCCTTGTCCATTCCTGTCATATCTCTCTTTCATCTGATTGACACACACCGCATCAACGACATCACTGCTCAGTTTATTCCACTTATCAATGCTACGATGCGGGAAACTGTATTTTCTCACGTCATTTAGACAGATGTCTTTATTAGCTTTTTCCATGTCCTCGGAGATGATTACTTGTGGTCACCTTTATCAACTCTCTGTCCAGTATGTCAATCTTGTTCACCAATTTATACATAGTTATCATGTCTCCTCTTGTTCTTCTCTCTTCTAATGTGGTCAGCCCCAGCTTCCTCAGTCTTTCCTCATAGTCTAACTCCTGAGTCCTGGTACCATCCTTGTTGCCAGCCTCTGTACCCTTTCCACCTTCTTCACATTTTTCTTCATATGCGGTGACCAGACACATGCTGCATATTCTAACTGGGGTCTTATTAAGGTACATAATATCTTCTTCATCATTCCTTCATCTAGGTAGTGGAATGCAAGGCCAATATTTTGAAGCATGTTATATGTTTTCCAAAAAATCTTGTTAATGTGTTTCTCCGGTGACAAGGTGTTTTGCACGGTTACTCCTAAGTCTTTCTCCTCATTGGTCTCTTTAATTTTCTCATCACCCAGCCTGTAATCCCTGTTTGGTCTGTATCTACTTCTTCCCATTTTCATAACATGGGTCTTGTCTATATTAAATTCCATCTGCCACTCCTTACTCCACTCATATATTTTATCAAGATCTTCCTGTAACTTGTTACAATCTTCCACATTCTTTACTCTCCTCATAATTTTAGTATCGTCCACAAACATGTTCATGTAACTGTCAATTCCTACTGGCATATCATTAACATAAATCAAAAACATGATGGGACCCAGCACTGACCCTTGTGGAACTCCACTGGTTACCTTCTTCCACTCGGACTTCCTTCCTCTCACCACTGTTCTCATTTCTCTTCCCATTAAGTAATTTTCCATCCATTTTGCTAGTTTATCATTTACTCCTCCAATCTTCTTTAGTTTCCACATCAGTCTATTGTGTGGTACTTTATCAAAGGCCTTTCTCAAGTCCAGGTAGATAGCATCCACCCATCCCTCTCTATGTTGTAGTATGTCAGTCACTCTTGAATAAAAACATAATAAATTGGATATGCACGATCTTCCTTTTCTGAAACCAAACTGTCTTTCACTCAGAATGTTTTCACTTTCTAGATACTCACTCCACTTAGCTTTAATTACTTCTTCACATACCTTGCACAATATACTAGTCAACGATACTGGTCTATAATTTAGCGGTTCCATTCTACTACCATTCTTATATATAGGCACAATGTCAGCTCTTTTCCACTCTTTCGGGACTAATCCTGTTCGTATGGAGGTTTCCACAATATCAAATATGGGGTTCAACAATTGATCCTTACATTCATTTAGCAACCTCCCAGATATGCCATCAGGCCCCATTGATTTATTAATATCCAGATTGCTTATAATTTTCCTTACATCTTCCTTAGTAACCATGATGTCCTGCATTTGCTTTATTTCCGTAGGCCTTCCTCCCATAAAATGCTCCTCCTTTGTAAACACTTTGCAAAAGTTGTCGTTCAAAATTTCAGCTATATCTCCAGCATCCTCATATACTTCTTCCCATTTTTACCTTTTCTATTGCCTCCTTATATTTAGTTTTCCATTTATGAATTTGTAAAACATTTTGGGTCACTATCACAGTTTTCCACCACCCTCTGTTCATATTCCTTCTGTGCTGTTCTCCTTACTTCAACATATCTATTCCTTGCTGTTTTGTAAACTTCTCTTGATAATACATCACTGTTTTTCTTAAGTTTCTTCCATGCCTTTTCTTTGTTCTTTTTGCTTCTTCACAATTTCTATTAAACCACTGTTTATTATTTAAAGTCCTCTTTCTGTGATATGGCACAAACTTTTCACAGCAGAGTTATACAAATCCATAAATTTATCATATTTCAATTGCATATCCCTTTCCTGGTATACCACGGACCAGTCAATTTCATTAAAGAACTCCCTTATATGGTTATAATTTGCCCTAATATAATTTAATTTTTCCTCCTGCGTTCCACAATCTTATTCGTGCTTAATTCCGTATCCAGCTCAAAGCTTAGGACATCATGATCGCTTCTCCCAAGGGACATTCATGTTCAATTTCCTCTTTAGAGAGATGCCCTGGTAAATACCAAATCCAACCTTGCTGCAACATCTTGTCCCCTGCACCTTGTTGGTGATCTCACCCACTGTGTCATCAAGTTATTTGTTGCTACCTTTAACAATTCCTCTGCCCACTCACCACCGTTCACCACTTCGTAGTCTTCCCACACTATTTCTTTGCAATTAAAGTCTCCAACTATCATCACTCTATCCTTTCTGATGAGTTCTTGCTTCATTCTGTCTAGAGTATTTCTCATCACCATTTGGTACTGTTCATATTCCCAAGCACTGGTTCTGGGTGGTATGTATACTGTTATAATATTAATGTCCCTCTTGCCATCTGTTATAAGCATACTTATCACTTCCTCATTTTTCTTACTATAGTTCACCTCCTTCACTATCAGATCTACCTTTGTAAGAACCATTATACCACCACCTCCTTTATTTTTCTATCATTTCTCCATACTTTGTAGTGTTTTACAACAAACCAGTCTAGCTTTATTTCGGGCCTTAGCTTTGTTTCCACTACACACATTATGTCCGGTTCGTTATTTCTTAGATAATCCATACATTCTAGCCTCTTAGACAGAAATTCATCTATATTTGTGTAAGTCACTTGTATTCCATTCCTAGTCTCATTCTTCCATGTAATGTCTATTCTGTCTGTTTTATCCACCACTTCTTTAGCCTCCCATTTCTCATCCTCCAAAAAAACTTGGTCTTTTCCTCCTCTGTTCTTTCGTCATTCCTCTCCTTCACTTCAGTTACAAGCTCTTTCATTTTCATTCGCTCATCCTGTGACATATTTCTTCTTATGTAAATTGTTTTGGTTTCCTCAGAGTCCTTAAGTTTCCAAGCCCTCCTCAACAAGGCCTCAGCTGCCACCTGAGACTTTAATTTCAATTTTAATGGTCTATTCTTGCCTTCCTCAAAAGCTCCCAATCTCACACTTTCTTCTACCTCAGCATATAGGTCCTCTTCTTCCACAGAGATCTTGTTCAGTAAAGACTTAATCCTGTCATTTTCCTTATCCCTCCTGTCCTGCCAGTTCCTGTTAGTTTCTTCCCTCAATCCTATTATGATCACACATTTTTCTTTTCAGCAATATCTCTCACCACATACTCATTTTCCTTTAGTGCCTTTACCATTTCCTCTGCGTAATCCCTTTATTTTCCTCTTCCTGCTTTTTCACTATCTCCCTAAAGGACCTTTGTACCTCCTGATGTTCATGGTTCACTTCTTTCATCCTGGTATCAATTAGATTAAGGCATTCCTCCTTCCTCAAGTCCCCTTCGGATATTTTCATCTCCATTTCCAGGAGTTTAGCCTTCATCTCTTCACGTTGTTTCCTTAGTTGTTGGTTTTCTTTCTCCATCTCTACTTTTTCCTTCAATAGCTCTTTTTTCGCTATCGTTAACAAATAGATCTCTTTTTTGAACGAATCATTCTCGGCTATAACTCTATCCAGTTTTTCTTCTATGGACAAAATATTTAGGAACTTACTTTCCAGTGCCTGAATTCTTGCATCCATATTTAATTTTTCCAGTCCTTTTGGCTTGTCTAGACGCCATTTTTGTTATCGTCAGCTGATTACGGCCAAAACAATCACTGCCCACACTCTCCTCTCAGGGACCACACTCCATATCCCTCACTTTCAACACTATGCGACAGTAGGACATCAACAGGACACTAACTCAGAGGTACCCGGGCCCTGTAACACCATAGGTATTTTCCTTCTTCTCGTCCGCAGCCGGAGACGAGCCGTCCTCTCTCAGAAGACTGGATGCTCTAATAATCACAGAAGAGCTTGTTGATGATCCGGTAAACATTATTCATTAAATAAATGAAGTTTTAAGTAGGAGAGAGAGAGAGAGGGGCTGTGCTGCTGTAGCCATAGAGGTTTGTGTACATTGTTTCTCCCCATCTGTGATAATTGTCGGTGGAGGTGGTAGGTGGATATAGGAGAAATTTGTTTGCCTTTTCAGTTACGTACACATGCATACTTTATTAATGCAGGAAAATATGTAAAATAAAGCAAAAGTTTATTTAGTGTTCTTATCTTGGAGACAGACATTTTCAGCTAATGGTGGTAAATGGTAGAGGAGTAGGAGGGAGGGAGGAAAGGATGCAGGCACTATTCACATGTAAACATTAAACATAGATTTAAACTGCATTTTCCTTAAGACAAGAAAAATGTCAGTAAATAGTGTGAAAATGATGAAAGAACAATCACAGTGCATGAGATCCATAGGGAAACACGTAGATACTACCTCAGCTGAGGCTGGACTGATGTGCCAAGCAGCCGACTATAGCGGCAACATCCCCAAGCATGACTCGTATCTCAAAATTTTGCTTCTATCTCAAAAAAAAAAAAAGCCAAATCACAGCTCATGTCTCTAAAAACTTGTATCTCAGGCAGCTCATGTCTCTAAAAACTCGTATCTCAGGCAGCTCATATCTCAAGGTACCAATGTATATATATATATATATATATATATATATATATATATATATATATATATATATATATATATATATATAGTATGACTTGAAAAACAGGGCATCTATAGCGCACATGGTACAGGAGAGAGAAGACCCATAAAATGACGGTTATCTTCATTATATCCACTTCACACAACGTTTCGGGAAAGTACATATCCCATCTTCAGGTGTACAACAAAACACTGTAAAACCACACGTAAAACTTTAAAATATGACCAGACGTAGTGGTCCTGCTACTAGTTCCTCCAACAGGTAAGCCAGTCTCCCTTCCCACTTACCTGTTGGAGGAACTAGTAGCAAGACCACTGCGTCTGGTCATATTTTAAAGTTTTATGTGTTGTTTTACAGCGTTTTGTTGTACACCTGAAGATGAGATATGTACTTTCCCAAAACGTTGCATGAAGTGGATATAATGAAGATAACCGTCCTTTTGTGGGTCTTCCCTCTCCTGTAATATATATATATATATATATATATATATATATATATATATATATATATATATATATATAGTATGACTTGAAAAACAGGGCGCCTATAGCGCACATGGTACAGAAGAGAGAAGACCCATAAAATGACGGTTATCTTCATTATATCCACTTCAGACAACGTTTCGGGAAAGTACATATCCCATCTTCAGGTGTACAACAAAACACTGTAAAACCACACATAAAACTTTAAAATATGACCAGGCTGGTCCTGCTACTAGTTCCTCCAACAGGTAAGCCAGTCTCCTTTCCACTTACCTGTTGGAGGAACTAGTAGCAGGACCACTGCGTCTGGTCATATTTTAAAGTTTTACGTGTTGTTTTACAGTGTTTTGTTGTACACCTGAAGATGGGATATGTACTTTCCCAAAACGCTATGTGAAGTGGATATAATGAAGATAACTCTTTGTGGGTCTTCCTCTCCTGTACTATATATATATATATATATATATATATATATATATATATATATATATATATATATATATATATATATATATATATATATATATATATATATATATATATATATATATATATATATATATATATATATATATACAGTCAACACTGGCTATCGTGACTTGACTATCGCGTTTTATTGCTATCGCACACCCATGAAAAGCTGTTAAAATTTCATTATCGCGACCTCAGATGCCTGCTATCGCGCGCCCCGCCATGACGTCATGGAATATCTGAGCGCTCATTGGCCAAAACCGCCTTCCCGCCAAGATCAATTCGGCTATCGGGTTTTCGGCTGTGGCGCGGCTATTTCGGCCCCAATTGGGCGCAATAGCCGAGGGTTAAGTGATATATATACAGTAATACTCCGCTTAACGAACATTCGTTTAACGAATTTCCGGTTTAACGTACTATATAAAATTAGACCAAAAAGTCTGCATAACATACAACCACATCCGTTTTAGCGAATTTTCTGGGTTTGAATTTGCCGGGTGAGGGACAGAACGTGGTAGTTTCACTGTGATTGGCTGGCTCCCCGCCTCTCTCTAGCACTCCTGGAGCTGGATCCAAGATTCTTTAACAACGTCAGATCAACCTCTTGCAGCAAAATGGCATCCATGAACGCTTGGAGGGACAGTGACAAGGTTGCTATCAGATTGCTCTGAGGTTGCTGGGTACACCACCTCGCCAGGTGGTGTTACTGTCTTTTATATGCATTTATGTTCACAAAACAACATTTCTATTAGATTTTTACAAACCTTGCCCCCAAGAAAGGATTGTTTTGTAATGCATAATGTGAAATCCTACATGGAATACCAAAAAATAAAGCAGAAATGAGATGAGTCACAGACAAAGTGGGAGACTCGCAGCCACTCGGCCGCTTCTTCTTCTTGTGACCCTTTTGCTTGCATGTTACTTTCATCATGATGTTTATGTTTTCACTCTTCTCTTGCCTGCTATAATGGATATCATATCTTAGTATTCATATACGCTCATGGCACAAGGATAACCTTGACTCCGTGGCACTGAGTGATAGTGAATTACTAATGAAATACCGCGGTATTTCATTAATAATTCACTATCACTCAGTGCCACGGAGTCAAGCTTATCCTCATGGCATGAGCATATATGAACACTAAGATATGATATCCATTATAGCAGGCAATAGAGGAGTGGAAATAAATATCATGGTGAAAGACAACATGCAGGCTAAAAGGGTCACAAGAAGAAGAAGAAGCGGCCGAGTCGCAGAGTCTCCGCCTGCCTGTGGCTCATTTCATCTCTGCTTTATTTTTTGGTATTCCATGTAAGATTTCACTTTATGCATTACAAAACAATCCTTTCTTGGGGGCAAGGTTTGTAAAAAGCTAATAGAAATGTTGTTTTGTGAACATAAATGCGAGAATGTGAGAGAATTTGTACGTAGCTCCTCTAACTTCCAATGACTCATATGACATCATAAAAGTAGTGGTACACCGGTGGCCCAATATGCTGCCAAACGTATATATAATTTTTTTTTTTTTTTTTAACCCATGTGGTATGTTGGGGACCAGCCCAGAACGCATCCCTCCCTATTCCTATTATTTTCTATGGGAAAATTACGTTCGCTTAACGAATTTTCGCTCCACGAACAGCTTTGATACCCCTTATCCTGTTCGTTAAGTGGAGTATTACTGTATATATATATATACACACACACACACTAACACTACGCTATCACGCGAAATTGGTGCCTAAAAAACGCGCGAAAGCGGAAAACGCGATAATAGAAGTGAAGAATAAATAGGAAATAAATAAATTGGTGCCTCAACCCAAAAAAATTCCTAAACAAACAGCTCTAAACAACAAAATACCATGTGTGAGACTGAGGGGTAGTGGTGGCAGTGGCGGTGGTGGTATTGGTGGTGGCCCTGGTGTTGGTGGTGGTGGTGGTGGTAATGGTGGTGGTGGTGGTGGTGGTGAGCAAAGTGACCAGAACCAATCAGCTCCTTATTCAAATCATGTGATGTGAATACACAGCGATGATTGGCTGCTGGCTCCTCCTCCTCCTCATGATCATAATCTTTCTCCCCCTCCACCTCTTCCTCCTCCTGCCCCATCTAAACATTAGTTGATGTGTGGTTGGGATATGGGTATTACTACTATTTCTACTACTACTACTACTACTACTACTGGTGTGCGATAACGACTTTCCAGATGCGCTAAAACTGAATTTTGCAGATTTTCATAAGTGCGCGATAACCCGTAAGCGCGATAACGGAGGGTTAGGTGCATATATATATATATATATATATATATATATATATATATATATATATATATATATATATATATATATATAGTGTAGACTCAATACTCGAACGTCTAAATACTCAAACTTTTCAATACTTGAATGCTAAAGTTTGATTTAGTACTAAAAAAAATACATGATAATCAAATGTCCACACAAGTGGTTGTAAACAAAGGGTCTCTGGTGTCCCCCTTCCTACTCCGCTAGTTGTGACGTGTGCTGCCATGGTCATCAGAATAACATTCTGCAGCATTCTTTCTGTAGTTTTTCATTTTTAAACTTACATTAACATCAAAGGCTTATTAGTGGTGAAAATATCTGGTAATCAAACAGCCGCACATTTGGTCTTATACAAAGCTCTGTCATCTCCCTTCTTGCAGCTGCCACTGTACTCTTCTATTACCATATTACTGGCAATACCAGTATTATCGTAATACAGGTATCCCTTGGTTAACGATAGGGTTACGTTTCCCAAAAACAGATCGCTAACCGAAACGATCGCTAACTGAGGGATTTGAAATTATCAACTACATACATGTATTTCGCGATGCGTAAATAAACGACACTTTCTATGTTGTTAGTTGTTATTTACACCTTTAGAATTGGTAGTACTTACCTTGAGGAGTGGATGTGATATGCGTAGTGTGTTGTTTTGTGCCCCGAGGGACACAGGGCCTTGGAGGATTAAATCTCATCATGCCCACACCGACCCAAACTCGGTCAGCTGCTTCAAACCCTTCAAATTCTTGAGAGAATACGTTTTCCAGTGGGGGTGGGTCATCCAGGCTCTCCTCATCGTCACTCAAGGTTACGGTGGATGTGAAGGATAGATTGGATGTGGGTGGAGTTGTTTTGGAGGTGGATGGAGTTGTTTTGGAAGTGGGTGGAGTTTTTTTCGAGGTAGCAGGACGAACTTTGAAGTACGACGAGATGACTCCTATGGAAGTAGATGGGATTGCTTTTGAGGTGGATGGGGTAGCTTGGGAGGTGGATGGAGTTGCTTGATCGGTAGATGGGGTTGCTTGGGATGTGGATGGGGTTGCTTGGGCGGTGAGTGGTTTGAAGAAAGATGAGATGACTGTCTGTTTTGCCATCCTTTTCTTTGCCTCAAATAGTTCTTTATACACTTTCATGTCATTTTCTATAGCATTAGTCACGCCATTACTTCGGTTTGGGTTGGGGTCATTCTCCTGGAGAAGATGTATGGCCTGGTTAATATGATTAAAATCTCCTCGAAAATCTTGACGGAGAGGGTTCTTTCAGGCTCCTTGTCCTCCTCCATTTCCTCCAAAGTATTTTGTTTCTCCAACTCCATGAGGTCGTCGTTGGAGAGAGGCTCAGAATGACTGTCCAGCAGTTCTTGTACGTCATTCTCGTCCACCTCATTGAAGCCTGCCTTATGGGAGATATGAACGATGTCTTTCCTTACTGCTGTAACATCGACAGGGACTTCCTGTTTACGTTCCACGCACTCAGGCCACAAATTACGCCAACATCCATTCATTGCCGACTTGGACACCTCCTTCCATGACTCGTCGATGTTGTCGATCCCCTTTTTAATGTTATAATCCTTCCAAAATTGTTTCATGGTCGGCTTGTCAGGGTGTCAATGCAGGCCAACAGCTGTTTCATGGTGCGCCGCTGGTAATAGGCCTTGAAAGTAGCGATGACTCCTTGGTCCATCGGCTGGATGAGGGCAGTTGTGTTTGGGGCATAAACATGACCTCAATATTATCTGCCCAGTCATTCATGCTCTCTGGGTGGCTGGGGCGTTGTCACACAGCAAGAGAAATCTGTTAGCAATGTTGTTTTGGGCAGCATATTCTTTTAGGAATTTGGAGAGGTATCCTGTCACGTAACTTTGCATGATAACAGTCGTCATCCACCCTTTTGTTTGCCTTCCATACTACGGGCAAATATTCCTTAATATAGCCAGACAGAGCTCTTGGGTTTTGGGAATGGTAAATAAGGCATGGTTTAAGCTTAAGATCACCAGCGGCATTCCCCCCCACCAATAATGTTAACCTGTCTTTAGATGCCTTGAATCCTGGTGCCGACTTCTCCTCCTTTGCTATAAACGTTCTCGATGACATCTTCTTCCAATACAGGCCTGTCTCGTCAAAGTTTAGAACCTGCTTGGCTGAATAACCTCCTTCCTCGATGCGCTCTTTAAGCAAAGGCTTGAAGGCGTTTGCAGCGGTTGATCCGAACTCGCTGCCTCCCCACTAACCTTGAGGTTGTGTAGACTCCCACGATGTTTGAAACGTTCAAACCACCCCTTACTGGCCTTGAAGGACACTGTCTCGCCTATGTTGAATTCTGGTTTCAGGTCCTCCCACAGGCTCAGTGCCTTAGTAGTAACGAGTTGGGTAGAAAGAGGCATGCGGCGGTGTGTGTGGTCTTCAATCCATAGCCTCAGCAAACGTTCCAATTTTTCCATAATCGGTTCCCTGTTACGAGTTGTTGTGTGTTTGTGCAGGTTTGTGACTTGGTTGGCCTGCTGCTTCACTTGTACTTTTTCTGGAGAACTGTTGATACAGTTGATTGAGATAAACCAAGGGCACGAGCAATAGAGTTTACCCCTTCACCACCCTCATGACGAGTCACAATGTTCAACTTAATATCAAGGCCAATGCTCTTTCTCGATTTTTAGCCTTATCTCCCGGTGGAGAACAATCGTTGGGTCGCTTGGAAGCCATCACTAAGTTCACTTGATCACAAATAAGCACAAAAAGAAGTTTAGAGCGAGCGTGATAGAGTTGTTGTTGCACAATCAAAACAGCGGGAAAGACTGTGGTGTGTTTACTGCACGGGCCGCGGGTGGATGGAGGCGCTGCGATCGCGATTGCGATCGCGATTGCGATTGGTCAATCCGATCGTTAACCGAATTTTGGCGATCGTTAACCAAAAAATAGGGATTAATTTGGAGGGATCGTATGAGCGAAATATCGTTAAGTAGTCGATCGTTAACCGAGGGACACCTGTACTGGTATACCAGATGCCGGTAAGCTGCTGTAGTCCTGCCGCATCTTCAGAAAAACAACATTCTTCTGTGTTCTGTCAGCTGTTTTTCATGTAGAAACTTAGGATGGCACCAAAAGGCTTATTAGTGATGAAAATAAGGAATTTAGTGCAAGTGTTAGTGAGCCACAGCCCTTCACTAATGGATTCACAGGAATAACACCAAGAGAAAAGTTACAAAGACATTTTCATGGATGATGACTCATCCTCTGGCGACCTCCCTTCTTCTCCCCACCCTTCGTCCCTCCTCTTTAAGTTATCCATCACCAGCCTTCATTTACAGTATGTACAAATAAAAGAAAAATACATTGAAATTTTTACAAACTTAAGGTTTTTGTAAAGATCAGAACAAATTACCTGATCTATAGATATCAATAGTAGAAGTTTTTAATACTCAAACAGCCATTTGGAATGCATTAAGTTCGAGTATTGAGTCTCCACTGTATATATATATATATATATATATATATATATATATATATATATATATATATATATATATATATATATATATATATATATATATATATATATATATATATATATATATATATATATATATATATATATATATATATACACAGGCAACCCCGTTTAACGAAGGTTCACACAACGAAATTTCGCTACAAAGGTTTCATTTTACTACCATCTGCTCATTTAACGAATACCAAACTCGCTTTAAAGTTTTATCCTGGTAATTTTTCCAGTTTGAAAGCCCCGCCAGATCACGCAGCCGACAAGCTTTTGAATACACTAGCAGCCGCAAATACTAAGGCCTGCCTCAGGAGAAATCCTGGGACACCTGTAGAATCAAGATCAAGATCAAGATCAAGCCTCTCGTGGACAACACGCACCACTCACTCCCATAACAGCGTCAGCAGCAGCTCGTCTTCACTCGCTCAATTTACCACCAAAATGCCCTGCAATGTGGCCTAGCATTCCTAAGAAGACCAGAAAGTCTCTTATTCTCGAAGTGAAGCTGGATATTATTCACAGACACGAGAGAGGCGAGAAAACTATATCATTGCTGGCCATCATTTTGACTCCATCTACTGTCTCTACTATTTTCAAGTCAGCAGAGTATTAAGAAGGCTGGTGAGACTGTATGTTCCTTGCAAGCTAAAAGAACCACCTGAACTCATGACTCTACAATGGATGAAATAGAAAGCCTTGTGGAAATGTGGTACATAAGTTTTGTATGCGGTACAATGATGCGCCCTTTGTTTACATTCCACAGGTTGCGGTTAGTGTCTTTCCGTTTCCTCTCCCTCCTTCATAAATTTAAGATCATCAACATTATAATGCTACGTACATACATACATTAGTGTACATTATAATGACTTAAATTAAATTTAACTGGCTTAATGTTAAACTTCATAATTTTTACTTTTATTAAACCTTTCACTGTACTATGATGCACTCTCGCTTTGCTTACTCTCAGTGGAAGTTCAAGTCAGGGGTTAAACTTGTTATAATTGGTTCACTTAACGAAATTTTGCTTAACGAAGTGTTCTTTAGGAACGTAACCCTTGTTAAACGGGTTGTTGTATATATATATATATATATATATATATATATATATATATATATATATATATATATATATATAGATATAATATATATATATATACACAGGCCCGCTTACGAAGGGTTCTAAAACCCTTCATTGCGAAACTTATGAACCAATCATAACAAGTTTAATCCCTGACTTGAACTTCCATTGAGAGTAAACAAAGCAAGAGTGCATCATAGTACAGTGAAAGATTTCATGAAAGTAAAAATTATGAAGGTAAACATTTAGGCCGTTTAATTTAAGTCATTGTGTATGTACATAACTTTATAATGTTGATGATCTTAAATTTATGAAGGGAGGGAGAGTGAAACGGGAAAGACACTGACTGGCAACCTGTGGAATGTAAACAAAGGGCTCATCATTGCATCACATACAAAACTTATGTACCACATTTCCACAAGGCTTTCCATTTTATCCATTGTAGTCATGAGTTCAGGTGGTTCTTTAAGCTTGCAAGGAAGATACAGTCTCACCAGCCTTCTTAATAGAGTCTGTTGATTTGAAAATAACAGAGACAGTAGATGGAGTCAAGATGGTTAGGGGCAATGCTATTAGTTTCCTCGCCTCTCGTGTCTGTGAATAATATCCAGCTTCACTTTGAGAGCAAGAGACTTCCTGGTCCTCTTAGCAAAGCTAGGCGACATTGCAAGGCGTTTTGGTGGTAAGTTGAGCGAGAGAAGACAAGCTGCTGCTGACGCTGTTATTGTTTTGAACTAGGGGAGTGAGTGGTGTGCATGTTGTCCACGAGAGGCGCTGGTGTATTCAAAAGCCTGTCGGCTTGCGTGATACAGCGGTGCTTTCAAACTTGAAAAAAATTACCTGGATAAAACTTCGTTAAAGCGAGTTTGGTGTTCGTTAAATGAGCAGACGGTAGTAAAATGAAACCTTCGTTGTAGCGAAATTTTGTTGTGTGAACCTTCAATAAGCGGGGTTGCCTGTATGTGAAAAAATGCATGATATGAAAAATAATTGGAGATAGTTTAGATTTTCTGAAAATAGACAAAAGATGCAAATTACACCACTGCTCTGATTTGCTTGTCTTCTGCTGTATTATTTCTAAAAATAAACTTTAAGAGGCTCTAGAATAACAAGTTTCTTGTTTGGTAAACAGAGTGTCTCCAAGTACAGCCGTGGGGTTTGTGCTGCAGATGGGTCAGGACCACCTCCTTGGGTTCCATTTGGAAAACACATTGTTAAAAATCCCACAGAGATGCAGAAATTCAAGTCTTTAAAGGATCCTGAGGGAAAGGAGAAGACTGATGGAGAATTTGAAAACCAGAGGAAACAAGTAGTGAAAGAGTTATCAAAGGAAGGAAATATAAAGGTAATGAATAATTCATTATAAGGTAGGTATTGTTTCTATTTAGCTGTGTAGCTGATGGAGGTTTCAAACAAATTGAACTACCAGGATTTTTATAGATTATATATATACTTATGCACTATTACTGAAAATTATTATTATTATATATATATATATATATATATATATATATATATATATATATATATATATATATATATATATATATATATATATATATATATATATATATATATATATATATATATATATATATATATATATATATATATATATATATATATATATATATATATATATATATATATATATATATATATATATATATATATATATATATATATATATATATATATATATATATATATATATATATATATATATATATATATATATATATATATATATATATATATATATATATATATATATATATATATATATATATATATATATATATATATATATTTATTTATTTATTTTTTTTTTATTGAAGAATATCTCAATCTCAGTGTCCGTTGTAAAGCTCTTCATAATGTAATAGATAGATATCATGGTTTTTAGGAATATGTCTCTGTTTTCAGCCTATGATGGTCATACTGCTTGAGGAATTCTCTTTGCATGAAATTGGTATAAATGCTAAGATAATGGATAGCAGAAAGTTACTTTTTAATATTTCAGCATGTAATATACACATCACATTATTATATATGTATGAGGATATGAAAATTTTTCATACATTAATACTTGAATAGTATTAAAATTTATATTCTTGTTGAAACAAATAAGCCTGTCACCAATATCATAAAATCATTATTACAGGTTTTTGGAGGTGGTAAACAAATGCTAGATGCCAATGTACAGAAAGTTGTGAATGCAGGATTTCCTCTTGATGTTGCTGAGTGGGCTCTGAGGAACAGCAAGAATGACCCTGTTAAGGCCATCAAGGAACTACGAGCTGTGAGTACCATGTGCTGTATGACACGTTTATATTGGTTACCTAGTTTTGTATATCTTTATATATGGTAATCTTCACAATGATGCTTGACATAGGGAGTAATTAGTAGTGTGGTTTCAGAAGAGAGAGAACTTGTGT
This sequence comes from Portunus trituberculatus, assembly GCF_017591435.1. Lineage (NCBI taxonomy): Eukaryota > Metazoa > Arthropoda > Malacostraca > Decapoda > Portunidae > Portunus > Portunus trituberculatus. The sequence continues at coordinate 17,949,654 of NC_059302.1, read as the reverse complement.
AGACAGTTACTTAAAATGTACAATTATTTTCTGAAATCTAGGCTGCCACTGGTCAATCTTCTCCTGAACGTAACAATTATTGGGAAGAGTCTGAAGAGAGAAGTGTGGGTGGACGTCGTGGGCGAGGTGGCAGAGGGCGAGGCAAGGGAAAAGGAAGAGGTGGAGGAGGGCCAGATGACAGTGATGATGATGTTGAACTTCCACCCAACATGCCTAGACCATCAGGCCCAGCCTCACTCTTTGATTTCTTTGACACCAAAATGATTGAGAAGAAGGGTAAGTTCTTTGCTAGCAAAGTATAGATTACTTGAATATTGATAAACTTTTTTATGGAAGAGGGGGGAAAGCTGGCCAAGAGCAACATAGAAAAAGGCTCACTCTATTATCATTCCCCTTGATGATCTGAGAGAGTTAGCAAAAAAAGGGATAAATGTTTGGAAACTGATGCAGGTAGGGAGTTCCAGAGTTTACAAGAGAATGGTATGAATGATTGAGAGTACAGGTTAACTATTGCATTAGGAAGTTGGACAGAGTAGGGGTTGGAGGAAGAAGAAAACCTTATGTAGTGAGGCCGAAGAAGAAGGGGAGGCATGCAGTTAGCAAGATCAGAATAGCAGTTAGCATGAAAATAATGATAGAAGATAGTAAGAGATGCAACATTCTGGCAGTGGGAAAGAGGCTAAAGACAGTCAGTTAGAGAAGAGGAATTAATAATATGAAAAGCTTTTGATTCCACCCTATTTAATAAAACTGTGAGTGCAGACAGCCATACATGTGACAAGTACTCCACATATAGCACATAGTTAACAGTTAGGGGTTGAGAAAAACTGGTGGAGACACCTCAGAACACCTAACTTCATAGAAGCTTTTTTTTTTTTAGCAAGAGATGAAATTTAAAGTTTTCAGTTTAAATTATAAGTAAATGACAGACCGAGGATATTCAGCGTAGAAGATGGGGAGAGTTGAATGTCATTGAAGAAAAGGGGATAGTTGAGTGACATTGAAAAAGAGAAGATAGTTGTCTGGAAGTTTGTATTGAATTAGTAGATGAAGGAATTGAATTTTTGAGGCATTAAATAATACTAAATGTTTATTTTGCCCCAATCAGAAATCTTAGAGAGATCAGAAGTCAGATGTTCTGTGGCATCCATGTTGGATCTGTTAACTTCCTAAATGATTGATCGTCTGTGAAAAGACGTGAAAGTATTTTTATTTTATTTTATTTTATTTTATTTATTTATTCATTTTTTATGTTATGGCCTATAACACCTGTAGGCATACTTGAAAGAATATATGTGGGAAGTGCTGTTCAGCTTCTGCCCATTAGTGGTGCAGGCAATTTTATTTATAGCGGTACCCATATTAGGGCCCATATCACCACCCAAGCACATCTTTGGTGTAACCACTTAGAACCTGGGTATCATGGTGACATGTAGGTAACTTTAAACCACTCGACTAATGGCATAGATTCAAAGAGGTGTGATGGGATTCGAATCTACGCGTGGAAGTCTGCCTGATCCCACACTCACCACTTTATCCACTATGCCACTGCTTCCCTATATCATCAGCATAGGATTGTCTCTGAAAAGACACGGAAAAGTGTAGGCTGGTATCATCAGCATACGAATGGATAGGGCAAGAAGTTTGACTTAAAAGATCATTAATGAATAATAGGAAGAGGGTAGCTGACAGGACAGAACTGTGAGAAACACTATTGTTAATGGATTTAAGAGAAGAACAGTGGCCAGCTACCACAGCAGCAATAGAATGGTCAGAGAGGAAACTAGAGATAAAATAGCAGAGAGAAGGATAGAAACTGTATGAGGGTAGTGTGGAGATTAAAACTTTATGCCAGACTTTATCAAAAGCTTTTGATATGTCTAAGGCAACTGCAAAAGTTTCACCTAAACCTCTAAAAGAGGATGATGAAAACTCAATAAGGAAAGCCAGATCACCTGTAGAACGACCTTGACAGAATCCATACTGGCAGTCAGAGAAAAGATTGTGAAGTGACAGATGTTTGAAAGTCTTCCTATTGAAGATAGATTCAAAAACTTTACACAAGCAAGAGATTAAAACATAAGGCAGTGGTTTGAAGGATTAGAATAGTCACCCTTTTTTGGGAACAGACTGAATATAGACAGACTTCCAGCAAGAAGCAAAGGTAGAAGTTGACAGACAGAGTTGGAAGAGTTTGGCCAGGCAAGGTGCAAGCATTTTTTTTTTTTTTTTTTTTTTTTTTTTTTTTTTTTTTTTTCTCCCTCTCCCCGTTAAGGCCTATAGCGCCTGTAGGCTCACTTGATGAGTGTGTAGGAAGCGGTGTTCAGCTTCCATCCATTAGTGGCACGGCAATTTTATTTATAGTGGTACCCATATTAGGGCCCATATTACCACCCAAGCTCATCTTGGGTGTAACCACCTAGAACCTGGGTATCATGGTGACATGTAGGTAACTTTAAACCACTCGACAAATGACAAAGTGTTTAAGGCTGTACATGGTGGGATTTGAACCTATGCATGGACGTCTGCTCGATCCCACGCTAACCACCTTATCCAGTACCCCACTAAGAACAATAGGAGGGACCCCATAAGGTCTATAAGAAGCCATACTGGCGGTCAGAGAGAAGATTGTGAAATGACATGTTTAAAAGTCTTCCTATTGAGGATAGATTCAAAAACTTTAGACAAGCAAGAGATTAAAGCTATAAGGCAGTAATTTGAAGGATTAGAACAGTCAACCTTTTTATGAACACACTGAATGTAGGCAGACTTCCAGCAAGAAGCAAAGATAAAAAGTCAATAGACAGAGTTGGAAGAGTTTGGCCAGGCAAGGTGCAAGCATGGAGGCACAGTTTTTAAGAAAAATAGGAGGGATCCCATAAGGTCTATAAGCCTTCTGATGGTTTAGGCCAGCACAATTCTAACACTTCTCTTGTATCTTTACACTCATGCACACACATGCCATTACAGGGAAGGAGGGTGTGGTAGAATAATATAATTCATACATTTTTCCACCATCTTTGTTGCTGATGGAAATCACCAGCAACAGTTTTAATGGTGTTATTCACCACGGTGACCAGTAGGTGACTGTGGTAAATAACACCATTAAAACTGTAACTGGTGATTTCCATCAGCAACAAAGATGGTGGGAAAATGTATGAATTCTATTATTCTACCACACCCACCTTCCCTCCCTTTGGCCTTCCTTATCACTCAGATCCATTCACACAAGTTATGGGACTGGCCTTGCCAAATGTCCACTGCTCAGTTTACTGATATAGTTCCTCTTCCCTCACTTTTCTTATTACATTGATCATAACACAGTACGGTATAGTTCTTCATTAGCAAAGAGGCAAGAAAAAATCAATCCATACATACATAGAGCTTGTATATGATATCCACTTGTGCAACATTCTGGTAAATTTGCAAACTGATTTAAGTATTTATGCAGTGTAATGCATATGAAATACCCTAATTTTCATCTTTATATATATATATATATATATATATATATATATATATATATATATATATATATATATATATATATATATATATATATATATATATATATATATATATATATATATATATATATATATATATATATATAATATTTTTCTTTACAGAGACAGTAAATTTTGTGGAGCCAGTTGCTGATGTGAGAGGTCCTGCTTACAGCCAAGGGGGGAGAGGAAGTGACCGTAGAGGCCGAGGAATGGGATACCAAAGGGGTCGTGGGAACCGAGGAAGTTACAGCAACCGGGGAGCTGTCAATGGCAGGTAAATGATCTCAAGTAATGAGTTAAATTCTTTTTGGTTGATAAATTAAGTGGTTATAAGTCTGAAATGAATCACTCCTAAAATATATACAGGGTGTTCCATGAGTAAAGTACAGCAATACTCCGCTTAACGAACAGGATAGGGGACGTCAAAGCTGTTCGTAGAGCAAAAATTCTTTAAGCGGATGTAATTTTTCCATAGGAAACAATAGAAATAGGGGGGATGCATTCTGGGCTGGTCCCCAACATACCACATGGGTTAAAAATAAATTATACGTATATACGTTTTGCATTGTATTGGTCCACCGGCGTACCACTACTTTTATGATGTCATATGAGTCATTGGAAGTTAGAGGAACTACGTACAAATTCTCTCACTGATAGCTCCACTGTAATTTGTGCAGGAGCAGATCAAAGTTCGCCATGGTGAGGCAGAGTCTAGTGTATTGCACTAACGCAGGTAACGTGTTAAGCGGCGAAAACACTTAAGTGGAACAGAAATACAGGTCAACCTCTTCGTACTGCGGAGCGGGAGATAGTGAGACAGAGGTAATCAATACCAACACCAGGAGCTGGGTCCAAGATTTTTTAACAGCATCAGAGCAACCTCCTGCCGTGAAATGGCATCCATGAACTCTTGGAGGGACGGTGACGAGGTTGCTATCAGGTTGCTCTGAGGTTGCTGGGAACACCACCTCTTGAGGTGGTATTACTGTCTTATTTATATGCATTTATGTACACAAAACAACATTTCTATTAGCTTTTTACAAACCTTACTCCCAAGAAAGGATTGTTTTGTAATGCATAAAATGAAATCTTACATGGAATACCAAAAAATAAAGCAGAGATGAGATTGGCCACAGACGAGGCGGAGACTCGCGGTGACTCGACCGCTTCTTCTTGTGACCCTTTTAGCTTGCATATTGCTTTCACCACGATATTAGATTTATGTTTCCACTCCTCTATTGCCTCCTATAATGGATATTATATCTTAGTATTCATATACACTCATGCCATGAGGATAACCTCAACTCTGTGGCACTGAGTGATAGTGAATTACTAATGAAAATACGCGGTATTTCATTAGTAATTCACTATCACTCACTGCCATGGAGTCGAGGTTATCGTCATGGCATGAGCGTATATGAATACTAAGATATGATATCCATTATAGCAGGCAATAGAGGAGTGGAAACAAATTTAATATCGTGGTGAAAGCAACACGCAAGTTAAAAGTGTCACAAGAAGAAGAAGAACCGGCCGAGTCGCCACGAGTCTCCGCCTCGTCTGTGGCTGATCTCATCTCTGTTTTATTTTTTGGGATTCCATGTAAGATTTCACTTTATGCATTACAAAACAATCCTTTCTTGGGAGTAAGGTTTGTAAAAAGCTAATAGAAATATTGTTTTGTGAACATAAATGCATATATAAGACAGTAACACCACCTCGAGAGGTGGTGTTCCCAGCTACCTCAGAGCAATCTTGTTACCGTCCCTCTAAGCATTCATGGATGCCATTTCGCGGTAGGAGGTTCTTCCCTCATTCCCAGCAAGCTATGCAATCAAGTGGTGCTGGGTGGCAATCAAAACCTTACAGGTAACAGTTGCAGTGAGTTCCCAAGTATGTTTTAAAAAGTAGTGCTTAAGAACCACTGTATTGCTGTGTTACCTGTACATTTTTTAATTGACTCATACAGAAATTTAATTTGTCATTTGTTGACTGCTTTTTGTAAGGCTTTGACTACATATATTGTATACAGAATAATAATTTAATGCCACCCAACACCAATTGAGTACATAGCAAGTTGAGGAGGAGGGACGTGGGAAAACAGAGTCCCGCAAAGGGAGAGCATGTTCTACATGCAACTACGACGCTGATTTTTTGCAAAACAAAGCATGTATGTGTAGGGTATTTTCATCTTAGAATTACTTGAGTGACCAAATCTTGAAGTATGTTCTCATGGAACACACTGTATGTGTATTTCAGTAGATACCATAACAAACATGAGCAATAAAGAATGTCCTGGAACCAATGAATTTGTTGAAGAAAGTTACCGTTGTATATTACCGAACTAAGGATGTAATGAGTTTTCTTGCAGAAGACTATATTTGCTTATTGTAATCCTTGGAATGATATAGAATATTTACTAATTATATATGTCAGTTTAGTGTAGTGTAGTACTGTTATCAAAGAACCAAGGCTTGCAGTAGTAGAGTAAAGTGTTGATTGCACATGTTGAAGGAGGAGACAAAATCAGTAAAAGCATGCCTTTTTGTGAAGTATAAAGTTTATTTTTATAAGCAAAGAATATAAACTATGAAGATCTTTTTTTGGTTATTTTTACATGTTATTTAGAATCCTTTTTATTTAGAGGGTACTTCCCATGTAGTCCACATAAAACCAGTTACATACAATAGGTTGCTCTTTATTTAATTTTTATCTAGTTATATATATATTTTTTACTTTTTCCTTCTCAGTGTTAATGTTTGAGTGTGATATCCTTTCCTAGTGTTACACCACCTGACATGACTACTGGAAACTGGCCTGCACCAGGAGAGGAAAGAGCTCCTCCAAGTACCAGAAGCTACCTTGAGAGTAAAGAGATGATGGAGGAAAAAGAAAAGCAAGACAACTCAAGAAAGCCTCCTGCACGAACCGGGTCAGGTTCAGCACGAGGATATTACTCAAACTATAATCAGGAGAAAGGACAAAGCTATGGGAGAGAGGATGGTAGACAAAGAGGGGATGGGTACTATGTAAGGGACTCAGACTACAAGGATGGTGGTGCCAGAGGGAGTAGAGACTATTATACACAAGAAAGAGGTGGACGTAGAGGACGTAGTGGAGGAAACTACAGAGGAAGTGGGAGGGGTAATAATTATACAAGTGGTGCAAGCTATGGAACTGGAGAGAGTGGATTTAGTGGCAATTACAGTGAAGACTGTAGAGGTGGACGAGGGAACAATACTAATAACCCCCGAGGTAATAGTGTGAACTACAGCACTTACAGAGATGCTAACTACAGTGGGGCAAATGACAGTAGGAGTAGCAGTTACCGAGGTAATGGGAGTAGTTACAGTGATAACAGGAGTAGGTTGGACAACAGTGCTTACTATGGTGGCAGACATGACCATTATAGTAGTAGACAAGGAAATTATTGTAATGACAATAGCTATGGTGGAGGAAGAGGAGGCAATTGGAACAGTGGTAGAGGTGGAAGATCAACAGAATACTCAGCCAAAGAACTGGAGATGATCCAAGATTTTCAGATGAGTATGACATTATCTGGACATTATCAACAAGGTTATGACAAGGTGAGCATAACAAAAATTCATTGTAAATTTAGTATTTTATATTTGACCTTAACTACTTTAATGTAATATTTAAATACCTGAGTTCCAGAAAGACACATTTTGCCATCTTGGCATATTCATTTATGGGCATCATGAGTAGTATAGCACTCTCTTGTCTGGAATTGTTGAATCATGTTGTATAGTTTAAAGAGGAATATATATATATATATATATATATATATATATATATATATATATATATATATATATATATATATATATATATTTAATGGAGACTTCATAGCACTCCCTGAACTAGTGTTATTAGACCTCACTAGGAATAGATTATTGTTCCAGTAGGTGTCTACTATCTCCTCCTGTGGAGGATATATATATATATATATATATATATATATATATATATATATATATATATATATATATATATATATATATATATATATATATATATATATATATATATATATATATATATATATATATATATATATATATATATATATATATATATATATATATATATATATATATATATATATATATATATATATATATATATATATATATATATATATATATATATATATATATATATATATATATATATATATATATATATATATATATATATATATATATATATATATATATATATATATATATATATATATATATATATATATATATATATATACACACACACACACACACACACACACACACACACACAGGCAACGAGGTATCGAGGCATTTGTTCCCCTAATTCTGGCTGATGGTTTTGGCACTTTTTGTACTCTTTGAAGAGCCAGCACTCAAGTGGGCTTTTTTCTAAGTTTCTCTTTTTTGCCCTTGGCTGGCCCTCTTCCCTACATAGAAAAAAAAAAACTCGCTTAACGAAGGGGTTACGTTCCTAAAAAGCCCTTCGTTAAGCAAAATTTGGTTAAGCGAACCGATTATAACAAGTTTAACCCATAACTTGAACTTCCATTGAGAGTAAACAAAGCGAGAGTCCATCATAGTACAGTGAAAGGTTTAATGAAAGTAAAAATTATGAAGGTAAACATTTAGGCAGTTTAAGTCATTATAATGTACACTAATGTATGTATGTACATAACTTTATAATGCTGATGATCTTAAATCTATAAAGGGAGGGAGAGTGAAACGGGAAAGATACTAACCGGCAACCTGTGGAATGTAAACAAAGGGCGCATCATTGTATCACATACAAAACTTATGTACTACATTTCCACAAGGCTTTCTATTTTATCCATTGTCAAAACTTATGTACTACATTTCCACAAGGCTTTCTATTTTATCCATTGTAGAGTCACGAGTTCAGGTGGTTCTTTTAGCTTGCAAGGAAGATACAGTCTCACCAGCCTTCTTAATAGAGTCTGCTGACTTGGAAATAGACAGTAGATGGAGTCAAGATGGTGGCGAGCAATGCTATTAGTTTTCTCGCCTCTCGTGTCTGTGAATAATATCCAGTTTCACTTCAAGAGTAAGATACTTCCTGGTCTTCTTAGCAACACTAGGTGACATTGCAGGATATTTTGGTGGTAACTGAGTGATAGTGAATTATTAATGAAATACCGCGTTATTTCATTAGTAATTCACTATCACTCACTGCCATAGAGTCGACATTATCCTCATGGCATGATTGTATATGATATCCATTATAGCAGGCAATAGAGGATTAGAAACATAAATTTAATATTGTGGTGAAAGCAACACGCAAGCTAAAAGGGTCACAAGAAGAAGAAGCGGCAGAGTTGCCACGAGTCTCCGCTTCATCTCAGTGATCTCATCTCTGCTTTATTTTTTGGTATTCCATGTAAGATTTAACTTTATGCATTACAAAACAATCCTTTCTTGGGGGCAAGCTAATAGAAATGTTGTTTTGTGAACATAAATCCATATATAAGACAGTAACACCACCTCGAGAGGTGGTGTTCCCAGCAACCTTGTTACTGTCCTAAAAGCGTTCATGGATGCCATTTCACGGTAGGAGGTTGCTCTGACGTTAGAGTTTCTTGGATCCAGCTCCTGGCAGCCAATGAGCACTTTTAGGTGGGCTACCAACCTCCACTCACCAACAGCAACGAATCTTTGTGGATGCTATTTTACAAAGTTTGGTATGTGAGCAGGAGGTTGCTATGGAGATTGTCTGTACCAACATAGACAATAACCAGCTTCTTGGATCCGGCCCCAGGAGAACTAGAGACAGAGGTGGGGAGCCAGCCAATCACAGCGAAGCTGCCGCGTTCGGTTCCTCACCCAGCAAATTAAAACCCAGAAAATTCGCTAAAACGGATGTGGTTGTACGTTATGCGGACTTTTTGGTCTAACTTTATATAGTACGTTAAACTGGAAATTCATTAGATGAGCATTCGTTAAGCGGAGTATTACTGTATATGTATATACAGGCAAACCCCGCTTAACGAAGGGGTTACGTTGCTAAAAAAAACTTTGTTAAGCGAAACTTCATTAAGCGAACCAATTATAACAAGTTTAACTTTGACTTGGACTTCCATTGACAGTAAACAAAGCGAGAGTGCATCATAGTACAACGAAAGGTTTAATGAAAGTAAAAATCATGAAAAACATTTAGGCAGTTTAATTTAAGTCATTATAATGTACACTAATGTATGTATGTACACAACTTTATAATGTTGATGATCTTAACACTAACCGGCAACTTATGAAATGTAAACAAACGGCGCATCATTGTATCACATACAAAACTTATGTATCAGATTTCCACAAGGCTTTCCATTTTATCCATTGTCGGGTCACGAATTCAGGTGGTTCTTTTAGCTTGCAAGGAAGATACGGTCTCACCAGCCTTCTTAATAAAGTCTGCTGACTTGAAAATAGTAGAGACAGTAGATGGAGTCAAGATGGTGGCGAGCAATGTTATTAGTTTTCTCACCTCTCTAAATAATATCCAACTTTACTTCGAGAGTAAGAGACTTCCTGGTCTTCTTGCAACGCACAGATTTACTATGTCATTTCTGATCGCTAGTTGTTGTCTTCAGCAAAGCCTAGGTAGTAATGCGCACATTCTGGCCTTACTTTATTCCACGCCAAGTTCATGGTAGACATCTTCACTTCGTCCCAAGATGACTTGATGTTATCTAAGGCGTGTTTGATGTTATACGACTTCCACCATTCACTGATAGTGGGCTTGCCAGGCCCATCTGTGCCCTTTATCAGTTGCTGCATGGTTCGCCACTAGTAGTAGGCTATAATTAGTAGTGTTTACTATAATTATTATGAATATATTTGTGCTTACAAAAGACCCTTTAATATTCCATTTATTCATCTAATTAGTAATGCATGCAAGTAATATGTAATGCAGTTAAAAGAAAAAAAAGGGGTAAGGGGAAGAGATAACAGGCTCCAAGGGTGGTCAAGTTAAAGTCCGTACTGTGAGTGGTGGGAAGGTGTGGCGTGGATAACGTCATCACCCCTGCTGTCCCGCGCTGGGCCCTCTCAGATGACCTGAGTGAATACCGTATCTGTGAATTTTTCTTATCGTATATCGAATTGAGGGTAGTAATTTCCAAATATCGTAACTGTGAATTTACCGGATAAAGAACTACCATGTAATGAGGACTTACTGTACTATGATGCGGTCTCGCTTTGTTTACTCTCAATGGAAGTTCAAGTCAGGGGTTAAACTTGTTATAATCGGTTCGCTTAATGAAGTTTCACTTAACAAAGGGTTTTTTAGGAACGTAATCCCTTCGTTAAGCAGGAGTTGCCTGTACTTACATACTTACATTAGTGTACATTATAATGACTTAGTCTTAAGTTAAACTGCTTAAATGTTTAACTTTATAATTTTTACTTTCATTAAACCTTTTACTGTACTATGATGTACTCTTGCTTTGTTTACTCTCAATGGAAGTTCAAGTCAGGGGTCAAATTTGTTATAATTAGTTCACTTAATGAAAATTCGCACAACAAACTTTTTTTTAGTAACATAACCCATTCGTTAAGCAGGGGTTGCATATATATATATATATATATATATATATATATATATATATATATATATATATATATATATATATATATATATATACATACACTCGACCCTCGAAACAACGGACAAATGCGTGCACGACCCTGTCTGTAGATTGCAAAAGTCCGTTCTTTGCAAAAGTACTTAAAAAAATTGTATAAAATGTATGTAAAATATTGTGTAATCATTAAGAAATCATTCAAGCAGTATTACAAAGCATTAAGTACAACAAATAACCTGAAATAGATGACATGAGCATATATATATATATATATATATATATATATATATATATATATATATATATATATATATATATATATATACACTCGACCCTCGAAACAACGGACAAATGCGTGCACGACCCTGTCTGTAGATTGCAAAAGTCCGTTCTTTGCAAAAGTACTTAAAAAAATTGTATAAAATGTATGTAAAATATTGTGTAATCATTAAGAAATCATTCAAGCAGTATTACAAAGCATTAAGTACAACAAATAACCTGAAATAGATGACATGAGCATGGTCAGTGTAATAAATATTAATAAACAATACAGAAAACGAAGTTTATTGGACAATAATTTGCCAGGAACGGACAATCGCGCGCATTTTAATATTCGTCCGTAGGTTAAACCGGACTCCAGAATTTGTCCATAGTTTCCGAAATCCATTGATGGGAGGTCCGTTGTTTCGAGGGTCGAGTGTATATATCTACAGGAGGAGGTAGTAGACACCTACTGGAATGATAATTTACTTCTAGTGAGGTCTAATAAAGTTAGTTCAGGGAGTGCTGTGAACTCTCCATTAAAGCTAGTTATGATCTCACTGAACATTTCCCTTTGTGTCTCACAACTCAAGGGGGCAGTCACAACCTGCCCTATAAAGACAATTATCCCACTTCACATAAAACTACATGCACCTACCACACACACACCCTTCTCTTAGAATTCAAAATTAAAAAAATGGCAACTCCAAATCCAGCCTTGGAGTCTCCTTCTGGGGAGGGAACCAGAAATGGCCAAAAGTTGGACTGCTTTCGTTGATGACGCAAAATGTCTTGACACCTCCCTCAATTTTTTCTTCACTAACTTCTAATTTTCAATCTATAGAACACCACCTATCCTCTACTAAACCTCATTTTTGTTTCCTCACCGAAACACAGCTGTCTGAGGCAGCTGACAGTAGCCCCTTCTATGTTCCTTCTTACTTTCTCTATTCTCATTTTTGCTCCAAAGCTGGACGTTGCGTCTATGTGCGCAACGACTTAAATTGCTCTCATGCCCCCGCTCTTGAATCTTACGAGTTTTCCACCATCTGGCTTACACTCAATAGTCACTCTCTAACTAAATTCATCTGTGCTATCTATCTCTTCCCTAACTCCTCTGACTATAGTAAATTCTTTGATCGTTTAACTTCCAAAGTAGAGCACATTCTGTCTCTCTATCCTTTCACACAGATCTCCATCCTTGGAGATTTCAATGTTCACCACCAGTTTTGGCTTTCCTCTCCCTTCACTGACCATCCTAGTGGACTAGCCTTCAACTTTGTTATCCTCCATGATTTAGAGCAACTGGTGCAACACCCTACTTGTATTCCTGACTGTCTTGGAGATACGCCCAACATTCTTGATCTCTTCCTTACCTCTAATTCTTCTGCTTATGCTGTTACCCTATCTTCTCCGTTGGTCTCCTCCGATCACAATCTCATTTCTGTATCTTGTCCTATTTCTCCAATCACTCCTCAGGGTCTTTCAAAGCGGAGGTGCCTCTGGCGATTTACCTCTGCCAGATGGGAGGGACCTGAGGAGGTATTATGCTGATTTTCCTTTGAATGATTCCATGTCAGAGACCTATCTCTTTGTGCTGAATGTATAATGGAGATAATAGTGTCTGGAATGGAAGCGTATATTCCTCATTCTTTTTCTCAACCTAAACCTTCTAAATCTTGGTTTGACACAGCCTATTCTTTTGCTATATATGATATAGAGATTGCCCACAAAAGATACTTGAGTCTTCCATCTCCTGAATCTCATGCACTTTATATATCTGCCCAGAATCATACCAAGTCTGTTCTTCAGCTTGCCAAACACTTCTTCATAAATAGAAAATGTCAAAATCTTTCAAATTCTAACTCCCCATGTGACTTCTGGCGTCTGGCCAAAAAACATCTCCAATAACTTTACTTCTTCATTTTTCCCTCCTTTGTTTCATCCTGATGGCACCACTGCCATCACATCTGTTTCTAAAGCTGAACTCTTCCTCAAATCTTTGCCAAAAACTCCACCTTATATGATTCTGGGCTTGTCCCTCCCTCTCCTCTTACCTCTGACTATTTCATGTCTTCAATCAAAATTCGTCGTAATTATGTTTTCCATGCCCTTGCTGGCCTAGACTCTCAGAAGGTTTATGGACCTGATGGGGTCCTTCCCTATTGTTCTCAAACACTGTGCTTCCGTGCCTGCACCTTGCCTGGCCAAACTCTTTTAGCTTTGTCTATCAACTTCTACCTTTCCTTGCTGGAAGTTTGCCTTCATTCAGCCTGTTCCTAAAAAGGGTGACCGTTCTAATCCCTTAAACTACCGTCCTATAGCTTTAATATATTGCTTGTCTAAAGTTTTTTAATCTATCCTCAATAGAAAGATTTTTAAACATCTGTCACTTCACATTCTTCTATCTGAACGCCAGTATGGCATCCATTAAGGTTGCTCTACTGCTGATCTTCTGGCATTCCTTACTGAGTCTTGGTCATCCTCTTTTAGATATTTTGGTGAAACGTTTGCTGTCGCATTAGACATATCAAAAGCTTTTGATAGTGTCTGGCACACAGTGGTGTTCCTCAGGGTTCTTGCCCTATCCACTCCTACGCTGATGATACCACCTTACATCTTTCCATGTCCTTTCAGAGATGACCAACCAAACCTTCAGGAAGTCAACAGATCACACAGGGACACCACAGAATCCCTGACCTCTGATCTCTCTAAGATTTCTGATTGAGGCAGAGAAAACTTAGTAGTTTTCAATGCCTCAAAAACTCAATTCCTCCATCTATCAACTTGGCACAACCTTCTAGACAACTATTTCCTCTTCATCAATGACACTCAACTTTGTCTCCCTCTTCCACACTTAATATTATTGGTCTGTCCTTTACTCATAATCTTAACTGGAAACTTCACATTTCACCTCTTGCTAAAACAGCTTCTATGAAGTTAGGCGTTCTGCTCTCTGCCAGTTTTCTCGCCTCCAACTGCTAACTCTGTACAAGGGCCTTATCCGTCCTTGTATGGAGTACTCTTTTAGGGGGGTTCCACTCATACAGCTTTATTAGATAGGGTGGAATCAAAAGCTTTTCATCTCATCAACTCCTCTCCTCTGACTGACTGTCTTCAGCCTCTTTCTCGCTGTTGAAATGTTGCATCTCTTTTTCGATCTTTTATCGTTATTTTCATGCTAACTGTTCTACTGATCTTGCTAACCGCATGCCTCCCCTCCTCTTGCAGCCTCGCTGCACAAGGCTTTCTTCTTCCTCTCATCTTTATTCTGTCCAACCTTCTAATACGAGAGTTAACCAGTACTCTCAATCATTCATACCTTTCACTGGTAAACTCTGGAACTCCCTACCTGCTTTTATATTTCCATCTTCTTACAACTTAACTTCTTTTAAGAGAGAGAGGTGTCAAGACATTTATCCCACTCTTTTAACTAATTCCTTCTAATCTTTTTTGCAGACTGCAATTCCAGTGGGTCTTTTTTTTTCTAATATAGTTTTTTTTTGCCCTTGACAGTTCTCCCCCTTACATAAAAAAAAAATTGTATATATATATATATATATATATATATATATATATATATATATATATATATATATATATATATATATATATATATATATATATAAATATACAGGGGATCCTTGCAATTCGACAGGGTTAGGGCAGTTTTTCATCGGTCGAATCAACGTTTATTCGAATCGTGAAGCAATTTTACTCATAGGATACTTAAGAATTAGGGGGGATAGCGACCAACCTCCAGCTTAGACCCCCCAAAACATTACTATAACCTCTAAAAACACTAACTTAAACTAAATCAGTACTATTAAAGGCTTCATTTATATGTAACTTTTTTTTATTAAACACATTAGGGTGCTGTACAGTAGTGCTGGGCAAGATTCGACATTTACAGTACTTGCGGATCCGATTACATAGCTTGGCGGATCCATGGGATTCAGATCCGGACCCAATTACTGGCGGGTCCCGCGCGCGGATTCATGTGAGGGGCGAGACGATTATTGGCGTACAGGATCTGTGGTAGAAGCTAGACGATTACTAAACCCGTGAGGCAGCCAGACGATTATTACATCCGTGAGGCGGCCACTGCCGACAAGACGATTACTGTGCGGGATTCATGTGGCTGTCAATAGAATCTCAGCCTCACTGGCTATCTGTCGAATCTAGTAAAATTCATGTCTCGTGTCATGTACTTCTAGCTATTATTTTTTTTTTTCATTGCATTAATTATTTCCTCTTTTTACCTTAGCTAAAAGTCATAGGGATGCTTCAATAATTCACAGACCAATATTTTTTTTTTTTTTTTTTTTTTTTTTTTTTTTTTTTTTTGATAAATCATAATATACTGATAGATGTTTGTACTTTGTAGACAAATCACTTAATGCCGTAATACGTTTCTCATACTTATCTTATTGACATTAACTGTAGGATTATTATGAAACTATAGAAATGACAATTAAAATACTTTATAGGGAATTAAAAATTTTATTTCTTGATTGACAACATCTGAAGCATAGGGAAATTTTCATGATTGAAATGTTTCTCCAGCTCTTTTTTAATGATCTCAACTTCTCCTTTATACATGGAAGGCAGGAGAGTCCTGGTAATCTCTCTACGACTAGGTAGATCATATCGTGGGTTGAGGGCATGAACGAGGTGCCTGAAACCCTTGTCTTCCACGACCAAGAGTGGCTGTAGATCTTCAACAATCATTCTGACTACCAGCTTGTCCAACTCTCTCTTCTTATTTGAGTAATTTTTGTACGGTGTTGCCTTGTTGATTGTGTCAATCAAAGTGGGCTGTACTGTGGAGGTTGATGGCTTTAAGGACTTAGCAGCTACTCCACTGTCACTCTCCTCTCTCAGCTCAGCGTACTTAATTAGGTGTTTGGTTCGGAGATGTTCGATTAAATTGGAAGTCGTGCTTCCAGTGTACTTGAAAGTATCTTTGCATGTCAAGCAGACAGCCACATCAATTGCAGACAGTTCCATGTAATTCCATATTGGATCAGTTTTACCTCGTTTTGATGCCATTTTATTACTTCTAAAGGGCAAAACAATTATGTTTTAAATAACATGCGGCTTGTGGATTCGACTTTGAGGTGCACACCTACACCTTTAACGCTATGTTCAGGAAAGTGTTAAACTTTGCACTGCAACGACACTGTGAGCTATACCTGCCTCACACTTTCTTATAAACTCAAGTTTATCTTTGAAAAGGAGGAAATTGTGCTTCTTAGGGCTGGGGCTGGAGGTGGCTTTGCGTGGAATGGTCGAAGCGGCATGGAGGCAGGAGGTGGAACAGCGGAGCATTGCCTGCCTGGATGCTAGCTGGGGCGAGAGTGACACAGATTAAGCAACGCACAGGGTAGCGTCGGTTTACACTTCCGCCTGGTGGGATGGCAGCGGATTTAACCGGGTGGGTGGTGCGCAAGACATGAATGTCAAATTGGTGAGTCAGTCAGTTGAACCTTGAGGATTGGGTATTAATTAACCAAGTTCGAATTAGCAATAATTTGAACTGCGAACGGTTGAATCACGGATCCCTGTATATATATATATATATATATATATATATATATATATATATATATATATATATATATATATATATATATATATATTTATATACATACATATACACACACACACCTAACCCTCCGTTATCGCGCCCTTCCGTTATCACGTTTAGGCGTTATCGCTCACTTATGAAAATCTGCAAAATTCAGTTTTAGTGCATCTGGAAAGTCGTTATCTTGCATCTGCAGTAGTAGTAGTAGTATACCCATATCCCAACCACACACTGACGAATGTTTAGAATGGGGGGGGAGGAGGAGGAAGAGGTGGAGGGAGAAAGATGATGATCATGAGGAGGAGGAGGAGCCAGCAGCCAATCATCACTGTGTATTCACGTCACGTGATTTGAATAAGAGAGCTGATTGGTTTTGGTCACTCTGCTCACCACCACCACCACCACCACCACCCCTTAGTCTCGTACGTGTATTCTGCTGTTTAGAGCTGGTTTTTTAGGAAAAATTTTGGGTTGAGGTACCAATTTATTTATTTCCTATTTATTCTTTACTTCCGTTATTGCGTTTTCCGCTTTCACGCGGTTTTTTAGGCACCAATTTCGCGCGATAATGGAGGGTTAGGTGTGTGTGTGTGTGTATATATATATATATATATATATATATATATATATATATATATATATATATATATATATATATATATATATATATTATTGTGTAAGTCATTCAAAACATTACTTAGTCAAGTGTGTGTGTGTGTGTGTGTATATATATATATATATATATATATATATATATATATATATATATATATATATATATATATATATATATATATATATATATATATATATATATACACACACACACACACACACACACACACACACACACACACACACACACAGACACACTTGACTAAGTAATGTTTTGAATGACTTACACAATAACATTATTTCCATAAAGATGCAAATTGTGTCATCATAGGGCAATCAGACATGGGCAGCTCAAGAATAGGCTGCACACCTCCTGACTTGTATATGTACTAAATATACTGTAAACCATAAACTTTCTTTCAGGGTACAAATTATGGAAGAAATGAGGGAGGCAATGATTATTCCAATTTTGTTGGTAAGTACACCATTTATTAGTAATAGTGAATTTAGTTACTTTTGTTGAAAGCAAAAATCCTAAACAGATCATGATTATCTTTATCTGCATTTCCATGCACATCATTCTTTTGTCTTGTTATTCCTCTCACATGCTGTCACACAATTTTACTTTGTTTTCAGAACAAACTTAATTTACTTTTTAAGGATACAGGAATGAGCAATAAAATTATTAATGCTAGTTTAAAGATCATTTAAGAAAGTAGAAATAAATGAATTTAATAGTGAAAATTGACATAGTATACCACTTGGGGAGACAGTGGCATAATGGATAAGGTGGTGAGCATAGGATCGGGCAGACGTCCATGCATAAGTTCGAATCCCACCACATGCCATCTTGAAACTATGTGATTTGTCGAGTGGTTTAAAGTTATCTAAATGTCACCATGGTACCCAGGTTCTAGGTGGAGGTGTAATTGCCTTACACCAAAGATGCACTTGGGTGGTGATATGGGCCTTAATATGGATACCACTATAAATAACACTGAGTCACTGAATGAGACACACACCAAAGGTTGAAATTTATTAAGAGAGAAAAATATTCATATAAATTTTTTGGCATAGACACAAGCATTAAGTGAAACATAATTTTTTAGGGTGAGTCTTGCTATGACACAACCACACAAAACATTTAAAAAAGTCGCAGGGCAACTCAACCCACTGCCAACTCAGCTCATTGTCAACTTGGACCACCTATACCAATTTGAACCATTGTGTGTACCAACTTGGACCAATGTATGTACCATCTCAGACCACTGTGTGTATCAGCAGTTATCATTATTCTTTTCTGTTTACTGAAAGAAAACATAATTTACAAGAAAAAAACGTATATTTAGTACTTCATGTAATATAATCTAATATGATGTAGAGTGTCATTTAACCCTTATGTTCTGGTGATTAAACTATTTTCCAATATCTTATGACGGGTAAAAATGGTAAACCTAGAAATTGTCAGAAAACTGAATACTAATAATTATTTTCTCTTTGTTATTCTGAATACAAAGATGTACTTTCTAGCTCAATGTGACCTCTGAAAGTTTAGTTATTGCCTTATCAAGGATTCCTCCGCCCACTGTGTGATCCGTCAAGCAGAAACAGCTCGGTGAGTGATGACACCGCAAACACACACTCTCTCTCTCTCTCTCTCTCTCTCTCTCTCTCTCTCTCTCTCTCTCTCTCTCTCTCTCTCTCTCTCTCTCTCTCTCTCTCTTGTAGACTCTCTCTCTCTCTCTCTCTCTCTCTCTCATCTTGGATTAGAGAGAGAGAGAGAGAGTATTCTTTCACCCTTTTCATATCAAGTTTCAAGCAAATAACATGTAGGTATCATCTCTCTCTCTCTCTCTCTCTCTCTCTCTCTCTCTCTCTCTCTCTCTCTCTCTCTCTCTCTCTCTCTCTCACACACACACACACACACACACACACACACACACACACTTGATCGTCTTCCCAGAACACAAGAGGCACGCCTGCGTCTCCGTGAGCCACTCTGGGTTCTCAATACGATGTTTGGAGTCTGTTCTCCATCACCACTATCTCTGTCTTCTCTCTGTTCTGAGAAAACAGGTGGATCCTCTGAATCATTTTCCGAGTCTTCACTACTGCTGTCTTCGCTTTCTTCAGTTTCTTCCTCATAATCACTGTCACTGTAGTCAGGCTCAGAAGCACTGCTAAATAAAAATTATCTGTCTTGTTCCATAGTGAGTTATGAACTGAGACATCCCTTCGCTCTTATCAGGGTGCTTTCGACACGGCAGGTCGCTGGGGTTGCCAAGTGTCGCCCTCAGAATGGGAGAATAGCTTAGTTACCCCTAAATATACAGAGCTAGTGGCAACACTACGGGTGGAAAAAGAAGCCACATACTTCCACTCGCCATCTGACTCGAGAAATCGTGCGTGGAGCTCAAACATGAGGCGCGAAAATTCTTGATTACGGGAACGATCGCCATCGCTACGGACGCACTGATGCAATCATTCATATACGATCACTGGAACATAAGGGTTAAATGCTAATGACCTCCGACCTGCCTAACAAGCCCTAAAGAAACTCCACTCCAAGTCTACATCTTAGGCGAGCACTATCCGAACAGCAGATGGTCGCCTCGTATCGGACGCAGATGGGCAGGTGGCTCATTGGGCTGAGTACTTTGAGCAGCTGTTCATTGTGGATCCTCCATGGGGACAGCTCCAAACTGCAGGGTTGCATATGCTGGATGCTGATCCACCCATTGACGAAACTGCACCCTTCATTGATGATGTCAAAGAGGCTGTGGCAAAGTTGAGGGGTGGAAAAGCAGAGCTGCTCAATGCAGGGGGTGAGACCATGATCTGTGGGTTACATGCTGTCTTGACTGCTGTATGGCATTCAGGTAACATTCCCTCCCTGATTGAAAAAAGGGGTTGGTCATCCTTATCTGGAAGGGGAAAGGGGACCATCAGGACTGCAACAATTACCACGGTATAACACTGCTCAGCGTACCAGGCAAGGTGCTTACCCATTTGCTGTTGATGCATATCCGCAGTCACTTACTCAAACACCAGAGACCTGAATAGTCCAGGTTCACACCTGGTAAGTGAATAACTGACTGGATCCTAGTGCTTCGTGTACTGGTGGAGTGCCAACGTGAATTCCAGCAAGGGATGCTTGCAGCCTATGTCGATTTCAAGGTGTTTGATTCAGTACATTGAGAGGCACTCTGGGATCTTATGTGCAAGGGATGCTTGCAGCCTATGTCGATTTCAGGGTGTTTGATTCAGTACATTGAGAGGCACTCTGGGATCTTATGTGTCTCTGTGGGATTCCTGCAAGGATTATTGGTCAATTAACTGGCCTCTAATCTGGGACTGTGAGTGTTGTGAAGTGTGGAGGGGGCATGTCCAGCTTCTTCCCTGTGAATACAGGAGTGAGGCAGGGATGTCTGCTTGCTCCATCCCTTTTCAATATTTGCATGGACTGGGTATTAGGCAGAGTTGTAGACCAAAGTCATTGTGGAGCATCTGTCAACAATACTGAGATTACAGATCTTGTTTTTGCCGATGATGCAGTAATTATTGCTGAGTCATTGGAGGTTCTGGTAATGGCTCTAGAGGCACTGCACGAGGAGGCGAAGCCCCTGGGACTCCAGGTTTCCTGGCCTAAGACCAAGGTGCAGGTGTTTGGAAGCTTACTGGATGAAACAGTACAGTATGCCCATGCGTGTGATGAAGACATTGAGATCTCAGAAAGTTTCACATACCTTGGTAGTGTAGTGCATAACAACAGTGGGTCGAGCCAGGAAGTTGTACGGTGGATTGGCTTGGCCCACGGCATTATGGACTCACTCAACAGGAGTATTTGGCATTGTCAGTAGCTGTGCAGATGGACAAAGATTTGGATCTTCAAGTTGCTGGTGATCCTTGTCTTACTCTATGGTTGTGAGACATGGACACTGAACACCAATCTGAAGAGGCAAATTGATGTCTTTGGTACTAGATGCCTTTACAAGATAATGGGATACTGCTGGTATGACTTTGTGTCAAATCAGCGATTGCTCCATGAGACTGATTCAAAGCTGATTACCAGCATGGTCCGTCAATGCCAGCTGTGATTATATGGGCATGTGGCACGCTACCCGGAAGCCGATCCTGCATATCGGGTTGTCTCTGTAAGGGATAACCAGCATGGAGGAGGCCAAGGGGACGTCCACAGAACTCATGGCTGTGGCAAGTCAATGCCTCTTGCTGAGAGTTACTTGGCACGGGAAGGGAGCCTACATGGAGACTTGCGAGATGTAATCGCCTGGAATGGCACCATAGGATAGGCGAGGTGACGCACTCCCTGGCGTATGCTCCACATGATTGATTGTTTGATTGTAATAAGTTTTTAAAAATCTATATAAAACATTTAAACAAGTTACATAATGTATATTTATTACTTTATGTAATGAGAAAAAGAGAATCAAAATAAGACATTAAAATTGCTCTAATGCTTAAAATGTGCATAGCCATAATCTATGAAATGAGTAAAATATTCATTGCTAAAAAAAAATCACCCAAAAAAGGATCAACACTATTATTGAGTATCTCTCTGAGGGGAAATTTGCTGTTCAGTAGGTCTACTTACCTACTGGGACTTCACTGAAGTCTCACACACTAAGCATGGATCAGACATGTCACTGGAAAGCTTCTAAAAGTGTTCACTATAAACACAAGGGACAAAACCCTGAATGACTGTATGGAAGTCTTGATCATGTTATGTTTCATTTGGTTTTCAAGGTTTTCATAAATCTTGAAGAGAAGCATTGAATGAGAGAATAAAGTAATGAGTGGTAAAAATAAAATCGAGCTGATGGTTTGAATAATATGAGAATTTAAACAATGTATACATTGAACGAAAACAAAGTACCTAAATCATACAGTTCTACAAAAACTTGAAACATGGAGAGGCATTGAATGACTGATGAAAGTAGTTTCTTGTGATGTGAGTGGTAATAGCTGAATCAAGCTGATGGTCAGAGTTGGTATTAAAAAAACAGTCCAAGTTTGTATACCAGGTGAGCCAAGTCAGTAATAGTGAATGGTCCAAGTTGATAATGGACCGAGATGGACATACACCATTTAAAAATGGCTTCCTGATGGGAAGGGTATTTAATCATCAAAAAATAAACTACACCACATGGTAATTTAGGGTCCGAAGGTTTCGGAGAGACAGTAATCCCAAAATAAGTCCTGCACCGCCCCCATAGAGTCAGAGTTGAACTGCCTTTCCTTTATTTATTTATTTTTATTATTATTGTTTATTTATGTACTTTTTTTATTTATTTTTTTTTTTTTTTCTACGACATTTGTGTTTCTTGGATCAACCTTTTCCCCTATTAGTCTGAGTTAGCATGGGTCAACAGTATACCTACAAGTGCTATAGGCTATAACATAAAAAAATAGAAAAACAAAAATACATATAACCTTATGAAGTAAACATGCACTGCTTGTACTGACACCTCAAGGAAAAAGAGATTGTTATAGGCTTTAAAATAGTTTAGGGAAACCCAAATAAACACTTTCATGAGGAATAAGAGAAATGAAGGCAGCAAGGAATCATCTAGGTAAAGTCAAATCCATTAAAGTTGTGGATAGACATATTCAGGAGCAATCTGCAAACATTTCAGTTTATCTTATCTCCATTATTGTTTTGCAGAGTGAACAGTTACTTATAAGATCATACAGATTCAACTAAAATTCAATTTTCATGCTGGGTAAGCTTTTTATTGAAATAGCTTTGTGCACTTTACAGTGTCATAAAGAGAGAAGAACTTGTTATGAAGAGGTCCATTTCTCAGGAAAGGAAAGGAGATGGGACAGAAATAAAATGGGAGAAAGATAATTTTATGAAAATGGACCACATAATTCTCAAATTACTAATAATACATATAGAAAAGACTGACACTAACTTTTTACATGCAAGATTCTTGATCAAGGATGCAATGCTATCAATTGTATGTTGTATTTAATTCAGTAGTAAGTGTGCAAGTTTGTTTGGATTTTTTCTAATATAAATGTAACTGGTTTCCATTATTTTCCTTGGAAAAGATAATACAAATGTAAACTTTCTTTATTCTTCAACAGGAACTTTGGAATTCCATCGTGGTGGACGAGGTGGAGGTAGAAGAGGCCGAGGTAGCTACTACTAACTGTCAGTGGAGGCAGGATAAGCAAAGGACATTGCTAATAACTTCTGAGATAGTAGCTGGAAGGTCTTTGATTTTAACTAAAATAGTTGGTACAAAAAAGAAAAAAAATGCAGTTCTTGTACTTTTGATAAATGATGTTGCAATAATAATTACATGTATTGTAAATAAGTTATAGTAATGAAATGTAACAATGAGAAAATTGTATATGTGCAAAATTAATAACATGCCAGGCAATTTTTCCATACACATTTTATAGTATTGTGAATTGCTGATGTTTGTAAAAATGTGAGAAAAAGCTATTGCATTTGCTATGACTGTGCTAGTTTTCTCTCTAGTAAATTTTATAGCAAGTTGATATGTTGCCCTTTGAAGAATACAATTACGTTTTGTGTGTCATTTAAAACTTACTCGTTTAAGGGGGTATCACACTGGCCTATGATACACGGAACAAGAAACATCCGCTCCAGATAGCTGGAACTCTTCCGAGATTAGCGGAGCAAAGTTGGGGTGGCTTCATATCCATACTGGTTCTCCATATGCTGTCCCAATGGAAAAATAAACATGTAATAAAATCCTATCATTCTAACTAAAAAGAACATGCCTAAATTTTTCTTTTTGGAATATTAAATAATATTTCATCAACATAGAAAGATGAAATACTATATGTATATCGTGTCAATAGTTTGGGCTCATGGCAATCATCTCTGAAGTTGCCGTCGTGCACCTCTTGGTTCTTCTCTAGTTAGTACAGTTACCTTTCCTTCCTTTTCAATAACAGGAAGTGCAAGTGTAATTCCAGCACGAAGCACAGGTTGAGATGTAAGCGGCATGGTTTTGTTCTGGTTTGTTTTGATTAGGCTTGGTCTTGGTTGGTGGACCATTTGCCTAGCATAGCAAGAACGTGGGCAGCTTGTGTGTGATAATTTTCCTGGTTTCGCACCAAGAACCATGGCCCATGTTCCACGTATCATAGGCTAATGTCATACCCCCTTTAGAGGCTGAATTATCTTTCAATGCAGGATATGTTAAAGATGCTTGAGTTATTAAAGATAAATTTTTCATGTAAATGTTTGTCTTATTACCATTGTTTGTTGCAGGTCATCTATCACTATTCTAGGAAGTAAAAGCTGATTTATAAACAAAACAAAAATGGAAACTAAATTCTGAACAGATTGCATTCAATTGTTCATTACTGGACGACTATAAAATGGCATCATTTGAGGGAGTGTACCAAGAAAACAGCAATACAGTAAGTCCTCGTTATATGGTACTTCTTTATCCGGTAAGGTCACAGTTATGGTATTTGAAAATTACTACCCTTGATTCGATATATAGTAAGAAAAATTTACAGATACAGTACCCGCTCATGTCATCCAAGAGGGCCCAGAGCGGGGGAGCAGGGGGGATGACGTCATCCATGTCACCTCCCCGCCACTCACAGTACTGACTTTAACTTGTCCACCCTTGGAGCCTATTATCTCTTCCCCTGCCCCCTTTGTTTTAACTGCATAACATATTACTTACATGCATTACTAATTAGATGAATAAATGGAATATTAAAGGGTCTATTGTAAGCACAAATATATTCATAATACAGTAATACTCCGCTTAATGAACGTTCATCTAACGAATTTCCCGTTTAACGTACTATATAAAGTTAGACCAAAAAGTCTGCATAACGTACAACCACATCCGTTTTAGCGAATTTTCTGGGTTTGAATTTGCCGGGTGAGGGACCGAACGTGGCAGCTTTGCTGTGATTGGCTGGCTCCCCGCCTCTGTCTCTAGCGTAGCCACTAAACTCTTGTACCACCCGTGGCCCAAATCACCATATATTATATTATAAAGTGCAATATATTATTCATTTAGCATTTTACACCACTTGATATTGTGTGCAAATTGTTAATGAGAATTATTCCACTAGTGAATAAATTGTGTCGTACTTGATAAATAGTGGTGTTCCATGCCAAAACTTTTATCTGACATTGGCTCAAAGCTGTAAACCCCTCATTCACTGTAACTTAGTTGAATTTATACCGGAAATACGGTGTGCTCTATGTTTGCGCTTTTAAGGGTGCAAATCCTTATTTGAAGTGGAACTGCAAATGTTTGAACAAGTGTATTATTCCAATCTGCGGTTCAGCTGGGGTAGATAAGTCAGTGTGGCTGCTATAGTGTCAGCTGGAGCCGCAGTGTCCATTGTCCAGTGTCCCAGTGTTACAGTGTTGTTTACAGTAGATATCATATATTAGAAGACCCAGACACTAGGTAGGGACTTTACATGAATTCTTAAATTTCCATTGTATTGTCATTTTCTTCACTAAAAACTTGGGGATACTTGGTTATTAATGGTACTAGTACGTATATATAATTTTTCTTTTAACCCATGTGGTATGTTGGGGAACAGCCCAGAACGCATCCCCCCTATTTCCATTATTTCCTATGGGAAAATTATG
Organism: Portunus trituberculatus; assembly: GCF_017591435.1. Taxonomy (NCBI): domain Eukaryota; kingdom Metazoa; phylum Arthropoda; class Malacostraca; order Decapoda; family Portunidae; genus Portunus; species Portunus trituberculatus. Next base: position 17,923,429 of record NC_059302.1, on the reverse strand, counting down.
TCCGTTTAACAAATTTTCGCTCTACGAACAGCTTTGACACCCCCTATCCTGTTCGTTTAGTGGAGTATTGCTGTAATTATGGCAAACATTTAAAGCCTACTACCAGCGGTGAACCATGCAGCCACTGATAAAGGGCACAGATGGGCCTGGCAAACCCACTCTCAGAGAATGGTGGTAGTCGTATAACATCAAGCACGCCTTAGATAACATCAAGTCTTCTTAGGACGAAGTGAAGACATCTACCATGAACTTGGCGTGGAATAAAGTATGGCCAAAATTCGTGACTTTTTTTTTTTTTTTATACCATGTGGGCTTTTCTTGGGAATTTATGGGCTAAAGGAGATACTTTATGGGGTACCTCCTATCTCAAAGCCCACCCGCTAGGAAACCATTGCCCCAAGTGAGGAAGCCCAACCTACATTCGGACCGTGGACAGGATTCGAACCCGTGCGCTTGGAAACCCCTCGGACCCCAAAGCACGCATAGTTCCACTGTAGCACGGCTTCACTTCGCTGAAGATGACATCAGTACGATCAGAAATGACATAGTAAATCTGTGCCATAGGGGTGGCTTCGATGAAGTTGATGATGATGTTCAATATCTTTTGGAAAGCCATGCTGAACCTCTCTCAAATGATGAACTTATAGAGCTAGACAAGGCATCACAGGAGGCAGAAAAAGAGGGAGATGAGGAAGAACAACCTGTGCGTAGCCTGGACATCAAAACTCTTGGAGAATGTCTCGGTAGTATTGAAAAAGCTCTGGAAACCCTGAAGGAACGTGACCCAAATTCTGCCAGGAGTAGCAAAGTGGCTCATGACGTAGAGAAAAGTGTCAAGATTTATCAAGAAATCTATGGTGAAAAAACAAGAAAAACCAAACAGTCCTCCATCTACTCATTCTTCAAGCCAGTCAGACATACCATCTCGATCACACCTGCTGACCCTGCTACAGCCGGCCCTTCCATATCCGCTGCTGACGGTTCTACAGCTGGCCCTTCCTCCATATCCTCTTTCTTCAAACCAGTGAAATGTGCCGACCTTGCTACAGCTGGCCCTTCTATATATGCTTCCGACAGTGCAGACGACGTCGTCTTATCCTCGTCTGCCCACTTAGCGGAAGATGAGTAAGTGCTGAAATGCCTACTGTCCCTTAGCCTCAGGAGGACATCATCTGATATAATACACAGCGAGTGAAAGGTAAATAGAAACATTTTGCTTATTTCTTTTGTGCAGTACTTTACATTTCTTTTTTATTGACTATTTTCATGTATTTTCATTTCTGTAGGGGTGACTTGACGTGCTGGAATGCATTCCCTATTATTACATGTTATAATGGGTAATTTTTATTTGTGGTAATGTTTTCAGGAACACATATGTACCGTATAACGAGGACTTACTGTACAGCTATGAGAAGTAGACTGGACTGTTCAGCTGTAATCACACACACACACACACACACACACACGGCCCAGTAGCTCAGTGGTTAGAGCGCTGGCTTCACAAGCCAGATGACCAGGGTTCGATTCCCCGGCCGGGTGGAGATATTTGGGTGTGTCTCCTTTCACGTAGCCCTGTTCACCTAGCAGTGAGTAGGTACGGGATGTAAATCGAGTTGTTGTTGTCCCGGTGTGTGGTGTGTGCCTGGTCTCAGGCCTATCCCAGGATCGGAAATAATGAGCTCTGAGCTCGTTCCGTAGGGTAACGTCTGGCTGTCTCATCAGAGACTGCAGCAGATCAAACAGTGAATTACACACACACACACACACACACACACACACACACACTTTACTGTCTAATGTATTACAGGTACAAATAAGGCACTCATCTCCTGAAATGATTTTGCAGATAG